>NW_024096920.1:0-510000 GCF_016545835.1 Crotalus tigris
ATAATAAAAATCAATTGGTTTGTTTGGAATCACATGCTAAAATGTTACATTCAGAGATAAGAAACAAGCTAGGCTGAAATTAGCAAATGAGAATGAAAGAAAATGTAGCTTATTCAACCCAGGTGGATCCTTGGACTGCAGTAGACAGATTCCACTGAGGCAACATCTGACTCTCAAAAACTTGCTGCATGGCCTGCAAAAGTGGGTATGTATCCACCTTCCTCCCAGTCAGCTGACTGTATTGCAAGACACAATTTTTGTTGGCAGGTTGTAAGAAGCCAGTTGTTCCCAGTATGTAAGACATTTGTGCATTCTCATTGCCATTTGCAAGAAATGCAAGGCAGACCTGTTGTGGTTTTCTTCTTTATTCCTGGCAAAGCAGCAGCCCTGGACGAACCAGATGTATTTGACAGAGCATATTACAATGCACAAAATAATTTTGCATAAAGCTGAGTATAATGCTGCTCATCTTATTCAGGCCCAAATAAGGACTTGGGTGTTGATTAGCACATATTTTTGCTTTGTAGAGGGTAACAATGAAGGCTTCCTTCATAGTGGTGGACATTTTTAAAAATAAATGATGATGAAAAATCCACTCTAAAGTGAAAAAATCCTTTGTAGCTTATCTGTTCCACAGAAGTACAAAAAAAAGATAGAACATAGAATTCTTCATGGAACTAGCAACATGAGGAAGGATACCTGAGCAGTTTTGAAATGATTAATCTGAGATTGTTGGAGTGGCAATAAAGCTTCTTGGAATGACAGTCAAGTGAGATAGACCCCAATTTTCTGGCAAGTCACACAATTTCCACAGAGCAGCAGACCCAATAAGATCCTTCAGAAAGCAAAATAAGTAGCAGGAGGACAAATGGAGGGATTTCCCTAAAAATACAAAGAAAGCCATTCAAGAAAGGAAGATGAAAGCAACCAGGCATACTTGGATGCATGTATTGTAAATATATATGAAACATTTGACAGTAGACTTTTAATCTTATTTTGGTTATATGGTTAATTCCTTAAAGTATCTTGAGCACAATGGAAATGGTCTGAGGGGCACCTTGAGAACAGCTGCTTCAGGTGGACTATGGAGTTCATTCTTTAACAGTACTCTAATTTTCTTCTATAAGTACACTACTACTGCTTTGGGAATATCTCTTCTTCTAATCACCTTCCTTTCAATTTACTGCAGATGTCTTAGAATGTCTATACTACACCACTAAGGCCCATGTACAATTATGCCATGTCAGATTAGCAGTGTTACAGAAATCCACGAGGAAAACATATGTCTGACCTTCCCCAGCTAGAAAGAAAGAAAGACCCTTAACTCCATTTGAAGTGATAGATTCTTTTACTAAGCACTGTGTAAGGACCCACCCCACTTTGCATCTTAAGAAGACAGAACTCTTGGAATAATTCTTCCAACAGGAATCCTTTATCAAGAGAAAATGGTTGCAGGCATGCTAGACAGGACTTGGGGTTCAAGCTCTTCCATTCAAGGTTTTAAGGGGTTCCCCAGTAGTCCCACCCAATCAACCCCCCTTCCTGTGATAGTTTCAAGTATCACAATTCCACCCCCTTTCTTCTTTCTTCCGTCTGAATGGAGACTTCAGGTAACTACATGAAAGGCAAATACCCTGCTTTGTTATGATAAGGTCCTCTAGTGCTAACGCTTTGATGTTACAATAAACACACATTCAGCAGTCAGCTCTTTGAAGTGTACTGAAGGAAGTGAGGGCCATAAAGCCCCTTTGTTCTCCCCCTTCTCTCCCTCTTATGGCAGAATCCAAAGAAGGCAGAAGTGGGAGTTTCTATATTTGATAATTAAAGATGAAATATGATTGGATTCTGACATCCGGCCCCTCTTAAAAATAAGAGAGATCCACCTGAAAGAAAACACAAGTATAAAATTTAGTTAGGCTTGTTAGGATACTCTGTGTGAAACTTCTTCAATAGCTTCGGGGCTCTGACATGAAGTTTATGGACCCACTCATTTTGTGAGGGAGGGAGGTGTTTCCAGGCAACTAGGTACTGAGTTGCTCCATGATATCTCCTAGAGTCAAGGACTTCCTTTATTTCGAAGTGTTGTTCACCCTCCACAATGATTGGAGGTGGTGGGGGGGGGATTTTTGGCCGTAGAGGTGACTGATGCTCTCTTTTCAGCAAGCTGCAATGAAAATGTGTATTGCCTGAGATTTTTGGGTAATTCTAATTCTACTGTTACTGGATTTATGATTCTTTTAATTGGAAAAGGTCCTATATATTTTGGTCCAAGTTTTTTACAGGGCTGTAGGGACTTTAGGTATTTTGTAGATAAGTACACCATGTCTCCTATAATGAATGGTGTAGGCTCAACCCTTTTTTTATCGGCTTGTGTTTTGTAAGCCTGCCTAGCTTCATCTAGTGCTTTTCTGACTATTGGCCAGGTGTTTTGTAATTTTTCCATCCATTCTTTCAGCGAGGGGATCGTTGGTTAGTTTGGGGTTAATTCTGGCATGGGGTTGAAACTTTGACCGGTGGCTATTTGAAAAGGAGTGTAACCTGTGCTGGAGTGGACTGCATTATTGTAGGCAACTTCTGCAAAAGGGAGTAAGTCCGCCCACTCGTTCTGCTGGAAACTAAGAAAACATCTTAAATATTGCTTAAGTACGGAGTTCATTTTTTCAGCCCCCCCATTTCCTGGAGGGTGGTGGCTAGATGTCAGTCCCTGAGTGGTTCCTAAGAGGGATAAAAATTCCTTCCAAAATGCAGACGTAAATTGCACCCCCCTGTCAGAGATGATGCGTTGGGGTGCCCCATGCAATCTGTACAAGTGTGGATGAAAGTTTGCTAAGGCTTTTGCAGTGGGAATCTTTGTCAAGGGATAAAGTGCACCTGTTTGGAAAACAAGTCCGTGACCGTCCAGACCACAGTATTCCCATTGCTTTCTGGCAATTCCACTATAAAATCCATGGATATTTCTCTCCAGGGGGCTGAGGGACTTGCCACTGTTTGCAATAGTCCTGGCACTTTCCCTTGCAACCTCTTTGCCGTGGCACATTTTGGACAACTGGCTATATAACTTTCAATGTCCTTTTTCATGGATGGCCACCAAAATTGCCGTTAAATTAAATGTAAAGTTTTTACAAATCCAAAATGCCCTGCTGATTTTGTGTCATGGCAAAGGTGCATGAAAGTTACTCTTTGAGTTGTTGGTATATATAACTTTTCCCCTACCCAAGGCAACCCGTCTCTAATTGTGCACACATTTTTGTTTTTCTGGAACCATTCATCTGTTTCCAAGCTTTTTCTGAATTCAATCCCAGTTTGGCTGTCCAGTTGTGGTTTTATTTTGGCTTGGGTTCTTGTGGTTACTGGTGCTGCCAGTTGTGACTCTGCAATTATTGGTCTAGAGTCTGTGGTTCGTGCGCTGTTATATTGGGGCATGCGAGATAGAGCATCTGCCAGGAAGTTCTTTCTTCCTGGTAAATGTTTGAGCTTAAATTGGACTTGGTGAAAATGCTGGGACCAGCGGGCTTGTTTGGGATTGAGTTTCCTGGAAGTTTTCAGGGCTTCTAAATTTGTGTGATCAGTCCATACCTGGAAGGGGATTTTGTTGCCTTCCAGGAACTGTCGCCACGTGAGTAATGCCCAACGTATCCCATAAGCCTCCTTCTCCCATACGGGCCAGCGCTGTTCTGTTTCCGTGAGTTTCTTAGATGTATATGCACAGGGTTGCAATACTGCATCATCATTTTCTTGTAATGGCACAGCCCCCACTGCCACATCACTTGCATCTGCCTGTATTATGAAGGGCTTGTCCATATCTGGGTGCCTTAGTACTGGTTCGGCAGAAAAAAGTCTCTTTAGTCTCTCAAACGCTGCTTGGCATTCCATTGTCCATGTTAGTGGCTGGCTAGGTTTTACTGAGGATGCTCCCTTCGTTTTTAGTAAGTTAGTGAGGGGCAAGGCTATCTGGGCAAATGAGGGGATGAATTGGCGTTAAAAGTTTGCAAAGCCCAGGAAACTTTGTAGTTGCTTTCTTGTGCGGGGTGGTGCCCAATTTAGTACTGCTTTGACCTTCTCTGGGTCCATTTCAATGCCCTGTGGGTATATGCGATAGCCTAGGTAGTCTATCCTTTCCTGGTGGAATTCGCATTTTGAGAGTTTGGCATATAGGTGAGCGGCTCGCAGCTTCTTTAAAACCGCTCTGACAAGTTTGACGTGTTCTTCTTTTGTTTCAGTAAAGATAAGAATGTCGTCCAAGTAAACAAGGACCCCCTTAAACAGGTGCTCCCTTAGAACGTCATTGCTTAATTGCATAAAGACTGCAGGGCCCCCTTGTAATCCAAATGGCAAGACTTTGAATTGATAGCACCCCATGGGGCAGTTAAATGCAGTCTTCCATTCGTCCCCTTCCTTGATTCTCACTCGATAGTAAGCTTCCCTTAGGTCTAGTTTAGAAAAATTTTTCCCTTTCGATAGGTGTGACAGCATGTCTTTCATGAGGGGCAGCGGGTATAGGTTGCTTTCACTGATTGTATTCAGGGCCCTATAATCCACGCATAAACGTAAAGAGCCATCATTCTTCTCTCTAAAAAGGACAGGGGCAGCCACTTTAGGCTTGGCTGGCTCAATGAAACCTCTCCCAGTTGTTTTTTATAAATCGTTCAATTTCCTCCTTCTCCTTTGGGTCATGGAGTATAATCTGGGATTGGGAGATTTTGCCCAGGCTTGCATTCCAATGGTACGTCTGTGGGTCGGTGGGGGGAGGAAGCTCATTCGCCCTCTCCTCACTGAAGACTTCAGCAAGGTCCCGATATTCCTCTGGTATTTCTGTTAATCTTTTTTCCTCTCCTATGGATGCTTTTTCTATTCTTGATTCTGGTAGCCTCCCTTGGGGTTTTAAGTCCATAGGGTCCCCCTTCGGGAATTTGATTTCTGTCGTCCTCCAATTTACCCAGGGGTTCCATTTTTTTCAACCATTCCATCCCTAGAATCATTGGGCATTCCATACCTGGGGTCACCACAAACGTTAAGTCCTCTTCATGGTTGCCCAGGGAGAGATGTATTGGCAAAGTGGCTAGGGTAGCTGGCACCCCCACTGCTATGGATCCATCTAGCTGGCCAAATGAGATTGGTTGTTCCAGTCTCCTGGATGGGATGCCCAGATTCCCCACTAGTGTTGGGCTAATGAGGCAGTGGGTACAGCCAGAGTCTATTAAGGCTTTCACCTTCACAGCTTCGGGCATGGGGGGGATTAATATAGTCACTGTTTTGAAGATGGGTGTGATGCATCCACTTACCAGGGGTTCGCCCTCCGAGCTGTCATCTGAGGCATCCACCGGCCCTGTGGTGTAGGCTGGAGTCCTTTCCCCTTGGTGAGCAGAGGGGGGGGTTTCTGCAATTTCCATCATTCTCATGGCCGTTTCTTTTGGCTTAGCTGAATACTTTCCGGGTTTGTTGATTTGGGATCTGTCTGGGTTGTGCTGGGGGGCCTTTGAGCGGCATTCTACAGCTCGATGCCCTTCTCGTCCGCACTTGAAACATCCCATTTGCTTCTTGGCTGTATCCGATGATTTCACCGGTTGGTGTGTCAGCTCAGGCGGGGGGCGGCTCCATTGTTTTCCTCGGCGGTGCCTATTCAATATGTCGATCTCTGCTTCCTCTGCCAAGACGTACCATTCCTCAAGTCGATGTGGGTCCCCTCGGGGCAGGCAAGCATCATATAGATCATAGTTTAGTCCGTCTTTGAAATGGCCAAGGAGGATGTCTTCTGGCCAATTCAGTTGCTGGCAATGGCCCGAATTCTTGTGTTATACTCAGCATGGGCGTTGCCCTGCCTTATCGTTGTTATTCTTCACGGATTTGCGATCAGCCGGGTGTCTTCAATCGGCTTCTCAAAGAGGACATGAAACGGTGAAGTTACTGAGTTCTGGGGATTGGAGTCATGCAAGTGCACTACCCAAATCCGCCAGCTGCGTCCATCCAGGGCAGATTGCACGATCCGGATGCGGGCTTTGTCGATGGGAATATCCTGCCCATATTTCCTCCATGTAGCTGAGGGACTTGGGTTAGGAAAAACCCCAAGCGTGTGGCTCCCTTTGAATTTCCCTTCCAACGGTGGACGTCGGAATGGATCGGTGCCTCTGTTGTGGTTGGTGGTCGTGTTCCGTCCAGGTTGCCATCTGTGGTCCAGTAGGGGGTGGGGGCTACTGGATCAGTAGCTGTCCCCGGGTTGCAGGTTCCACGTCCCCCTTGGTGTTTCTTCCTTTGCGGCTCCAGGAGCTGGGGCGGCCGTAGGGCTCAGTATTCTCCTCTCCTAGGAAGCTGAGAGTTCTCTTCATCAGGTCCATAGCTTTCTCTAGGATCCAGTCTGAGTACGGTGCCCAGCTTCCTCCCTCTTCACTTGCGTGCAGGGATTTCTCCATCTCCTGCTTCCATTCTGGTTGCTTGGGCCCCCGTCTCAGGGTCACCTTTCTTGATTCCTTTCTCCACTCACTTTCTTTCCAACGCCCATTGACCAGCGAGGCTTGTGATCCCGTGTCTCCACCACTTCTTCTCCGGAGGACTCTGACCTCTCAGATCCCAACATCTGGCAAGTTCAAACTGGGTCAGCGGCCCTCTCTTTCCGGGCGTTTTTCCCCCTCTCTTGCTCCATTGTCTGACATGGTAAATTTTTGCAAAATCCCCCGGCAAGGGTCTCCCTTCCAGGTGGATTAATTTTGCAAGTCCTGTCTAATGTAAGGACCCACCCCACTTTGCATCTTAAGAAGACAGAACTCTTGGAATAATTCTTCCAACAGGAATCCTTTATTAAGAAGAAGTGGTTGTAGGCGTGCTAGACAGGACTTGGGGTCCAAGCTCTCCCATTCAAGGTTTTAAGGGGTTCCCCAGCAGTCCCACCCAATCACCCCCCCTTCCAGTGATAGTTTCAGGCATCCCAGTTCCACCCCTTTGTTTCTTTCTTCCGTCTGGATGGAGACTTCAGATAAACTACATGAAAGGTAAATAGTTCTCTTTGTTATGGTAAGGTTCTTTGGTGCTAGTTACATTCAAAGTCTTTGAGGTTGCAATAAACACATTCAACTCCTTAGAAGTATACTGAAGGAAGTGAGGGCCATAAAGCCCCTTTGTTCTCCCCCTTCTCTCCCTCTTATGGCAGAATCCAGAGAAGGAAGAATTGGGGTTTTCTATATTTGATGATTAAAGATGAAATATAATTGGATTCTGACAGAAAGCCCCATCCAGAGGATGCAGGCAGCCCTCTCCGGTCCGCAGAAAAACCTCTCTCCACGTAACCAGTCCCTGATGCCCAAAAGGTTGGGGACCTCTGCTCTACAGCAGCTGTCCCCAACTTTACCAGCTTGGCGGCCCAGCCCGACATGGGGCCGTGTGAGTGGCAGGTGCCCACACGCACACAGCTACATTTGTGCGAGCACGACTCAAATGAGCGGCAGACACCTGTGCTTGCACATGAGGCTCCACTCGCGCGAGCGGCAGGCCCTTGCACTCGCACACAAAGGTCCATTCGCGTTTTTCTCTTGTAGCCCGGGGGTTGGGGACCCTTGTTCTACAGTTTGAACTATTTGCAGCTTGACTCCGCAGGCATTCCAAGATGCATCTATTGCTTCCGTAATCAAGAACCTGAATGCTCCTATCTACTAATGCCAGAGTCTTCAAACTTGGCCCTTTTATGACTTGTGGACTTCAACTCCCAGAATTCTCAGCCAGCCATCTAATATAAGCCACTGCAGTTCAATCATCCAACATTTTTGTCTTGATGGTGTTGGTCAAGTGGAGGATATTATTCAGACATTCTTCATTATGTCTTCCAGTGCTCCATGTACCATTAGATTAAAGCCGAATTATTGATGGTAGGTGAACTCAGGGACATGGACCCCCCCAACAGCTGGACTACCTCCTTGCAGATGCATTTCCAAGTGTTAGCCACCAAGTTGCTACTTTTGCTCTTCTGACATTTAAAGTTAGAAAGAAACGCTTCTTAGTTGTAGCTCTGGCTTTGTCTTATTTTAACCTTCATACATTTAATGCACTTTAATTATTTCACTTTAATATTCTGCTGTATTGTATTTTATGCTTTTCTGTAGCTTATAAACTCTGGTTACATCAATACATTTGCTAATCTGAAGTTACTTCCCTAGGTTAAGATCTTATTACACACTGGACTAAATTTATAGACCACCCAGAATCAGTTGAGCAGCCTATAAATTTAAGTCTACACTAAAGTGGTTTTTAATGTGTGTTCTGGAAATCCAATCCTTGCCTTAGTACGTTTTGTGAGCCAATACGTCACATGGATGCTTAATAGTCTTTATTTATTTTGAATAACCTGAACGGACTCCCATTTCAGCGGTGATGGGCACACCTGAAGAACCAGCCTGGAAGCAGATCAACTAGAGAAAATCTATCTCAGTGGTTGCTAAGAGTCGATGCTGACCTGATGGTGCAAAACCACTGTTTTGTTAGTCATCAGGACAGGGGCACATAACCACGTTTTCTTACATACATAGTAATTTCTTCTAGTTACTAGTGGCTTCTGTTGCAAGCACAAAATGCTTCTCCCCCCCCCCCAAAACACACCCTCCCTGTTTATTCATTATACACAAATATAGGATTGGATGCTCTGCTGGTCTCATCATGTGTAGGCGTCAAAGTGAATCTAAAAACAAGCAGTTGCATGAATTCCCATCTGACAGCAAACAAATGCCCAAAAGTGGGGGGGAGGGAGAGGGAGATTGCCTTTGTTTGCTTTGCTTTGTTTTGTTGTTCTTCATCCCTGATGGTGTTTGGATAACACAATTGCTGCTGTGTGGGTGCTCCTTTCTCTTCAGGGGTAGGCAACCTTGGCTCGTGGACTTCAACTTCCAGAATTCCTGAGCCAGCCATGCTGAGGGAAAAGAGAGGTTTCCAAGCTGAGCCATGCTGGCTCAGGAATTCTGGGAGTTGAAGTCCACGAGTCATAAAAGAGCCAAGGTTGCCTACCCCTGAAGAGAAAGGAGCACCCACACAGCAGCAACTGTTATCCAAACACCATCAGGGTGATTGCCCTTGGTGATTTTCCCATCCAACCAAAAAAAAAAAAATCCATGAGGGAAGTCAGATTTGCTTAATGACTACATGATTCACTTAGAAGCTGCAGCTATTTGCTTAACAACCATGGCAATTGTACTGGTGCTCCTGAACAAAAGGCAGGATGTCAATCAAAACAACTAGGGCAACAACTTCTTATGCAAATATTTGTCTTCTGGAAGAATTTACAGTGCCAGATTTAAGCTTGGAGAATGTATGCAGTAAATGAAGGAGAATATTTGTAGCTCGGGGTTGACATTGGTGCTCTCTGAGCTTGCTTGTTTTCTTGCAGACATTACCCTAACTAGGTAACATCATCAGTGCTAGTAAGGAGTACTGTTTGTAATCAGTTTATATCAGGGGTCTTCAAACTTGGCCCTTTTATGACTTGTGGACGGCAACTCCCAGAATTCCTCAGCCAGGCAAGTCATTAACGGGCCAAGTTTGAAGACCCCCGGTTTATATTCTGGTGTTTTGCTTGTCTGTGTGGGTGGGGGAGGTCTTAACAGTGTTTCTCAACCTTGACAATTTTAAGGCATGTGGACTTCAACTACCAGAATTCCACAGCCAGCAATGCCTTAAAATTGTCAAGGTTGAGAAACACTGTCTTAGAAGATTTTTCGATAGGGCTGTTTACTAATGGCTCTTTGGCAGTTTCTCTGTTGGGATATTGCTTACCACTTGATTGTTGGTCTGAAATTGACCTTGGAGTTAATCTATGCTGATCTGGGTGTTGATTACTGGTGGGGAGGTGCTTGGGTCTTTTCGTTCCGTTTTGGATTGTGTAATTGTCTCTTGCACAGTCTATAGATATTGTTAATGTCCATGTGTCTATTGATGGCTGATTTGTCAGAGTGCCAGGCTTCTAGAAATTCCGAGGCATTTTTTTCGATTTGGCCTGCTCTAGGATTGTCCCATTTTTCCAACTGAAACTATGGTTAAATCTGTCTATATGTTGTGAAAATAAAGAATTTTCATCAAGTCTTTTGACTGTCAGTTGCTGTTCATGGATGCGTCCTGCCAGATCTTCTGCCTGTTTGTCCTACACAGTGGTTATTGCAGTTTTTACGTTGTGTATTGTAGATGACTCCTGTTTTTTCTTCTGGGGTTGCTGGGTCTTTTGCTTTGCTTAGGATGTTTTGAAGGGCTTGAGTTGGCTTGTGTGCTACGCTGATTCCATGTGGTTGTAGCAGTCTAGTTGCGGCTTCTGAGTTATTCTTGACACATGGCAGTGTAATTCTTTTTAGGGTTTGCGTTGGTTGTGCTACATTAGATTGAGTAGTCAGGGACTTTTTGATGAAGTTGCGTGGGTATCCATTTTGTTGGAATGTGTTGTAGAGACACTCCAACTCCTTTTTCTGCTATTCTGGATTGCTGCAGTGTGTTTGTGCTTGTTTAAATAAAGTTCTTACACAGCTTCTCTTGTTGGAGGTTGGGTTATTGCTTTGGTAGTGGAGCACCTGGTTAGTATGGGTGGTTTTTCTGTAGACTTGCGTTTCTAGTTTGCCATTGTTGTCTCTGCTGATCAAGATGTCTAGGAAGGGTGGCGAGTTCTTGTTTTTTTCTTCTCTAATAAACTGGATTCCTTTAAAAATGTTGTTGATGGTTCTGTGGGTGTTCTCTAACTCAGGGTTCCCCATCCTGTGGGCCGCGGCCCGGTAGTGAGCCAAGGCCTGCTGGCCACCGGGCTGCGGGGCAGGTTGGCCAGTGTGCACGCATGTGTGTGCACACCTCACTTGCGCTAGCACTGTGGCTGCAGGGCGCAAAAATGGGATGCCGCTGCACCGGCATCTGCAAGTCAGAGGCAAAGCATCTCTATAATATTTCATATTCATAATCTTTGATGCATTTTAAAAAAATTATCCATAGTACATTCCCTTTCTAGGTCTGAAAGAATTGTCTGGAGCTTTCATTCAGCTAGGCCAGCGATTTCCAACCTCTGCCACTTTAAGATATATGAACTTCAACTCCCAGAATTCCTCATGCTAGCTGGGGAATGCTGGGAGTTGAAGTCCACCCATCTTAAAGTAGCCAAGGGGTTTATTTTCTCTCCTGCAATATTTAGAAATTTTCCCTATCACAAAGAGAAACCAGCTTTGCCCAACATTCTCTCATTCTACTCTTCTGATTTCATTTTCATTCAGGTTTGTTTTATTTTCAAATAAAGTCTTTGTAGAGAGCAGCTTTTATCTGAGAAGAGATACTCTATCCCGGCCTCTTTATAACAGTGATCAGGGATCAGTCCATCAGCTTTCAGCTGCTGCAAAACAGCGAGACAGCTGTCACTTCACATGCACACAGAGGAAAGAACAGATTTTAAAAATGGGTGGTATAATCAGAAATCAGGGCCTCCACAGAGTTCACTAAAACATAGCAAAACTTGTTATGTGTTCCCAGCTCCTGGAAAATAGTTTCTTTTTTGTTTTCAAGAGTCCAGGGTTTTCCACAACATAATTTGATGTTGAACCTTATAACTGCTGCAAGATTATTGGTGGGGCAATATTGGAAGAAAAACTTATTGCCTACTTTGGAAGAATGGATACTTAAAGTGTCTAATTTAGCAGAAATGGCAAAAATCTCCGCCTATTTCAAGGATCATTCACAAGAAAGATATATTATGGTTTGGAGAAGATGAATTGATTATATTGAGAAGAAGTATGAAACTGAAAAGTATTACCTTGCTTTTGAATAGATTTTAGATAATTATTAACAGTATTAATTGTATTATTATTTTTGTCTTAATTTGTTAATATTTGTTTTGAGAAGGAGTTAAAGCAGTGGTTCTCAACCTTTTTAATGCTGCGACCCCCCCCAACCGGTCATAAGTCGAGGACTACTCAACCGGTCGTAAGTCGAGGACTACTCAACTGGTGCAGCACCGTTTGCAGAATGGGACTTTTGGCGGGCTCAGCAGGGCAGAGACAGCCTGGACAATTCCTATTGGCTTTTGAAAGCCAATAGAATTAGACTCTATTCAAGAGAGTCTATTCTATTGGCTTTCAAAAGCCAATAGAATAAAAGGGAGTAGCACAGCTAAGGAAAAGGGGAAAAAAATGGCGGACTGCGTTGTTTGGCGACCCCCGTGAAATGGTCGTTCGACCCCAAATGGGGTCCCGACCCACAGGTTGAGAACCACTGAGTTAAAGTGTATTATGGTTTTGATTGCTGGTTTAGTTGGTTTATGTTAGCTAGATGATGTTTGTTTATTTGTTACCCTGTAATCAGCTCTGGGAAGTGGGGGAGGGGGAGAGGGGATGGGTGGGTTTATATTGTAATTTGTAAAACTTTTAATTAAAAAAAAAGAGTCCAGGGTTTTCCTTCCTCCTTTCTCCCACATAAAGGATCAGATGAAAGAATATATGAAAGAATATACAGATGAGGCCCTGGAGATCAGAAGAAGGATCATATGTGGAGATAAGACCCAGATGTGGGTGTAATGAACATGAGAGTAAGGAATATGAATTCTGAAAGAAAGATTTACAATTAAACAACTTTTAATTCTTTCTGCTTACTGGGGGATTTGCAATACAAGCTTGCTAACATTTGCCAATACTTGATAGCATTGTGGGGGGGGGGGCTGCAGTGGGAATAGAGGGGCTGCAGGGGCAATGAAGTGAGGCAGACTCACCTGTCAGAAACCGCTTAGCCAGGATGCTGGGTACATGAATCGCTCACTTAAAAGAAAACCCAAAACCACATAGCTAGAACATGAAACTAGAAACTTTGCAAGATACCTGTGACCTGAGGTGGGCAACAGATGGTGTGACATTTAGCTCTTTTGCATAGAAGGCGAGAAAGCTTTTAGGGCAGGGGTCTTCATACTTGGCCCTTTTATGACTTGTGGACTTCAATTCCCAGTCACATGATCACACTTCTGGCACTTAGCAACCAGCTCACATTTATGACCAAGTTGCAGCATCCTACTATTATGCGATCACTATATGTTGCCTTTTTTTTTGCCGATTTCTGTCAAAAAATGCAACTGGGAAGCTGGATTCACTTAATGACCATGTGATTTACTTAACAACCACAGTGATGTGCACAATGACTGCAGTGAAAATTGTCCCAAAATCAGGTCTAACTTGACTAATCACTGCAACAACTTCCAATGGACATTCCAGTCCCAATTGTCAACATAAGTCGGGGACTGCCGGTACATTACATGGCTTTAAATGAGAACAAAATAAATTCAAACAAAACAAGTATCTATATTTATAAAACAATAAAAGTGAGTTAAAAATAAATATCAAGGATTATCAGCCTTCAAGACTCAGTGTTACCACTGGAGGAAGCAGCCTCCAAATATTTGGAATAATTCCATGTACAGGGAAGGGTATTCATAATTTCCCACTTGTGAATACTGTCTCCTAGAGGCTATAGATCAGCTGGGCTACAGATGATGTAAATATAATCAAGATATAAATCGGGCTGCTATGAGAAAAATGCTGAACTAAGATGGCCCTTGGATTGATCCCTCAAGGCTAAACTTGTTCTCCAGAAAGCCTTTAGATGAGCCCTTCCCCATTACAATGTCATGGAATTTTTAATGAGATAATCCAAGGTTTTGCCACCCACACAGCCAGACCTTAAGAATATGCACCTCTAATTAAGAAGAGGCATTATCACTTTTCCTTCACAGAAAACAGGATACTTTTTCTAACACTGTACATTGCATAAATGAATCCGCTAGACAAAAGAAGCATATCTCGTTCTTCCACTTCACTTTATTTGTGTGCAAACATAGGTAAACTTATCCAAATATGTGCAGAATGCATCAGCTACAATGGACCTCACACAATCTTTTCAGTTAGATTTCTTTCATCAGGTGAGAGTCCTGAAACATTTCTGTAAAGGTGTATCTGTAATAAATGTAAAGTTATTCAGACCTGAATCTCCAAATTTCTTTCTTGCAATGAGCACACAGCATGGGTTGTTGATTGAAAGTCTTCAAAAGAAAAAAAAACGTTCAAACTAAAAAAATAGTAAAAATGACAGCTCCTTTTCACAGCTTAGATTTTATTGTATCTTTTCTTTAAAATTTAAATTAATAAACTAAATAAACAACTTCTCCGGAGTTCCGGGACAGACAGAAGGGGTTATTTAAAGATACAGATATAGTTAGCAGATACAAGTTTTCAACAAATCTCACCTCAGTTCAACCAAGGCCTTATGCCTTTGTAACTCTCCCCCAAGAGGAAAGAAAAGCAGAGTCTAGGAAGAAGGGGAGCAAAAGACAATTTTAGGGAATTAAAACAAGCCAGGCAGAACAAAGGTACCATGAAGATAGCTTATTTTTTTCACGCAAATAGTCAGGTGCAGAAATTTTGATGAAAGGTTAATGAACTTCAGAGAGATACAAAATATATATAAACCTTCCTAATACTCTTCCCATATGAAGAATGCCAGAATATATTTAAGAGTTAAGTGTTTCAAAAATCTAAAAAGTTACTGTGCAAAGCAAGCTCCTTTTAGCCAAACTAAAGGCTCTGGATTGGCTTCGCCCAGACTTCAACCTGGTGCCTTCCAGCTATGTTGCTGACTTCCCATTCTGGGAATTAACAGCCCTAATATATCTAGAGGGCACCATGTTGGGGACTGCTCTTGCCTCATACATTTTAAGCAGTATTTTCAACTCAGAATATGCAGCAAACGTCTCCGAAGAAGCGGTTTAAAAAAAGGTCAAGATGGCGACCACAGCATCATGATCAAAGATCCACTCCTTTTTGTGTGTGTGTGGCTTTGCGTGGTCACAGACATCACCTTTTTTCACATACGCACACGCAGACACGCACCCTGATACGTGGGGTAGGGGGTTAGAGAGCCAAAAGTGGGGTGAGGAGATAAGTTAAATCTATGTACAGAGAATCCTTAGGCTGAATGTACAAGCAAGCGAAAAAAATTACACCAGTTTACAAGGGAAGAAACTTTTGCACTTGTGATAACTGCTCTACATGGTGAGGTTCCAGAGGGGAGAAAGCGGAAGGATGGGCATGGCTCACAAACACATACTGGGTTCGCGAAACTGCCCTGCATTCATCAAGGGCATAATAATAATGATAATAATTAACAGAAACAACAACAGTAACAACTACAACAACATGTCCCTGTTAAGACTCAGAGAAGTTTCTGAGTAAAATCAGGGCAGATGATAAGTTGAGAATTGTTTTGGAGCAAACTTCGCTTTGCTTCAGTGATCCTGAGGAAGGAAGCCCTGTACCCCTTTGCTCTTTAATTTGTTTTCTTGTCTTGGTGTTTCCCAATGATGTGGGATTTTTAAGTTAAAAAAAAAGACAGTACAACTTTGAAGGAAAGCCTCAGACTTTGAGCCTCAATGTTTAGACACCGTGCACCCAGGCTGCTTCCCCTTAGCATACTTACCGTGATTACTGAGTTTGCCCATTGTTCTGGACTTGTAGAATAAAACCATCAAGAGATCTGGCTTTGATCTAGTGGTGAAGGCACCAGACTAGAAACCAGGAGATTGTGAGTTCTAGTCCCATTTTAGGCACAAAAGCCGGCTGGGTGACTTTGGGCCAATCACTAGGAGATGGTGAGTTCTAGTCCCCCCTTAGGCATGAAAAACAGCTGAGTTACTTTGGGCCAATCACCAGGAGGCTGTGAGTTCTAATCCCACCTTAAGCATGAAAACTGGTTGGGTGACTTTGGGCCAGGCGCCCTCTCTCAGCCCAACCTACTTCACAGGTTTGTTGTTGTGGGAAAAATAGGAGGAGCAACAGAGTATTAGGTGTGTTTGTCACCTTGAATTATATTATAAAAATAATAGAGGGATTAAAGAAAACTCTAACTCCCCCCCCCAACTAAACCACAGAGAACTGAACCAAGGCTAACACTAATCAAGCTAAGCATGTTGTGTGAATGAAGCTGACAGTTCTTTATCTTATCTGGGGGGCAGGAACACTGGCATTGCAGTGCCAAGAAAGGAATATCCAGCCCCAGAGGTCAGGTCCTTGCTGCAGGCCTACGCATGCTATAGGCCAGTTCTAGCTTGTGATCCAAATTCACAGAGCCAAAGGGCCTCCTGTCACAAGAGAAAAAGAAAACAGGGAGAGCCAACAGAGAACAGCTTCTGGAATTCTTTCCAAGCAGTAGCCATAAGTGCCTAGTGTCTTGTGGGTACTAAAATAATGCAGTGTTTCTGCTCTTTGTTCCCATTGCACCCATTTGTGTCTGAGCAAACTGGAAAACACAGGGCAAGTCATATAAAACCCATTCTGGGTCACATGACCAAGAGGGGAGGAGCTCAGAATGGAGGATGTGGCAGCTATTTTGGGAGTCATGTGACCAAGAGGGAGAAGGCTCAAAATGGAGGATGTCAGAGCTCCATTTTGGGTGATGAAAGTTAGCCCAGAAGGAAATATTAAAAAGGGCAGAAAAATATATTTTTCCTCAAAAGGACTTTTTAAAACCAAATTTGGCCCCAAATCTATCTCTCTGCCCCAAGCAAGACTTTAGCCCTGTACAAATGCAGATGTAAAACCATCAGAAAGTTGAAGCCAGAGCAATCAAGAAGACAAAAGAGAAGATCTGCAATACCCAAACTCTAGGAGTCAGCCCCATCACCTGGGAAGCAGGATATGATAACAGAATTAAACCACAGATATTAAGGCCTAGACAAACACTCAGAAACAGTCTCAAGGTTCATGCCACAGGAACAGGAAACTATTCCAAACAAAAGGCTAGGGGGTGGGTATAAAACCTACTGCCCATGTGCTCAATCTCTCTCTGTGCTCTCTGCTCCTTCTTTCTTCTCTGCACTTTCCTGAAGAACCATCTTTCTGCAATAAACTGTAACCCTCTTCCCAAAGCAGTCGCCATGTTTGTTTATTTATTCCCGGTTTGGATGAACCAGGATGAAGACTTTACTTCTAACATGGGTCACATGACCAGGAGGGAGGGCGCTTACAAAAGATGACCTAATATTCCATTCTGGATCATGTGACCAAGAGGGTGGAGGCTAAAAGGAAGGACAGCTCCATTCTGAGTCACATGACCAGGAGGGAGGGAGCTTAGAATGGAGGACCTAACAGTCCGTTCTGGATCGTGTGGCCAAGAAGGAGGAGGATTAAAATGAAGGCAGCTCCATTCTGGGTCATGTGATCAGGAGGGAAGGATCTTAGAATTGAGGACATGGCAGCATCCTGCGCCCACGCCTGACTGTCTCTCTCTTAGGTGAAATTGGGGGGGAGGAGTTTCCCATAGTTCCTATAGCTCCCATCTAAGTGCAACCCATTTTCACACTCAATCATCTGGCTTGTCCCCCTATATCCAATATGGTCAGTATTTCCTGGCGGCCAAAGTCCCAAAAGAAGACTTTGGAAAGAGGCTGGGGAATTCTGGGAGTTGAAGTCCACCGCACCTTAAAGTTGCCAAGGTTGAGAAACACTGATCCAGAGGAATCTGCCTTCCCTTTATACCTTGTTTGTCAAAATATATTTTGGTATGAGGTGGAAAAAAAAGGAAATATAAGCTGGATCACACTGCCATCTAAACCAGTGGTTCTCAACCTTTGGGTCGGGACCCCATTTGGGGTTGAACGACCGTTTCACGGGGGCCGCCAAACAACGCAGTCTGCCATTTTCCCCCCCTTTTCCATAGCTGTGCTACTCCCTTTTATTCTGTTGGCTTTTGAAAGCCAATAGAATAGACTCTCTTGAATAGAGTCTAATTCTATTGGCTTTCAAAAGCCAATAGGAATCGTCCAGGCTGTCTCTGCCCTGCTGAGCCCGCCAAAAGTCCCATTCTGCAAACGGTGCTGCACCAGTTGAGTAGTTCTCGACTTACGACTGGTTGAGTAGTCCTCAACTTACGACCGGTTGGGGGTCGCGGCATTAAAAAGGTTGAGAACCATTGATCTAAACTGTAAGGTAGTTTCTTTGTGGCTTAGCCTGCTGCATGGGCAGAAAAGGCATGCCTTTCCTGCTGTGGCTCCTGCCCTCTGAAGCATCATCCACACCAAGGTGATGACAGCCCCATTCCTGCTAGTCTTTCAGAAAGCCCTGAAAATTTGGATTTTCAAAATGGGACTTGAGGATCCCATCGGGAGCCCATAGGATGGTTATATTGTGTTTAGCTAGATGTTCTCTCTTGCAATCCTACTTTCATTTGAATGCTTAAGGTTTTTTTTTAAACAGCTATGATATTAAGTGCTGGTTGTATGCCGCTCAGAGTCATGTTCAAGTGAAATGAGTGGCCCTATAAATGTATTAAGTAAATATTAAACTAAACTCAGCTGCTCAAATAGGCAGACAATGGTTTCATGCAGTGTGCCAACCTAGGCAGTTGTGGCTTCTTGGGAAATCATGATCCACTGAACCCTATCCTAGTCTGTCGGGCAAATCAGGGCACAGAAACACAGCAAACTTTTCATGATCAGCAGCCCTCGGCTTTTCTGCATGTTGTATTCCCACCAAAGCTCAGGTAAAAAGCAGGCATCACCCCATTAAGCCCCCCCCCCCAATTCTTTTAGGCAAAAGAAGACCAGGATAAGCAGCAGCTCCCCCGCTGGTGTTGAGGCAGAGGGACAGGGAATCACCCAGCCTTGTTCAGTAAAGTGAAGCCAATTTCCCCAAATCCCCCTAGCCAATCTCAGGACCTTATGCTGGGGACAACCAGGGCTTGTTCGTTTCAAAAGTCACAAAAGCAATGGCAGCATTTGAGAGTCAGGGTCTCTCTGGCCCACTCTTTCTCAACAACCAAAGTTGTGGTGCTGCTGGTGAAAAGACATAAACGTGGATGTTCCAGCATAGTCTTGCAGAAAACTGCTGGGCTTCTCACGACCTTCCTGGATGAAAGAGCGGTGAACAAAATGTGCTATGGGAGGAGCTGGGAAGCATCATGGAAGGTTGTTCGGAGGAACTGAGGAGGAGGGGAAAGGTGGATGGGGCATTAAGAAGACTGGAGACTGGGGGCAGGGGCAGGCCCTTTAGAGGACAGTCTTGTCTAAATCCACCTTGACCGGCAGTAGGCCTGCTTCCTTGTTCTCCTCCGCAGGACAGATGGCCACAGCAATGACGGGGCGTAAGGAATAGGGCACAGGTCCATCTAGGTCTTCCAGGTACTCTTTATCTCCATTGATGCTCAGGGGCTAGAAGGAAAGAGACAGGATGTTACAAAAAAAACCCGGCTGTGCTGTCGTTGAAAGTCAGCATATAGTTCTCCTTCTTGGACAGTTTTAGAAGAGGCTGGTCAGCCGCTTCTTGAGGATTCTTTAATTCGGGAGTGTCCAATCTTGGCAACTTTAAGACTGGTGGACTTCAATTCCCAGATTTCCCCATGGCTGGCTGAGGAATTCTGGGACTTGAAGTCCACTGGTCTTAAAGTTGCCAAGGTTGGACACTCCTGGTTTAATTGGTTTTCCAACACATTGCAGACAGTTGGACTAGATCAGGGGTCTCCAATCTTGGCATCTTTAAGATAGGTGGACTTCAATTCCCAGAATTCCCCATGGCTGGCTGAGGAATTCTGGGAGTTGAAGTCCACACGTCCTAAACTTGCCAAGATTGGAGACCCCTAGACTAGAGGACTCTCTTGCAGTACCTTCCAACTCCATACAGTCAGGCCTCACAACCATTCATTTAGCGACACTGAAAAAAATGATTTATGGTTAGTCCTTGCCCTTATGACCGTTGCAGCATCCACAGTTACACCTGGGCGCTTGGCAACCAGCATGTATTTACAATAGTTGCATCAGCATTCCAGTGCCATGTGATCACCATTTGCAGCCTTCCCAGCTGGCTCCCCACAAGAAAAGTCAATGGGGGAAGCCAGAGTCACTTAAGGATCCCACGATTCATTTAACAATTCCAGTAATTTGCTTAATAACCCTGGCCAAAAGATCACAAAATTGTGAGCGATTCACTTAACAATTGCCTTGCTTATAAACAGAAATTCTGATCCCAATTGTGGCTGTAAGTAGAGAACTACCTATAATTGTATGAAGGGGAGTGGCCACAGCAGTCTTCCCCAATATGTTACCTCACAGCTGCGTTCTGTCTATGCTTCCCAGAATTCCCTACCGTTCCTACCATGAGCCCTGGTGGCACAGTGGTTAGAATGCAGTATTGCAGGCTAATTCTGCCCACAGCCAGGGGTTTGATCCTAAATGGGTCAAGGTTGACTCACCCTTCCATCCTTCCGAGGTTGGAAAATGAGGACCCAGATTTTTGGGGGCAACAGGCTGACTCTGTAAACAGCTCAGAGAGGGCTGTAAAGCACTATGGGGCAATATATAAGCTCTATGGTTATTGTTATCCTCAAGTACCCTCTAAAACTTTTGGGAGCAATTCCAACATAAATAACTAACTAAATAACGGGATATCTCATTTTATTGTGCTTTGCTATATTGCGCTTCACAAATATTGCGTAGTTTTTTTTTTTACAAGATTGTCCACCAGCAAGAAGATTATGGCTCGCTGTAGGTTCAAATGATGAATAACATTTTTGGCACTGAAAGCAAGAGCATTTCCAGCAGTCCTCATTGCTGTTGTTAAATGAAGACTGTACAGGTTGCTAAACGAGGATCTCATATGATAGCAACTTTCAACTTCCTGCTGGCTTCCCCAATGACTCTGCTTGCAGGAAGTGGTCAAGGAAAGTCGGAAATCAGGATCGCGTGACTGTGACTTGCTGCAACAGCATAATCACAAGCCAGGTGCCTAGATCACAATCACATCACCACGAGGGTGCTGCAACAGCCAGAATGATGAGGACTAATCATAAGTACCATTCATTTAGAGCTGTCATAACTTTGAACAGTCGCTGAATGATGGGTCATAATCCAAGGACTATGTGTGTATTTGAGAGCAAAAGTGTTATATCAAAATACATTGATTAGTTATTAAAATTGATAATAAAAGGTATTTAATTTCTTCTGAATGCATCAAACACTTTAATTCCCAGATTAACCGGTTGCCAAAGAAAACAATAGTGACTCTTTGGGTACTTAAAGATTGATAAATGATTTTTGGAAAAAGTCAGGGGCCGAAGCAACCTCCCTACTCGTCTTCCTCATCTGCAGAACCCCAAGTTAGAGTTCATGTAATCCAAATTCCTCAAAAGTCCTGAAAAAAAGTCTTCTTCTACAGTGATGAACAACAAAGATGATCAGGGGACTGGAGGCTAAAGCGTATAAAGAATGGTTGCTGGAATTGGGTATGTCTAGTTTAATGAAGAGAAGGACGAGGGGGGACAGGATAGCAGTCTTCCAGTATCTCAGGGGCTGCCCTAAGAAGAGGGAGTCAAGCTATTCTCCAAAGCACCTGAAGGCAGGACAAGAAGCAATGGATGGAAACTAATCAAGGAGAGAAGCAACCTAGAACTAAGGAGAAACTTCCTGACAGTTAGAACAATTAACCAGTGGAACAACCTGCCTCCAGAAGCTGTGAATGCTCCAACACTGGAAGTTTTTAAGAAGAGACTGGACAGCCATTTGTCCGAAATGGTATAGGGTTTCCTGCCTGAGCAGGGGGTTGGACTAGATGACCTCCAAGGTCCCTTCCAACTTTATTATTGTTGTTGTTGTTATTGAGCTACAGAAAGGACCCACCTCTTATTCATTTCTCCCTACCTGAGTCTTGACGTGCTGATCCGGCGCAGTCACCAAACTGGCGCAACTCAGCCAGAGCATCACCATGATGGAAAGGAAGAGACAAGCAGCCAGAATCCAGCGGGGCAGCCCCGAACGCCTGTATCACCAGAAGCAGCCCCCCCCACCCGCCAAAAAGAGGCCACAAAATTACCATGGATGGATGGAGAAGGGGAATACATGTATCCTCATTTACATGTGTTGAGCCAGTTTTGCTGGTAATTAAAATGTCCTAGAAACCAGAAGTCAGTGAGTTATAGTCTCACCTTAGGCAAAAAAGGTGCCTGAGTGACTGGGCCAATAAACAGGAGAATGAAAGTTCTAGTCCCACCTTGGGCATGAAAGTCAGCTGGGTGACTTTGGGCCAATCACCAGGAGACTGGGAGTTCTAGTCCCACCTTGGGCATGAAAGCCAGCTGGGTGACTTTGGGCCAATCACCAGGAGACTGGGAGTTCTAGTCCCACCTTGGGCATGAAAGCCAGCTGGGTGACTTTGGGCCAATCACTCTCTCTCAGCCCAAACCTCCTCACAGGGTTGCCATTGTGGGGAAAATAGGAGGAGGATGGTATGCTAGGTATATTCACTGCCTTGAGTAAATACCTTATTTTCCGGCGTATAAGGCGACTCGGCGTATAAGACGACCCCCGACCTCAGCGCCGATTTCCATGCCTAGAAAGTCATCTTATACGCTGGAAACTACCATAATTTCTGGCGTATAAGACGACCCACCGTATAAGACGACCCCTGACTTCGGCGCTGATTTCAACGCTTTAGAAAGTCGTCTTATACGCCGGAAAATACAGGTAGCTAAAGTTAAAAAGGCCAATAAAAATGTAATACATCTATACATGGATGAAGATTTTTGCCTTATTTCTGAGTGCTGATTAACTGTTGATTTCTAACTGGTACTTCTGCCAATGTTTTATTCTTTATTTAACAGTTCACAGAGCTTTTGCTGTTCAATTAGGGATCTAATCTAACTAGGACTGTCTGAAAGGGCGGATCAGAAAAATGGAGATGGTGATGGCAACTGTGCAATCGAAGCTCCGTCTGTTTTTTAATCTACATTGATGCACATTAAAAAAAAAATACAGATGGAGCTTTGGTCATACTGTCAGAGGTATCAACCTGAGTTCCTGATTTTTTTAAAAGAAAATACATCTCAACAAGACTACAAAAGGTGAACTAAATTACAACTAATAAAGAAACCATGAAAATAGAGAGAACTAATAAATGAAAAAAATTAAAACAGAAAAAGAAAAAAAATACCCCCAAAGAAAGAAATTCCTGGGGTCAGTCATTCAGTATCGACCAGAGGTAGGCAATCTTGGCTCTTTTATGACTCGTGGACTTCAACTCCCAGAATTCCTGAGTCAGCATGGCTCCGCTTGGAAACCTCTCCCTTTCCCCTCAGCATGGCTGGCTCAGGAATTCTGGGAGTTGAAGTCCACGAGTCATAAAAGAGCCAAGGTTACCTACCCCTGACATAGACTAAGCTAGAAAACCAAAGGGCAGCTGGTCAATATTATTTTTTATTTGAAAAGCTATAATACAACCATCAACTTACATCCATTCATTTAGTGACCATTCAAAATTACAACGGCACTAAAAAGAAGTGACTTTTGACCGCTTTTCACACTTATGACCATAGCTGCATCCCTACGGTCATATGACAAAAAAAAAAATAGTCACTAAACGAATGCTTGTAAGTCAGAGGCTACCTGTATGAATTTAATGTAGAGGAAAGAAAACAAAGGGGGAGGGGAAGGAAGAGAAAGCAGCACTTTCCTCAAACCAAATGCAGATGTTTGGATTACCCTGCCCTCACGGTCAGCTTCGCCCACAGTTTGTTTTGCATCTGATCCAACCCAAGTACAATTTTCATTCCCCGACTTCCTCAGTTTCCCTGCCTTCCTAAACTCTAAACCACAAGATTAAAAAAAAACCAGAGCGGTATTACTTGGACATGCAACCCAGGAAATCGTGCTCCAGAGGCATCTGAGACTCCACCACGGGCTGGGCTGGGGCTGGGGCTGGACTCTTGGGCTCTTCGATCGGAGGCTTCTCCAATTTCTCCTGAAGGCCTGAAAAGAAAACGAATAAAACGTAAGAAATAAGAAAAATAAAAAGGAAACAAGAGAAGCAGGTTACAAAGAGCCGGGCACTTGGAAGTTATTTATTTATATTTAAAATTTATTGGCCACCCATCTTCCCATAGGGCAGTGATGGCGAACATTTTAGAGACTGAGTGCCCAAAAACTGGCCCCGCCCCCGCTCCATCCCCTGCCCCCGCTCCGCCCCCATCCTGTCTGCCCGCAGGGCCACTCACCGCTTCCAGGGCCTGCCGCAGATCACCCAGGCAGCCCAGCAGCGCCATGGCGGCCACGCTCTCTGCCCGTGCCCTGCAGCATCAATTGTGCATGATGGGGCGTGAGGGTAGATTCTTGTGTACGCGGGCTGGCTGCCATGTCCTTGGCTGCGCTGCTCCGTGTGGGCCACGCTCGGGGACGACTCTCCTTCAGGGGGGCTGCTGGTGAGGAGGGGGTTGCGGGGGGAGGCAAGGCTGGAGCAACGGCACGTGTGCCCACAGAGAGGGCTCTGAGTGCCTCCTCTGGCACCCGTGCCATAGGTTCGCCACCACTGCCATAGGGTAACTCTGGGTGGCTTACAGTTACATCTTATTTAAAACAAAAATGTTAAAAGTGAAACCTTAAAGCCAAAAACATGCGGGGAGGGCGGGAGCGCAGTGTGGGAGGGGGGAGGGGGGATCTGTTATTACTCAATCAACCACCTCCAGTGAGCTGATCCCCCACTGGGTCCCCAAGCCGACTGGCAGAGCCATGTCTTTAGGCCGTTATGATAGGATGGGAGGGTGCGGGCCAACCTCACATCGGGAGGGGCAAGATATTCTAGAGAGCAGGAGCCATAGCAGAGAAGGCCCTCCTCCTGGACCCTGAATGCTCCAACATTGGAAGTTTTTAAGAATAGACTGGACAGCTATTTGTCTTCAATGGTATACGGTTTTCTGCCTGAGCAGGGGGTTGGACTAGATGACCTCCAAAGTCCTTTCCAACTTTATTATTATTATTACTACAAGAACTGGCCAGCTGGAATACTCGGGCTGATGGGACCCTCTGTTGGCACATGTGGTACAGGCCAATCCCAGTGGGGGAAAACCTTCCCTCAAATAATCTGGATCCATGCCATGAAGGGCTTTAAAGGTGATCACCAACCCCTTGAATTGCACCTGGAAGCAGACTGGTAAGCAGTGCAGCTTACTGAGCATTGGTGTCACAAAGTTTTCCTTGAAGCGCCCAAGATTGTAAGAATGGGAAAAGTTATGCTGAATTGTCCCAGCAGGCTGTGAATAGAATAGAATAGAATAGAATAGAATAGAATAGAATAGAATAGAATAGAAAATATGGAATGGAACAGAACATAATAGAATAGTTGGAAAGGACCTTGGAGGTCATCTAGTCCAACCCCTGTTGAGCCAGGAAACCCTATACCATTTCAGATAAATGGTTGTCTAATCTCTTCTTAAAAACTTCCAGTGTTGGAGCACTCACAACTTCTGGAAGCAGGTTGTTCCACTGGTTAATTGTTCTCACTATCAGGAAGTTTCTCTGTAGTTCCAGGTTGCTTCTCTCCTTGATTAGTTCCCATCCGTTGCTTCTTGTCATGCCTTCAGGTGCTTTGGAGAATAGGTTGCACCCCTCTTCTTTGGGGCAGCCCCTGAGATATTGGAGCACTGCCATCATGTCCCCCGTCCTCCTTCTCTTCCTTAAACTAGACATTCCCAATTCCAGCAACCGTTCCTTATATGTTTTAGCCTCCAGTCCCCTAATCATCTTTGTTGCTCTTCTCTGTACTCTTTCTAGAGTCTCAACATCTTTTTTACATCGTGGTGACCAAAACTGGATGCAGTATTCCAAGTGTGGCCTTACCAAGGCATTGAAGAGTGGTATTAATACTTCACGTGATCTTGATTCTATCCCTCTGTTAATGCAGCCTAGCACTGTGTTTGGCCTTTTTGGCAGCTGCAGCACACTGCTGGCTCATATTTAAGTGATTGTCTACTAGGACTCCGAGGTCCCTCTCACAGTTACTACTATTGAGCATGGTGCCACCTATGCTGTACTTGTGCATTTGGTTTTTCTTGCCTAAATGTAGAACCTTACTTTTTTCACCACTGAATTTCATTTTGTTAGGTAGTGCCCAATGTTCAAGTCTGTCCAGATCTTTCTGTATCTTAAGTGTCTTCTGGAGTGTTGTCTATTCCTGCCAGCTTGGTGTCATCTGCAAATTTGATGAGTTCGCCATCTATCCCCTCGTCCAAATCATTGAATTTGCTGGCCAACCGAAGAAATTTAGGCAGCAACAGTCTTGGACAGGGCAGTATTTTCTGCTGTTCCTGCCCAACAGCCAAGATTTAATGGATGCTAGCCTGCATTCTAGTAGCGTTTCTTAACTGTGGCACCTGTAAAATAAGAGGACTTCAACTCCCAGAATTACTACAACTCCCAATTCGCCAGCATAGCTGGCTGGGGAATTCTGGGAGTTGAAGTGCACACATCTTAAAGATGCCAAAGTTGAGAAATATTGTTTTAGAGAGTCATTAACCATCAAGACTCATAGAAATCACTGACAACCCACTAATTTTGAAGTCTGCTTTTTAAAAAAGTTGAAAGTGGTATCCATCATTATCTTTGATGGAAAGTTTAAATCTGCCTTTGCCCAGCTCATATTCATCCCGATTCATCACATTACCTGTGTGTGGCTTCAAGGTGTTGGGGGCTGAGTCTGTCCAAGTCTTCTCCGAAACCTCTGACTTGGGTGCCTGGGCCTCAGGAATTGGATACTCAACTTCTGGTTGTGACTGTCAAAGAAAGGTAAAGAGGCTCTTAAACATTCAGGTGTCATAGTTCCGATAGATGAAACTGGTTAAAAGAACTTCAAGGAAAAACTTTCTTCCTTAGAGAACATTTTATTTGGAAACAAAGTATTGGCACATACATAGGTGAACCCAAAACTAAAAGTCCCCACCCCCTGGTTACAAAGTTACAATTGCAATTCCCACCCTAATTTGCTGTCATAAATCACATTCACCAATTGTTGTAAAATGTGGGCTCTCCTCCCAGCTCTCCAGTCCTCCCAAACGTTATCAGCACTGACCTTGGTTCACACACATATGAATTGTTTTGGCTAACTGAGAACTACACCCCCCTCCTTTCCTTCATCTAAATCTCTAACTAAAAAACATGGCAACGAAGACAAAATGAAAATGGCTTCAGTTTGGTTTGTCACAGCGTTGACATCAGGAAGGTTCTGAAGTTCTTCCAAATCTACTGTATCTTGTTTAAAGAGAGCTGACTTTCTGATGAGGGTGTCCCAGGCGAACGTATCACATAAACCACGTTCCAGACCCTGTGTTCCTACAGCTTTAAGGACCATGTCTTCTGGAGGCTTAAACCTGCAGTGGATAGCTGCCAAAGGAAGGGGTAGGCCAGGGGTGGGCAACCTTGGCTCTTTTATGACTTGTGGACTTCAACTCCCAGAATTCCTGAGCCAGCATGGCTCAGCTTGGAAACCTCTCCCTTTCCCCTCAGCGTGACTGGCTCAGGAATTCTGGGAGTTGAAGTCCACGAGTCATAAAAGAGCAAAAATTGCCTACCCCTGGGATAGGCTAAGTTTGGCATCCTGCAGGTTGCTGTCAAGAGTGACAGTTTGGCAGCTACTACATGTCTCTTTGTTTTCATCTTGCCATTGAGATTAAAGGGGGGCGGGAAATGAGGCTTTTCTCTGGGTTAGTTGGAGAAACGAAACCTCTCCAGTTCTTCTGAAGTTTGCTGAGAGAAGGCTGTCTGGAAACTTTTCAAGGACATTCTAGCAGGAGTGAAGAAGGGAACAGGCAGTTCTCATAACAAAGAGAATTTGTTCACATGAGCTACGTGGACATCTGGGGGGGGGGGAAGGTTGGGCTGGGAATGTCATTGTTAGGTTCTATGGTTAGATATCTTGGGATTTCAGAGTTAGTTTTCTTTCGCCTATATACCATGCCACGTATTCAATAAAACAGTATGTTTTTTAGCAATGAAAGTAATCCTGGACTTTATTTAGATCAGGGGCCTTCAAACTTGGCCCTTTTATGACTTGTGGACTTCAACTCCCAGAATTCCTCAGCTAGCGTGCCTGTCTGGGGAATTCTAGGAGTTGAAGTCCACAAGCAGGGGTCTTCAAACTTGGCCCTTTTATGACTTGTGGACCAACTCCCAGAATTCCTCAGCCAGCTTGCCTGAGGAAGTCCACAAGTCATAAAAGGGCCAAGTTTGAAGACCCCTGATTTAGATATTGGAGCTGGAGGTTGATAGTTGCACTCAAAAGGTGAGTAAGGTTAGGGTCCACTTTGTGATGAGGTTTCAAGGGGCAAAATGAGTAGACATATCCTTGACTTATAACCAGTGGCTTAGCAACCGTTCAAAGTTCCGATGGACCCTCCTGGAGTTATAATAATAATAATAGTAGTAGTTGTAGTAGTAGTAGTAGTAATAAAGTTGGAAGGGACCTTGGAGGTCATCTAGTCCAACCCCCTGCTCAGGCAGGAAACCCTATACCATTTCGGACAAATGGCTGTCCAGTCTCTTCTTAAAAACTTCCAGTGTTGGAGCATTCACCGCTTCTGGAGGCAGGTTGTTCCACTGGTTAATTGTTCTGTCAGGAAGCTTCTCCTTAGTTCAAGGTTGCTTCTCTCCTTGATTAGTTTCCACCCGTTATATATGATCTGGATTCAAAGTATGGACAGTCAGGCTACCCCACAATCACATGACTCCACTACAGGAACCTGACAGCATTTATGGCTGTTTGCAGTGTCCCACAGTCACAGGATCATGTTTTATGATGGTTTTGCCAGAAACTGGCATTTACTTTCAGTTTTCAATAAAACCACATCTATTTCCTGTTTGAGCAGGGGGCTGAACTAGAAGACCTCCAAGATCCCTTCCAGCTCTATTCTATTCTATTCTATTCTATTCTATTCTATTCTATTCTATTCTATTCTATTCTATTCTATTCTATTCTTTCATTCCAATTCCTATCCTATCCTATCCTATCCTATCCTATCCTATCCTATCCTATCCTATCCTATAGCAAACCATTGGTCTGCTTAATGATCATCACAAAAAAGATCACAAAATTGGGTTGGTCACATGACCAACCCATTCTATGCTCATCACAAGTGATGACCAAGATAGCAGGCTCCATTATGGTCCTAACTTGAGGCCTACCCATACCTTCACCATCTGCAAGTCTAAAAGTGCTCATTCTGCCTCAAAATCTCACAGCTCCACCCCCACAGGAGAAAAGTGGACTGCAGTTTTTCCTGCCTTCACTCTTTTGGCCATGAAAGGACGGTCTACGAGTCACAAGAAGCGGCGCTCCGTTCAAATGGTCCAACGCACCGCAACCATCTTGCTGCCGCTAACTTGCCGCGAGACAATTTGCCACAGGACAATAACTCAGTGCGATAAATATTATCCACCACTGTTATCCGCCATTTCCATATTTATGTCCCATTTTTTTATGGAAATGTCCACAGCGAGTTATCCTAGAACCCAGCTAAAAGAAGACTTTTAAATTAATGGATTACTTTGGTTTTAATCTGCTTTGGTCACAGCAGGTGGCAGCACCTAACCAATGTTAAGGACTACACTGGGCTGGACCTGATTTGTATTAGATAAGAGACCACTAGGAAATCCCAGGACTCTAGGCTAGACTGGAAAGTTGAAAAAAAGCCCTTATAATTCTACAGAAAGCCAGGGTGATGGAGTGGTTAAGGCATTGTACTAAGTCCACCCAGAGCCATAGAAACTCTTTGGCTAACTTGAGGTCACTAGCCTTCAGCCCAACCTACTTTACAGGGATGTTGTTGTGGAAGAAACTGGAAGGGGAAGGAAGGAAGGAAGGAAGGAAGGAAGGAAGGAAGGAAGGAAGGAAGGAAGGAAGGAAGGAAGGAAGGAGCCTCCACAAAGTCATGTAGCTTGCATTTTTACATAAATCTGGTTCTATTAGATGAGTTGTAAGTGCTGTGAATTAAAATTTTAATTAGGGGGAAATCACTTGCCAGAGATCTGAACAGGCTAGGTCCAATAATGTGTCAATGCCTGCACCTGTGCAGCAAATTCAGTTTGGTTGATGTTAATCTTGAGTTAGGTTATTTTTGTTTTCCTAGCTTAACATATTGCAGAAATCAAGATCATTCAGTTAATTAGCTGAGGGTTCAATGTTCTGTGCTAAATAACGTGAGTTAAATCAGTAACTAAATATACTGAGTAATGCAAATGCAGAAGAGCATTCTAATCAATTAAAAAGAGACCCCTCCCATTAATTCCTCTCTGATCTAGGTTTCTCATATATGGTAGTATTCCTTTCCTAAATCTTCCCCACCCCACTTTTGCCATTACTTACCTGAAACACAACTACTTTTCCATCATCTGCCTGCAGATAGAAGGTCCACGTGGAAGAAATAAAACTCTGAGCAGAGCTGACAATATCATTCCAAAAACTGGAGACGAGGTCAAAGACGGAGAACGAAGCCGGTTTCTCATCTTGGATCTATTAAATTACAAAATGAAATTAGCGCTCTTCAACTGATTCCTTCCTTCGCTCTCTGGCCAATGAAATTGAAAAGAGCCACTTAAACGGTTGGCTTTGGTGAAAATAAATAAGATCCAGGCAGTGGTGGGATAGTAGTAGTAGTAGTAGTAGTAGTAGTAGTAGTAGTAGTAGTAGTAGTAATAATAATAATAATAATAATAATAATAATAATACATTAAAAAATAGCTGGGAAAGCAGATAATAACAAGACCTGGCAATGTCTGAGAGCAGGAAAATTGAAGAAAGAGACCGAGGGACTAATTCTGGCTGCACAAGACCAAGCCTTAAGGACAAATGCATATAAAGTCAAAATTGAGAAGACAGCAACAGACAGTAAGTGCCGCCTATGCAAAGAAGCTGAAGAAACAGTGGACCACCTGGTAAGCTGCTGCAAGAAGATTGCACAGACTGACTACAAGCAGTGGCATGACAAAGTAGCAACAATGGTGCATTGGAAGATCTGCAAAAAATATCATTTGCCTGTAAGCAAAAACTGGTGGGATCATAAAATAGAGAACGTCATAGAAAATGATAAAATTAAACTGCTCTGGGACTTCAGAATTCAAACAGACAAGCACCTGCAACATAACCCCCAGACTTAACAATTGTCGATAAGAAAGACAAAAAAGTCTGGATAGTGGACGTGGCAGTGCCTGGAGACAGCAGAATAGACGAGAAAGAACTGGAGACGATAACAAAATACAAAAACCTACAAATAGAAATAGAAAGACTGTGGCAAAAGCAAGCAAGGGTAGTACCAATAGTAATAGGCTCCTTGGGTGCAATCCCAAAACAACTGGAACACCACTTGAACACAATTGGCATTGACAAATTCGCTATTAGTCAATTGCAAAAGGCGGCCTTACTAGGAACTGCTTCCATCCTGCGACGATACCTGTAATACCATCAAACAACCACATCTGCCTATCCCAGGTCCTTGGTAAGGACTCGACAGATAGACAAAATGCCAAATCCAGTCTGAACATCTAGCTGACTATGCGATGATCCATAATAATAATAATAAAGTTGGAAGGTACCTTGGAGGTCATGTAGTCCAACCCCCTGCTTAGGCAGGAAACACTATACCATTTCAGACAAATGGCTGTCCAGTTTCTTCTTTAAAACTTCCAGTATTGGAGCATTCACTGCTTCTGGAGGCAGGTTGTTCCACTGGTTAATTGTTTTAACTGTCAGGAAGTTTCTCCTTAGTTCTAGGTTGCTTCTCTCCTTGATTAGTTTCCATCCGTTGTTTCTTGTCCTGTCTTCAGGTGCTTTGGAGAATAGCTTGACTCCCTCTTCTTTGGGGCAGCCCCTGAGATATTGGAACACTGCTATCATGTCCCCCCTCGTCCTTCTCTTCATTAAACTAGACATACCCAATTCCAGCAACCGTTCTTTATATTCAGCCAGTTCGCACCACTTCCGCAGAACCGGCAGCTAATTTTTTGTTGCCCAGGCCCAGAATGGACTTCTGGAAGCGACATCCACACACAGAACCAGTTGTTCATTTGAATCCTACCACTGGTTAGATCTAATATGGCCCATCCAAGTAGCTGTATTACAAGAAGAGATATCCCTTTTCAATAGATCCATTTCTCTTACCAGTTTTGGAGGGAAAAAAATGAAGAGAAAATAGCTAATTGCAACATTGAAGTGCAATATTAGGGGTAGCGCAATGGTGAATAGAATGTGAAGGATGTGTGTATATAATGTAGGTTCTTATTTGTGGTTTTTACTTGTGTGTAATGTGCACTATGGACAGCACTTACTTTTATTGTGAGTTACCCAATGACATTCTATTCTATTCTATTCTATTCTATTCTATTCTATTCTATTCTATTCTATTCTATTCATGAGGAATGTCATTTAAAAGCTAACTGGCAAAGTCTGACAGTAGCAAGCACACCTCTGAACAGATGCTTGGCGACAGAAGGCAAGCTGAGATGTCATGAAGCCATGCCAGAACAGGTAGTCCTCAACTTACAACCAGAATTTCCATTGCTAATCAAGGTGGTTGGTGAGTTATGGCCAATTTTACAACCATTTTTTCCAATTGTTAAGTAAATCACTGCAGTTATTAACTGAATCAGGTGGTCATTAAGTGAATCCAATTTCCCTCACTGACTTTGTTCATAGGAAACCACTGGGAAGGTTGCAAATGGCGATCACATGACCCTGAGACCTTGTAAATGCATGCTGGTTGCCAAGTGCCCCGATTTATTTCATGTGATTGGACCAGTTGTTACTCACTTTTTCAGGGCCATTGTAATTTTGAACAGCTTCACAAATAGTTGTAAGTCGAGGACTTTCTGTACTTTTTGGGTGCACAGCTCAGGGGATAGCAGACAGTTCCCGGAGAAAGTGTGCAGAAACCCTGTATTCTCAATATGGTGTTTTCTGACCCAGATAATGTTATTGTGTGTTGCCAGAACCACTGATCAGAGACTTAACCAGGATAATAGCACAATGTGTTTAAGAGAATTGTGTTAAAGCTGTCTATGTCTAATCCTAAAAAGGCAAGGACAAGCCCAGAAATCATGGCTAAATCAAGCCCTATCATCCTTCCCCACTGATTCTGAACCATTATCCTTCCTTCCTTCCTTCCTTCCTTCCTTCCTTCCTTCCTTCCTTCCTTCCTTCCTTCCTTCTCTTTCTCTCTCTCTCTTTCTTTTTCTTTCGTTCTCTCTCTCTCTCTCTCTCTCTCTCTCTCTCTTTTTCTCCCTCCCTCCCTCCCTCTCCTACCATATATTTTGATAGATGTAGTACAGGACTGAATATCTTTGTTTTGAACACAATTTTCCACCACTTCATCCTCTCCCCACTACATCAACCTTGGAGAATTTGGCCTGCCTGCCTGCCTGCCTGCCTGCAATTTTGCCAATACCACACAGCTAGAAAGAAGGCCAGGTAAAACAACAACAACAACAACAACAAAACAACAGGTAGTTCAGAGTCTCTGAACTGACAAGCCCTACATTTCATCCGCAAGAGTGCTACGCCGTGAGGGTGGCCTGCTTTGCGGTAGACCACCTCAGTCTTTAAGTAATTCTTCCCTCGCCTGATTTTCTTGTCCCAGAGGGAAAGGCCAATTATAAACAACAATCATATTTTAAAAGAAAGAAGCGGCTTTAGAAAGTCACTCCCCCCCCCCCCTTCAGACATTTATCCTTCAACAGAATTCTGCACCTGGGAAGCAAATGCTGTCTTCCCTACAACATTGTTTTTTTTCACAAGACTGTGCTGCAAAAAAAACCCAGCTCCATTATGTCAAGATTTCCCCATTTTTTTCTGCTGGGAAGGCCTGCTGCTAGAATAGTTATTTGTCCTTCTACAGAGCAAGATTCTCTTAGTGTAATCTCACAATAAAGTTTGAGTTAGTACTCGTGGCTGGTGCTTCTTGTCAGGACTACCTCGAAGGGCTGACGTCAACCTTGCAAATCTGCAAGTAGATCTCTCCCCGCTCCCTTTTACAGTCCAAGAATTAGGGAAGGTCCCTTTTGAGATGATTTCCAGATTCCTCCTCCCCTTCTGGAGATTAAACTGCTCTTATCTGACCTTTATTCAATCTGCAGCTACTCCTACTGCCACAGGTCTCTCAAGGACATTCTCACAGACCATTACAACAAATGATTAGAGGAGTGTCTTATCTTATCTTATCTTATCTTATCTTATCTTATCTTATCTTATCTTATCTTACCTAATGGAATGAATTACGGATTGCATAGCATATTATATAAAACACAACCAAGGCCCAAACTAGGCTAACAGAAGTCATGTTTTGAATATTTATGTGCTTTAAGGTTCTCCTCCCCTTTGTCCTTCCCTGACAGTTTTTGGTGGCAATTATAATCAGAGAGATTCTAGCATTTCCATCACAGCAACAGGTGCAAAATGAGTCACAGGCAGGCCGAATTCTCCTAATCCCAGTTAGTTATTTCTTCTTTTCCTGCCTGCAAGACATTTAGCTTCTGCTTGTGGGATTCCTGGAGGCCACAGCAAGAAAAAACAAAAAAGCTAGGCCAGGGCCTGTGGCTTTCCAGCAGGCCTTTCCAGACATTCTTCAACACCAGACGTAAAAGCCAGATTCTGAGGCAGGCAGGCAGGCGGACAGATCGTAGCTCTCCAATTCTGTCCCCCCACGTGCCTTTTGGGATCAGCTTAATAAAAACGGCTGTTTCCTACCCAACCCAGCAAACAGCGATAACAAATTCTGAAACCAGTCCTGACAGCTGCCGGCTTAGCAATGTGTATCCACCAGGCTGAATAATTACAGTGTAAACAGAAAGGTCTGCAGGGCCTACATCCAGATAACAAAACAGCCTTTTTTTATTTTACTTGGTCTGACTTAGACTATAATGAAGCTTTTCATCCACTCAGTCACTGCTTTGGCAGACTACAATAAAAACAATAAAAAAAACCCAACAATAAATTAATAAGCCATACTGGAAAGTCCACATCCAGGGAGTATAATGTCAGTAAATGAAGGAGCAGAAATATTGTTGCCAAAAAAAGATATTAATGCAGTCACCAGGTGGCCTAGCTTAGGGAAAGCATTGTTATAAGTGAGGCCCCATACGGATGGCCTTCTCCAGAGCATCTGGGTGGGTTCAAAACCTGCATGACAATAATAATGGCATTGTGACTGAAGCCCCACTTCTGTGGTACACACATGCAATACTCCATTCATGTTCAAAAGGGTTGGGGCCTCTATTCTGCATGTGGAAGGCACCCAGTTCATTACCTACATTTATTTATTTTGGGTTTTAGATTTTTTTTTCCTCTGTATTTTTATAAATAGCTCAATAGCAATAAGAATTTAATCTTATATACCGCTTCATGGTGCTTTACAGCACTGAGCGGTTTACAGAGTCAACCTGTTGCCCCAATCTGGGTCCTCATTTTACTGACCTTGGAAGGATGGAAGGCTGAGTCAATCTTGAGCTGGTGAGAATCGAACTGCCAAACTGCTGGCAGCCGGGAGTCAGCAGATGTAGCCTGCATTCTAACCCCTCAGTCACCATGGCTCAAAGTAGTAAACATATCTAATATTCCTGTCTCCTCCCATTTTCCCCACAACAACCCTGTGAGGTGATTTAGACTGAGAGAAAGAAACTGCCCAAAATTGCTCAGCTGGCTTTCATGCAGAACTAGAACTCACAGTCTCCCTCCTTCTGGTATCTTTTTTTTTTTTTTTTGTATGTGAAATATAGTATTTCTGAAAAATGTAGTTAACCAAAATATCTAAGAGAAATTCCTCCTTTTCCAAAAAGCCTGAAATGTCCATTCTTAAACAGTACCATAGAATATATTGTGAAATAGGAAAAGGAGCATATTTTTTAGTGTTTGGAGTAATCCTAAATTTAAAACATGTAAATTTAATGTATTTGGTTTCCTCCCCATAACTGATAGGTATCCTGGTCATTCGGAAAGTATTTCTCTCCAGTGGCTGCTTAAGGACGAGCAGGCAGTGATCACAGTGTAGGTGGCTAGATTCTGCCCAGCAGCACTGGGGATTCGCCAGAAACATAAATAAACATTTTAGATCTTTTTAATAATCTTTTATAATTAATTTTATTACATGTTTTTATCCAGCAATGTATTTCTATTGTCAGGTCAATATGATTCAGTTTTTCTGAAGCTAGCTAGTTTTTGTTATACTGTCTGTAAAACTAGGCAGACCTTGGTCACCCACTGATTACATCATTAATTGTAATTATATTCCTATGTCTTCTTGTGTTGGTTCTGTTTAATTTTGTTTTATTTGAATGTTTATGTGTTGGCCTTTGGCTGTAATAATAAACTGATTGATTGATTGATTGATTGATTGAATGTATCTGATAGTCTGCTTTAACATTTAACTCAGTTAGCTATTAATCCTGATTTCTTTATAGGTAATTTACACTATCCGGGACAAAAATAACCATTTGGGAAATAGATCCTGCTGGTGTTTCCAAGATATGCCTGCTATCCCATAAGCTTTTGCATCAGATTACGAGCAAAGCTTCCTTAGGTCACTAGTCCTTCCCATTGGCCACCCAACCAACCAGTGGGAGACCTGGCTTGCCCACTACAGCCAATCAGCACTTGGGAGGTGTCTTCTGTCCTAGAGAGGTTTTCTTGGGGCCACTCTTTCTCTCCAGCTTGTTTTCTCAGGGACTATAGATTTGAAAAGGGTGGATTTGTCATCTTATGCCACCAGTGACTATACAAACCTTGAACCCCATCAATGGTTGCGTCTATATTGAATTAAATTCAACCCTCCAGGGACTGCTTGACAGGGTCAATTGGTATTTCTGTAACTCATGAACTCCGTACTGCAGTGATGGCGAACCTTTTAGAGACCGAGTGCCCAAACTGCAACTCAAAACCCACTTATGCATCGTCGAGTGCCGGGTGGGTGTGGCCCATTGGTTGGGTGTGGCGCATTGGGTGGGTGTGGCTGCGGTGGTAACGGCAGACTGGGTGGGACTAAAAAGTTGAATCAATCAATTCCAACTTTGCAAGATCTTTTTTTTCCCCAGGAGAAGTTGAAATTGACTGATTGAACCTTTTTTTTTTTTTTTTTGCACACGGTGGCGGAGACCTAAAGCAAAAAGGTTTTATAAAACCCAGCTGAAGGCCTAGGACTGGGGCGACGGTGTGCGTGCCCAAAGAGAGGGCTCTGAGTGCCGCCTCTGGCACCCGTGCCATAGGTTCGCCACCACTGCCCTACTGACTCAGTTACGATGCTGCAGGAATAGGACCAATGTACAGAGAGAAGCCATAAAATTGAACAAGGTGTAAGTGTTAACCCTGCAAGGTAGTCCAAAAGAGAAGCACACCCAGGAGTTCTAGCTCTTTCTTTCTAGCTCTTCTTCTAAGGTTGCATTAACAGAATGTTGTAACTCTGAAAGTATTCTCTCCTTTCTTTTTAGTCTTAAAAAAACTAAGGAGGGTCTTCTTTTCTGAAACACTTCCATTCCCCCCCTTCCTTCTGTGGGCTGACATAACAATTATATATCGCTACATAGTGCTTTACAGAGGTTTACAGAGACAGCCTATTGCCCCCAACAATCTGGGGTCCTCATTTTACCGAGCTCGAAAGAATGGAAGGCTGAGTCAACCTTTAGCTGGCCAGGATCGAACTCCTGGCTGTGGGCAAAGTTAGCCTGCAAATTCTGCATTCTAACCACTGCGCCACCACGGAGATACCTTTTACATGCTGCTTGTCTAATTTGCAGTTCTTCCTTCTGTCTCCCGAGGTCATTTCCACTCATCATTACAATTGGAAATCTAAATCACATATGATGCTGATGTCCCTGATACTGATACATGTTCCTCTTCCTCTTTGCATAAATGTTTATAAATTATCCACAAACAGTCCTCACTTAATAACCAAGACTTGGCAACTCACTTGCCTTTATGGCTGCTTGCAACATCCTGTGGTCATGTGATCATAATTTTTGACATATTTTGCTGGTTTCCAGTATTTACTTCTGGTTTCCAGCAAAAAAAAAAAAAAAACTTATTGGGGGGAAAACGGGTTTGCTTAGTGCAGCGGTTCTCAACCTGTGGGTCGGGACCCCATTTGGGGTCGAATGACCATTTCACGGGGGTCGCCAAACAACGCAGTCCGCCATTTTTTTCCCCCTTTTCCTTAGCTGTGCTACTCCCTTTTATTCTATTGGCTTTTGAAAGCAATAGAATAGACTCTCTTGAATAGAGTCTAATTCTATTGGCTTTCAAAAGCCAATAGGAATTGTCCAGGCTGTCTCTGCCCTGCTGAGCCTGCCAAAAGTCCCATTCTGCAAACGGTGCTGTAAGTTGTCTGCAGCGAAGGCGAGCTGTCTGGAAGTTTCCACTCCTCCCTGCTGAGCAACTACTAAAAATGTAAGTAAAAGAGGGCCAGGGGTGGGAGGTGGGAGGCTGGCGGGTGCAGGGAGGATTGCTGGCGCGCGTGGGGCCCAGCGGGTGCCTTACCTCCCTTGGGCTGGGCCAGCTGGTGGCCCAGCCGGTGGTCGGCCTGCTCCGTCTCTGCTGCTTGCCAGCTACACCTCGGCCGGCGCAGGGGGCGGCACCACACATGTGCGGCGCTCCCGGGCAGGGAAAGTCCTCGACTTACGACTGGTTGGGTAGTCCTCGACTTACGATCGGTTGGGTAGTCCTCGACTTACGACCGGTTGGGGGTTGCGGCATTAAAAAGGTTGAGAACCACTGGCTTAGTGACTGTGGCATTCACTTAATGATCACCACAAAAAGATTGTAAAATTGGGCAGAGTCTCATAGTGACCCATGTAATGACCACCATGATTTATGACTATAATTCTAGGCTTGATTACAGTCTTAAGTCGAGGACTACCTGTATCTTCAGGTCCTAATTTAGACTGGTCTTCATCTAATTTAATTCATGGTTTTAGTGCAACTTTGTCATTACCAAATTATTTTCAGGCCTCATTCCTACAACAAACATTCCAGTTAGCACTCATCTAGTCTTAGAACTTCCTGGTCATTTTGGGAGCACACAATGGCATTAACTGGGACATCAATCACTATTTTGGGAATACTGAATCATCCTCTTTTTCTAGGAAATGTCTAGTTTCCATGAAACTTTGCAGAAGCCAGGAATCCCGTGTTAGTGCTTTCAAAAGACATTCTGTGGCAGGGGTCCCCAACTCCCAGTCTGTGGACGGGTACCAGTCCAGGGCCTGTTAGGAACTGGTCCGCACAAGTGGCAGGCGAGCATATGAGGCTTCATTTGTGCATGAGCGGGATCTAGGTTGCACGTGCAAAGCTATCTCTTCCCTCCCCCACACACCATCATAAGCCACCACCGGTCCGTGGAGCCAGAAAAGTTAGGGACCACTGTTCTATGGGGTCACACTGTGGCGGCAAAGATTGAAGAATTTGCTTTTCCATATATTTATCCTCTCCAACTATTTTTACTGGATCAGAAAAGAGGCTTTGTACAGTGAACCCCTATTTCTCTTCTATATCAGTTAAACGTGTTATGGTGTGATGGCCACCAAGAGATGAAGCTTTGACAAGAACATCCCTGCTCATGTGCAGAATCAGCAACAAGACCCCACCTAACTCTCCCCCCAAATCTCAGTCTGAAAGAGGAACTTTTAAGCTAGTTAGTTGTCATTAGATGAGGACATACTGTATTAATAATAATCTCTCTCTCTCTCTCTGATCATCATTTTGGCATAAAAGTCAGAATTACCATGTTTTCTCCTCTGTTCTCCATTTCCGGCAGCTGTGTCTTGCATCCAGTCGTACAGCCAAACTGCTCCTCTGCACCAATGTAGGCTTCCATGCAGGCTACAGTATCCAAAAGAGAAGAAAAAAAGGAAGAATTCAGCACAAATGGCCACAATTCAGGGTTTGGAAATCAATTCCATTTCCACCTGAAATTTTAAATCTAGTTCAATTATGCCAACCAAATGCAAAATTGTGGCTCTGGCACCAGGCATACCTGCTTTCTTCAGCACTAATGCACTACAGTGTGTTTCTCTGTGTCATATAATATATGTGGGTATATGTATAATTCTGTATTTATTTATTTGTTTGTTTATTTTTGTCATATTTATGTAGTGTATATCAGAGGTGGTGACCCTTTGAGAGCTGTATGCAATGAAATTTCATTTTAATGTATGCCAATTAGTATACATCCAAACTGATAATAAAGTTATTATTCTATTCTATTCTATTCTATTCTATTCTATTCTATTCTATTCTATTCTATTCTATTCTATTCTATTCTATTCTATTCTACCCTATTCTATTTTCTATACTATTCTATTCTATATTTCAGTTCCTGCAAATCCTTATTTCTTCATCCTGAAATATATTTTACTTATTCATGGAATTATTTGCGAGATTTATATCCTGCTTTTACTCCAGGAGCTTAACGTAGCTTGCATGGGGATCTTTGTTCATTTTCTTCCCCCAATAGCACTATAAAAATATAGGTAGTCCTCAAATTATGACCCTAATTTAGTCGAGCAATTATGGTCGAGAATTGTGATGATCATAAAGCAGGTCACCGTATGACTGGACCCGATGTTACCACATTTTTCACAGCAGTCATTAAGCAAACACAGTGGTTGGTAAGCAAACCCATTGTTTGCTATGGGGCGGTTTTTTTGCCAGAAACTGAAAGTAAACGCCCATTTCCATCATAAATCACAATCACCTAACTGTGAGGTATTGCAAGCAGCCATAAATGTGAGCTGGTTGCCAAGTGCCCAAAATGTGGAGGGAGGAACAATGTCAGGACTCCAAAACTAGTTCATCAGTAGCTTTTTTGGGTGGGGGGGTCTGTCATAAGTGACATGTCGTGAGGACTACCTGTAAATCAGGCTGAAACCTTCCAGGGACCTCATGTGACTGAGTGGGGCCTTGAACCTGGTCCTCCCTTCTCCTAGTCCAGGGGTAGGCAACCTTGGCTCTTTTATGACTTATGGACTTCAACTCCCAGAATTCCTGAGCCAGCATGGCTCAGCTTGGAAAGCTCTCCCTTTTCCCTCAGTATGGCTGGCTCAGGAATTCTGGGAGTTGAAGTCCACGAGTCATAAAAGAGCCAAGGTTGCCTACCCCATCCTAGAAAGAGATCTCCAAATTTGGCCATTTTAAGACTTTGTGGACTTCAACTCCCAGAATTCCTCAGCCAGGAATCCATAAGTCTTAAAGTTGCCAGGTTTGGAGACCCCCGTCTTAGACCAGCATCTTTACCACACTGTTTCTCTAGCAACATTTATGGAACTCTCTGTTACAAGATGAGATAAGTTCCCTTAGCTTTGATGACATTAAAAGGGAATTCAGCAAGTTCATGGGATGTATGTTTATATCAAATAATTGTTTGGGATGGTGAATGGACCCTCCATGTTTAGAGGCAGCAGACTACATTTGGAAAGAAGGCTATAGAGACAAGTAAAAACTTGGCTAGGTGCCCAGGCCTGGGGCTCAGAATGTGTGAAGGGCTCCATTAAAGGTAGTCCTCAACTTACAGCAATTTGTTTAGTGACTGAAGTTACAACAGCACTGAAAAAAGTGAATTATGACTGTTTTCACATGACCGTTGCAACATACTTATGGTCATGTGATCAAAATTCAGATGTTTGACAACTAGCATGTATTTATGATGGTTGCAGTGACCCAGGGTCATGTGATCACTTTTGGCGATCTTCTGACAAGCAAAGTCAATGGGGAAGTCATTTAAGAATCATGTTACTAATTTAACAGCTGCAGTGATTCACTTAACAACTGTGCCAAGAAAAGTTGTAAAATGGGACAGAGCTCATTTAACAACTATCTTGCTTAGCAACAGAAACGTTAGGCTCAATTGTGGTTGTAAGTCAAGGCTTTACTATTATTTGATTAATCATCACAGCTCCTGTTTATATTTATACTTGTTTCTTTTATGGATCTTGTTATTGCTTTAATGTATTTTAAGTTGTTTTAATTGTTTTTTTAAAAAAATGTTAGAATTGTAAAACCAGCCAAAATCATTTGGTTGAGTTGGGCAGCTATAGAAATTGAATGGATAGATGGATGGACGGACGGACAGACAGACACACAGACAGACAGACACACACATAGAAAGAGAGGGGGGGGGAGGGAGGGAGGGATAGTAATTTTCTTTAAGAAAGTCCAGTTGCCTCGTGAAAAAGCATCTTTGAGATTCCTTTAAGTTCTGCTTCCCAGAGACACAGGTTTGGCCCAGACAAGTTGACAGACCTTCCATCCGATAGTGAGGGATGATTTCCTAGCTTCTTTAATAAATACATCAGCACCTCTTGACAGCTTAGATGGTGCTCAGTTTTCAAAGGCAGTTTCATCCGAATAAGCAGCTGCTGAAAATCCAGAAGAATGTGGCTGTTGGGAACAAGTTGCTGGGCAGATGGGCAGATGGTTCCTCTTGGGAATGTCGGAACTGGAGGTCCAACCAGCCTCAATTCCAGATGGGATGGGATTTGTTTCATTTTAAAGCCTGGGCATCCCGCTTTTCAACCGGGCCCCGAAAAGTTATCAAAACCATTCGTGTAGGTAAATCCAGTCTTTTGAAATCTCTGTTTTGACAGATTTAGACTAGGAGAGGAAGGCCTTTCCGTTCCCACCTGCACTTTCCATTATCCTAGACTGTTGGTGGGAATTTGTTACAGAAGCTCCGAAAGAAGGAAGAGAGATGACCCTCTTAAGTGGGGAGAAGGTTCTGGATAATGTAAAAGTGGGGAGGGGGAGGGGGGGTGTATGGATTAAAGAGGGAGACGGGGAGAAAGAAAACCAGGAGGAGGAGGAGGGACACAGAGTTACTGCCTTACCCGATTCGCACTCGGCTCTGGTTGCATTCAGCTCAGCAGTGGCATCCACAAAATGACAGATGGAAAACAGCCGGCAGCCCCGGTAACAGGCGTTGAGAATAGCATCCTGGGGGAGGCAAAGGAAATTGCAGGGCGGGAGGGAGAATTGAGATGCTACAACTGCAATTGTATGTCTCCAAACCTAACACAAAACAGGGTCCACAAAACACAGTCCATTTTTTTTTTGACAACAATGCACAGAATCATAGAACCAGGAAGTGTTTTGGGGGTCATTTAGATTAACCTCTCTGCTCAGGGCAGAATTTGCATAGCAGGTTGTGACTGCAGAGTTCTTAATGGGGGGGGGGGTCCAACAGTGAAGGAGACCCTGTCCCTTTCAGAGGTAGCTCTTCCATTGCCAAACCTAATGGCTAAGGCATTACTCCTAAAGTTTTCCCTGAAATCTCCATCTTCAGTTCTGATCCTGCTTTAAATTGGTATTTCTCAACCTTGACCATTTAAAGACGTGTGGACTTCAACACCCAGAATTCTCCAGAATGCTGGCTGCAGAATTCTGGAAGTTGAAGTCTCCATGCCTTAAAGTCACTAAGGCTGAGAAACTCTGCTTTAAATTTTTGAAGAAAGCTATAGTATAGAACAGTGTTTCTCAACCTTGACAATTTTAAGGCATGTGGACTTCAACTCCCAGAATTCCACAGTCAGCATTGCTGGCTGTGGAATTTTGGGAGTTGAAGTCCACATGCCTTAAAATTGTCAAGGTTGAGAAACACTGGTATAGAATATATGGACCTGTGGCTCCCAGGCCATATTTGGTGCCTAAATTTTGGCAAGCCCTTGCTGGAAATTGATGTTATGATTCCCTACTACTTTTTAAAAAAAAAAATACTAATTATTTCTCATACATATATCCTAGCTTACATCCAAGCCATCGAGATAGGATTCCCTCCTCTCATTTTTCCCTCTACCATTTTGTTAGATAGTTTATTTAAAGAAAGAAACTGGCTCAAAATCACCTCAGGAGCTTTCATGGCTGAGAATGGATTTGAACCTGTGACTTAATTTAATACTTATTTTGAAGCAGAAAGCACATCGAAATAGTAACGTAAGTATTAAAGTAGACTTAGCAAACTTTAAAGAAATACAGGTAATCCTCAACTTACGACCACAATTGAGCCCAACATTTCTGTTTGCTAAACAACAGTTGTCAAGTGAGTTTTGCCTCATTTTACGACCTTTCTTGCTGCAATAGTTGTAAGTGTGAAAAACGCTCATAGGTTACTTTTTTCAGTGCCGTTGTAACTTTGAATGGTCACTAAATGAATGGTTGTAATTGGAGGACTACATGTACTATAATTTTAAAATAAAAATAAGATTGGCTTGAAGGACTTTGGTTTTCTACCAAAGTTTATCGAGTTTTCACACTTACGACCGTTGCGGCATGCCCATGGTCACGTGATCAAAATTTGGGTGCTTGGTAACTGGCCCTGGCCCCGGGCCATGTCATCACCATCTGTAATTTCCCAGCCAGATTCACTTAACGATTGTAGGATTCATTTAACAACTGCAGTGATTCACTTAACAACTGTAGCAAAAAAGGTTGTAAAATAGAGCAAAACTCACTTATCAATTGTCTTGCTTAGCAACAGAAACGGTGGACTCAATTGTGGCTGTAAGTCAAGGATTACTTGTACAGGTAAGTCCTCGACTTATGACCACAATTGTACCCAAAATTTATGTTGTTAAGTAAGACATTTGCTAAGTGAGTTTTGCCCCATTTCTTGCCACATTTGTGAAGTTATCACTGCAGTTGATAAGTTATGGTAGTAACACGGTTGTTAAGGGAATCTAGTTTCCCCATAGATTTTGCTTGTGAGAAGGTCACAAAAGAGGATCACATGACCTTGGGACACAGCAACAGTCATAAGTATGAACCAATTGCCAAGCAACTGATTTTTGATCATGGGGATGCTGCAATGGTTGTAAGCATGAAAAACGGTCATAAGTCACTTTTTTCAGTGCCGTTGTAACTTTGAACGGTCCCTAAATGAACCGTTGTAAATTGAGGACTACCTGTATTGGGAATCCAGCCACTATGCTTTACTTCCATGGTTAAACAAATTGTGGCTTAACTGGCTTTGTGAATCCAATTCAGCTGATAAAAATGACATTTTTATTCCGATGGAAGAAGCAGTTTTAAAATTTTTTCCAACCCCTCGCCACTGTTCCGAAATGAAAGATTATACAATGTATTTATATGGTTTATTTATCCATATTATCAACATTTTCAGCCCTCTTTCATGTGGTTCATGTTCTCAAGCTGCTGAACAACAAGCTAATTAAGACAAAAATCCAAAGCATCATCATTAAAATTAATAAGAAGATACGATAATCCAAAGTGGGAGGGAAATACACCTTGCCAGCAATCAGAACACATTTATATTTTCCAGACGAAACCCTGAAAGCAGCCAGTTGAGATGGAAAAGCCTTAATCTGTCTTACCTTGGTTACCTATCTGAAATCTGCGAAAATCATTCAGATGATCCCTGTTGGAAACAGCCTATTGGGGCTAAAAGAACACCTGGTTTGCTTTAAAGGGGTGAATTCACGCAGGTACTCCTCAACTCTGGTGTCCTGCCATTGTGCCGTGGGGGGAGGGGGGATGGCATGCTTGGGATTTTCCGCTTTACTGTTCACTTGGGAATTAGGGAGGGGGATTGTCTTCGGAGATGGGACAGACTCCTTCCCAGCTGTTTTTTGCCAGGTTCCAAGGCCATTGCGCTCTGAATGTGAGCTGTTATCGGCCTAGCACCTCAGCGTTCTCAAAACTTCTTCTCAGCATCTCAGTGGCTTCCGGTGGGCTGGCCAGGGGGAAGGGGGACTTGGGACTGGAGAAACCGAAAGAATTGCTTTGTGCTTTGCGCGGGACCCTCAGATTCCGCCTGACTTTACTGCATCCAGTTTCTCTCAGTAAAAGTTCTTTTGATTCAACTCGATGGATTCAAGAGTCTTGCTGTCCTGAGGGGGCAGGTCTGACACAACCACAATTAAACCCCAAATTTCTGTTACTAAGCGAGGCAGCTGTTAAGTGAATTGGGCCTCATTTTATGACCTTTTTTGGCACCGTTAAGGGAATCACTTGTGATTGTTAGGTGAATCATGTGGTCGTTAAGTGGACCGGGCTTCCCCCGTTGACTTTGCTTGGGGGAAGCCAGCTAGGAAAGTTACAAATGGCAACCACATGACACTATCATAAATAAATGTTGGTTGCCAAGCACACTAACATTGATCACGTGACCAGGGGGATGCTGCAATGGTCGTAAGTGTGAAAAATGGTCATAAGTCACTTTCTCGTGCCGTTGTAACTTCAAACTGTCACTAAATGAATGCTTGTAAGTTGAGGACTAACTCTATTTCATATGCTTTTAAACTGCTTTCTCAGGGATTTATGGGCTAAAAATCATGTGTATTTAACTAATATATTATAGGAACCTTCCTGTGGAATTGGAAGAGTCCTTGAAGGCAGGACAAGCCCAGCCACAAGGCAGAATGAAGCCATCATCCTAGGCCAGGGGTAGGCAACCGTGGCTCTTTTATGACTCGTGGACTTCAATTCACAGAATTCCTGAGCCAGCATGGCTCAGCTTGGAAACCTCTCCCTTTCCCCTCAGCATGGCTGGCTCAGAAATTCTGGGAGTTGAAGTCCATGAGTCATAAAAGAGCCATGGTTGCTTACCCCTGCCCTAGGCAACAGATGCTGGAGGCCTTCAACATGCTCCACATCTTTTCTTAAGATGGAGCGACAGGTAGTCCTTGACTTACCACAGTTCATTTAGTGACCGTTCAAAGTTACAACGGAGCTGAAAAAAGTGACCTATGACCCTTTTTCACACTTAGAACCATTGCAGCACCCCCAGGGTCACATGATTTACATCCCAATGCTTGACAACTGATTCATAATTATGACGGTTGCCATGTCCCAAGGTCAGTGATCCCTATTGTGATCTTCTGACGAGCAACGTCAATGGGGAAACCAGACTCACTGGTAACAACCAGGTTACTTAACTTAAAAATAGCAGTGATTCACTTAACCAATGTGGCACGAAGAGTCGTAAAATGGGGCAAAACTCACTTAACCAATTTGTCACTTAGCAACAGGAATTCTAGGCTCAATTGTGGTCATAAGTCGAGGACTACCTGTACTATGCAAGGGAGTCGTGCCTGATCTTAGCATCTTTTGTAATTTCAAATGATCACTAAATGAATGGTTGCATAAGTCAAGGACCCCCCGTATATCAGTTTTAGCTTCAGAGGGGCTTCTGCTGGCACATAAGTTGTTGGCGCTCCGGGATTTTCAACCTGTCCTAGAACAGCAGAGGGAAGCTGTGCCCAACGATGACTTTGCCCAGCTTCAGGTGGTGTACCTATTTATTTATGTGTCTCTGGAGATTCTCAGTCACCCAGATCACGGTTGTCCCAAAGATGCTTTTTCAAGAAGCAGCTGGATTTTCTTGTTTTTCTTTGAAGACGTTTCCCTTCTCAACCAAGAAGCTTCTTCAACTTTGAATGGATGATGGGGAATGGAAGGATTTATACTCCTTGCAGACAGCTGGTCATTTTCATTCTTTCAGAGAGTCCTTGAGCCCACCTGGAGTTTTGTCTGTGTCCTCAGGGTCACCTGAGTGGTGCAAATGGGTGTGGAGCCTTCTTGGAACTGCTGAAAGGACGGTGTTGTAAACTGGAGATAGAGGATGTCGTATCCTTCCCCCTCTGTTGAGAGAGGGCTGTTCAATTTTGACCTAGATGGCCTCTTTGACCCCTCTTTCAAACCAATCAGTACATATTTATTTATCTACTTAGAGAATTTATATGGCCACCTACTCTCTTTCAGTGACTCTATGTGGCTTATAAACAATAAAAAAAACCAACTTGTATTTTTCCTGGGAAAGAAGGCACTGGCAGCGTTCACTCATGACCTTGTCACCCCAGATATGGACTACTACAGTATGCTCTACAAGGGATTGGCCCTGAAGACTATTTGGAAGCTACAACTGGTGCAAAATATAACAGGTTATATATACTACGGGTAGTCCTTCACGTATGATCACAATTTGGATGGGAAAATTTATTGGTTAGTGACATAGAGGAATCATGTGACTTCACCTAATGTTACAACCTTTTTTTGCCATGGTCATTAAGTAAATCATTGCAGTCGTTAAGCAATTCCAGTTTCCTCCATTGACTTTGCTTGCTGGAAACTGGGTGGAAAAGTTGCAAACGTCATAAATGAAGTCAGTTGCCACATGCCCAAATTGCAATCATGTTTGCCAGGGGGACGGTGTGACGGTCACAATTTCAAGGCTGTACGTAACCTTTTTTCAGTGCTGTCAAACTGTCGTTAAATTGAGGACTATCTGTAATACAGTACAGACAAAACTAATATTGTCCTACAACACCAGCATTCATGAGCTGCATTGTTTTCTGGTTTGTTTCAGGTGCAATTTATTGTGCTGGTTATAACTTTTAAAGTCCAATATCAAGTTTTACATCGTTTGAGGCCTGGTTGTTTATGAGACAACTTTTTTCACCTACAATCTTTCCATCCAGTCAAGCCTGCAGAGAGTTTTGTTAAAAGTCCCCACATCTCAAAAGGGGCAGTGGGACAGGATTTTAACCATGATGTGTTTGTTTGCTTGTGTGCCATCTTTATCACTTTTACAAGTGATTGTCCACTAGGATCTCGGAGTCCTAGTGGACAATCACTTAAATATGAGCCAGCAGTGTACTGCAGCTGCCAAAAAAGCCAACACAGTCCTAGGCTGCATTAACAGAGGGATAGAATCAAGATCACATGAAGTGTTAATACCACTTTACAACGCCTTGGTAAGGCCACACTTGGAATACTGCATTCAGTTTTGGTCACCACGATGTAAAAAAGATGTTGAGACTCTAGAAAGAGTTCAGAGAAGAGCAACAAAGATGATTAGGGGACTAGAGGCTAAAACATATAAGGAATGGTTGCTGGAATTGGGTATGTCTAGTTTAACAAAGAGAAGGACGAGGGGGGACATGTTAGCAGTGTTCCAATATCTCAGGGGCTGCCCCAAAGAAGAGGGAGTCAAGCTATTCTCCAAAGCACCTGAAGGCAGGACAAGAAGCAACGGATGGAAACTCACCAAGGAGAGAAGCAACCTAGAACTAAGGAGAAATTCCCTGACAGTGAGAACATTTAATCAGTGGAACAACCTGCCTCCAGAAACGGTGAATGCTCCAACACTGGAAGTTTTTAAGAAGAGATTGGACAGCCATTTGTCTGAAATGGTATAGGGCAGTGGTGGCGAACCTATGGCATGGGTGCCAGAGGTGGCACTCAGAGCCGTTGCCCCAGTCCTAGGCCTTCAGTTGGGTTTTATAAAACCTTTTCACTTTAGGCCTCCGCTGCCATGTACAAAAAAAAAGTGCAATCAATCAGTCAATTTCAACTTCTCGCGAGAAAAAAAAAGATCTTGCAAAGTTGGAATTGATTAAACTTTTTAGTCCCCACCCAGTCTGCGTTACTACTGTAGCCACGCCCACCCGACTATTGAGGATGCATAAGTGGGTTTTGGGTTGCAGTTTGGGCATTCAGTCTCTAAAAAGCTCGCCATCAGTGGTATAGGGTTTCCTGCCTGAGGAGGGGTTGGACTAGATGACCTCCAAGGTCCCTTCCAACTTAATAATAACAATAATAATAATAATAATAATAGTAAGGCAGTGTGGACCTATCCAACACACCTTTCTCCTCCTCTTTTCCCCACAATAACCTTGTAAGGTGGGTTGGGCTGAGACAGAGACTGGCCCAAGGACACCCAAAGTTCCTCCCTCCTGTTCAACATCCCACTGACAGGCAGTCCTTGACTTACGACCACAACGGAGCCCAAAATTTATCTTGTTCAGTGATCTATTTGTTAAGTGAGTTTTGTCCCATTTTACGACCTTTCTTGCCACAGTGGTTAAGTGAATCACTACAGTTGTTAAGTTAGTAACACAATTGTTAAGTGAACGTGGCTTCCCCATTGACTTTGCTTATATCAGGAGGTCACAAAAAGGGATCACATGACCCGCGGGACATGGCAACTGTCATAAATACGAATCTTTGCCAAGGGTCTGAATTTTAATCACATGACCATGGTGATGTGGCACTGGTCATAAGTGTGAAAAAAGGTCTTAAGTCACTTTTTTCAGTGCCGTTATAATTTCAAACGGCCACTAAAAGAACTATTATAAGCCGAGGACTACCTATATAAGATCCAGGCCCTCACTTCTAATATTTAGTAAACATCTGAAAATATTGCTTTTTCAAGATGCATTCAGGGCCACAGGTGTACTGTATATAGCCAGAGATCCCTGATGATACATGATAGCGGCTTTTCTGATTTTTTTTTTAAATGCTGGGATAAGTATAATAATGTTATTTGTGTTATTGAATTTTTGACAGAGCTTTCAAGTTATTCTTTGTTTGATTATTTATTTATATCCCACTTTATTCTTTCTACAAATAACTCAAGGTGAAGAATGTATCCAACATACTCTCCCCTCCTATTTTTCCCACAACACTCCTGTGAGGTGGGTCGGACTGAGAGAGAAGGACTGACCCAAAGTTACCCAGCTGGCTTTCATGCCTAAGGCGGGACTTGAACTCACAACCTCACACTTTCTAGCATGGCACCTTAATCACTAGATCAGGGGTTGGCTTTTTTATGACTCCTGGACTTCAACTCCCAGAATTCCTGAGCCAGCCATGCTGAGGGGAAAGGGAGAGGTTTCCAAGCTGAACCATGCTGGCTCAGGAATTCTGGGAGTTGAAGTCCACGAGTCATAAAAGAGCCAAGGTTGCCTACCCTTGCACTAAATCAAACTGACTCTTTGATCTTGTATTGTTACTCTGACTTGGGAGCTGCTTAAGTGGCATAAAAACAGATGCTGTCAATAAAGTAACTAACCAGGAGCTATTCAGGAGAAAATAGTTTTCTCCATGTGGCCTGACCTTTAAGCTTCCAAACAGGAAACAGAATTTGGACAACGCCACTTTGGCATTGAACCATATCAGCTGGGCTTTTTAATTTCTCCAACAAGGTATGCCAGCTGTTTAAAAAAAAATGAAAAAAATGAAATGTAGCCTGCTCCAGGACGTTCGCTTGTTTAATTCAAAAAAAGCCCGCATCTCATATTATGAATTCCTTCGGGATAACTTGACATTATTTGAGCATGACGGATGCATTTTGGCGAGAGACATAGAGGAAATCCCTTCATATCTATTGCAGAAGATAAATGTGATTTAAGACCTTCCATCCGGTATGGGAACAAACTTCATTGAAATGTTGGCATTGAGGACAAGGTTTTGACTTTTTATGTCACTGCAGAAACGGGGACTGAAAAGCACCAAAGCTCAGCCCTGCTTTGCATGAGAGTAAAATATGCTGAATGCAGCTTATAATTGCTTCCATGTAAACATGCACAGATCTGGAGAAGCAGCTTGAACACTTTTCCAAAGACCGTTTTCAAGCGCAATACAGGTGCAATATAAGCAGTCCTGCACTTATGACCACAATTGGGCCAGAACTTCTGTCACTAAACAATGCAGTCATTAAGTGAGGCAGGCCCGATTTTACAACCTTTCTGCTGTGGTCTTTAAGCGAATTCCAGCTTTGATTTTACTGGTTGGAATCCTCCGGGGAAGGTCGCCAGTGACAATCACTTGAACCCGGGACACTGCAACCTTCATGAAAACAGGTAGTCCTCGATTTACGACCACAACTGAGCCCAAAATTTCTGTTGCTAAGTGAGACATTTGTCCAGTGAATTTTGCCACATTTGATCTCTTCTCTCTTGCCATTTCTTGCCACAGTTGTTAAGTGAATCACTGCAGTGGATAAGTTAGTAACAACATTGTTAAGTGGATCTGGCTTCCCTATTGACTTTGCTTGTCAGAAAGCTACAAAAGGGAATCTCATGACCCCGGATGCTACAACCGTCATAAATACGTGTCAGTTGCCAAGCATCTGAATTTTGATCACATGACCATGGGGACGTTGCAATGGTGGCAAGTGTGAAAAATGGTCATAACTCACGCCACTTTTTTCAGTGCTACTGTGTTTTTGAACGGTTGTTAAAAGAACGGTTTTAAGACAAGGACTTGCCTGTATTAATAATTTCCAACAAATTCAATAGGATTTACTCTCAGGCAAGTGGGAACATCATTGAAAACTCAAGCACACGTGCATTATAGAGTTCTGAGGTGGCATTCATAACAGACTGGATTCAAATGCAGCAATGCAGAATTTCAGCATAAAATGGGTGTCCACCAAGGGAGGGAGAGTGTGTCAGGGGTCAGATTGACCCCCTCCAGCAAGCCAAAGAGGCAGAGGATAAACTAAATTAGGCTTCTGAAAAAAAAAAAAAGCAGGCTGCAGAATTATACCCTGGGTAAAATAAGTATTCAAAATTATAAAGGAAAATGTGTGGGGTTTAAAAAAAAAAACCTCGATTATTGCAAATCTGTCCGACTGTCTCCCCTTTCTTAAGCTTGGGGGAAATGGTCGCTTTCATCCAATCCATTTTCTGTAAGCAAAGATAGCTTGGTGATGTGTGTCCACCCCGCCCCCCCCCTCGCCTTTTGCACAGAGCTTCGTCGTTATAATGCAGCTGAGGTTCTTCCCCGGCTTTCTCCGCCTGCATCGCGCAGCCACGGATACAGACAGGTAGCTGCGGATATGCAGAGGCCAGAAATAGGGATGCGGGAACCAGAAATACAGATCTGGAAAATATGGATGCCTTTAAAAGAAAATCATTTTTTTTCCCTCTTGGAAGAGAAGGAAAACAGCTGAGGCGGGGGCAGATTTTCCCCCCCTTGAAGGGTGGAGGGGAGGTCTCCCCCGTTATCCGACTATTGAGCTTTTTTAAAAATGTAATTTGCAAACGCCCCTCTCCCCCCCCCCCCGTCCCCGGCTTCTCTCTCCCCGTCGTCTCCTTCCCCGCGGCGATGGCTACCTTGGCGGCGGCGGCATCGGGGCTCTGCCGGAGGCTCTGGGCGCACCGCGCGTGGCAAGCTGAGATGTCGCCCAGCTGAGCGGCGAAGGGATCGGCGTCCTCGGAGGGCGGCGGCGGCGAGGAAGGAGCGGCCAGAGCCAGGCACGCGAGGGCCACCGCCGCGGCCAGCAGCTGCAAGAGCGCGGCGCTCGCTGCCATCGCCCCGGCCGGAGGGTGTCCTGGGGAGGGGATCGCGGGCGGGCCTTTTTTGCCACGGGAGGCGGCGGCGGCGGCGGCAGAGAGAGGAGGAGGAGGAGCGGGGCGAGCCGGCGACGGCAGTCAGAAGCGGGCGCAGGAGAAGCGGCGAGACGTCGGGGGCGCGCCGGGCGAGCAGCGGAGCAGCCTGGGAGCGGCGGAGGGAGGAAAGCCGCCCTGCCCGGGAGCGGGGCTGGCGAGGAGGCAGAGCGCGGCGGAGGCTGGGCGCAAGACTGGCAAGGGGGAGAGACGGAAGCGAGGCGGGACAAAGAGCAAGGGATGCCCCCCCCCGCGTGTGTGTGTGTGTATGTGTGTGTGTCTCCCCAGATAAAATGGCAAGAGAGAAGAGAAGAGATCAAATGGATGGATGGATAAAGAAGAAGAGAAGAGAGGCTATAAAATGGATGGATGAAGAGAAGAGAAGAGATCAAATGGATGGATAGAGAAGAGATCAAATGGATTGATGGATAAAGAGGAAAAGAGAAGAGATCAAATGGATGGAAAGAGAAGAGGAGAGAAGAGAGAAGCTATTTAATGGATGGATAGAGACAAGAAGATAGAAGAGAACAGATCAAATGGATGGATGGATAGAGAAGAGGAGAAGAGAGGCTATCAAATGGATGAAGAGAAGAAAAGCTATCAAATGGATGGATGATGAAGAGAAGAGATCAAATGGATGGATGGATAGAGAAGAGGAGAAGAAAAGAGAAGAGATCAAATTGATGGATAGAGAAGAGGAGAAGAAAAGAGAAGAGATCAAATGGATGGATGGAAAGAGAAGAGGAAAAGAGAAGAGATCAAATGGATGGATGGGTAAGAAGAGAAGAGAAGCTATCAAATGGATGGATGGATGAAGAGAAGATAAAAGATCACATGGGTGGATGGATGGATAGAGAAGAATAGAAGAGAAGATATCAAATGGAGGGATGGATGAAGAGAAGAGGATAAGCTATCTAATGATGGATAAAGAAGAGAGAAGAAAAGAGAACGTATCAAATGGATGGAAAGAGGAGAGAAGAGAAGAGAGAAGCTATTTAATGGATGGAGAGAAGAGAAGAGAAGAGAAGAGAGAAGAGAGGATTAAATTCCTGCTGTCTCAGGAATTCTGGGAGTTGAAGTCCACAGTCATAAAAAACTTAAAAGAACGAAGGAACTCACCAAAATCCCTGTCAGAAAAACAGAGAAAAAATGTTCACTGAAGTATATGACATACGTGCCCCCTTAGGATCTTTGGTTCTTATAAAAATATTAAGTGCACCTTTCAAATTCACTAAACAGGTAGTCCTCAACTTATGACCACAACTGAGACGGAAACTTCGATTGCTAAGTGATGTGATCATTAATTGAGTCATGTTGAGACTCTAGTCTAGAAAGAGTGCAGAGAAGAGCAACAAAGATGATTAGGGGACTGGAGGCTAAAACATACAAGAAACGGTTGCTGGAATTGGGTATGTCCAGTTTAACAAAGAGAAGGATGAGGGGGGACATGATAGCAGTCTTCCAAGATCTTAGGGGCTGCCCCAAAGAAGAGGGAGTCAAGCTATTCTCCAAAGCACCTGAAGGCAGGACAAGAAGCAATGGATTGAAACTAACCAAGGAGAGAAGCAATCTGGAACTAAAGAGAAATTTTCTGACAGAGTAATTAATCAGTGGAACAACCTCCTCCAGAAGCGGTGAATGCTCCAACACTGGAGGTTTTTAAGAAGAGATTGGACAGCCATTTGTCTGAAATGGTATAGGGCAGTGGTGGCGAACCTATGGCATGGGTGCCAGAGGTGGCACTCAGAGCCGTTGCCCCAGTCCTAGGCCTTCAGTTGGGTTTTATAAAACCTTTTCACTTTAGGCCTCCGCTGCCATGTACAAAAAAAAAAAGTGCAATCAATCAGTCAATTTCAACTTCTCGCGAGAAAAAAAAAGATCTTGCAAAGTTGGAATTGATTAAACTTTTTAGTCCCCACCCAGTCTGCGTTACTACTGTAGCCACGCCCACCCGACTATTGAGGATGCATAAGTGGGTTTTGGGTTGCAGTTTGGGCATTCAGTCTCTAAAAAGCTCGCCATCAGTGGTATAGGGTTTCCTGCCTGAGCAAAGGTTGGACTAGATGACCTCAAGGTCCCTTCCAATTTTATCATTGTTGTTGTTGTTATTGTTGTTATTGTTATTATTGTTATTATCTGACCATGCCTGATTTTACAATTTACAATAAATACAGGTAGTCCTCGACTTATGACCATAATTGAACCCAAAAGTTATGTTGCTAAACAAGGCAGCTGTTAGATGAATTTTGGCCCATTTTACAACCTTTCTTGCCACAGTTAAGTGAATCACCACAGTTTTGGAGTTTGTAACGTGATTGTTAAGTGGATCTGGCTTCCCCATTGACTTTGCTTATCAGAAGGTCACAAAAGCCATTCACATGACCCCAGGATGCTGCAACTGCCATAAATATGAGTCAGTTGCCAAGTGTCTGAATTTTGATCACATGACCCTTGGGGACGCTGCAACGGTTGTAGGTTAAGTGGTAAGTGTGAAAAACAGTATAAATCATTTTTTTCAGGGCTGTTGTAACTTTGAATGGTCGCAAAATGAACTGTCCATGTCCATTGGCACGTGATCAAAATTCAGACACCTGGCAACTGACTCATATTTACGACAGTTGCAATATCCCGGGGCCACGTGATCCCCTTTTACGATCTTCCGACAAGCAAAGTCAATGGGGAAGCCAGATTCACTTAACTGTGTTACTAATTCAACAACTACAGTAATTCATTTAACAATTATGGCAGGAAAGGTCGTCAAATGGGACACAATTCACTTTAACCACTTAGCCACAGAAATTTGGGGCTCAGTTGTGGTCATAAGTCGAGGACTACCTGTATTTTGTTATTCTCTTATTCCATGGGCAGCCTCCCCAACATCTCTCCGGGTTTTCCCAAATAATCTTCTCCGTATTGGGAAGGGAGGCTGAACCCCCATTTTCCAGCCTCTGCCCCAGATGAAAAGTGTTGGAGGTCCAGGAAGCAAATAATTTCTGGAAGTGCCATTTTATCTTGCAAGCAATTTTTCGAGCACATCTGGATAACATATTTTGGCTTATCGATGCTGTGTTAAAAAGGCGCTAGGAGGAAGATCAAAGCTATCTGAATCATCTGTTGCAATTAAGGCAGTGTCATCCCATTTCGGTTGATTAATCATAGAGACGTGGGTTGATTAATTGGCTGAGCGATCCAGTCTTCGCCAACTTGGCCACACTACCTGGGAATGTTAGTGGTTCCAACACATCTGGAAAGCAGAGAACCAGATTAAAAACCGAGCCTGTTCTACAAAACCCCATTGCAACCATTCATTTACACTGGTAGTTCTCGACTTCACTACAGTTCGTTTAGTGACCGTTCAAAGTTACAACAGCACTGAAAAAAGTGACTTATGACCGTTTTTTACACTTATGACCATTGCAGCATCCCCCCATGTTCATGTGATCAAAATTCCGACGCTTGGTAACTGACTCATATTTATGACAGTTAGAGTGTCCCGGAGTTATATGATTCCCTTTTGCATCCTTCTGACAAGAATAGAATAGAATAGAATAGAATAGAATAGAATAGAATAGAATAGAATAGAATAGAATAGAATAGAATAGAATAGTGATGGCGAACCTTTTAGAGACCAAGTGCCCCAAAACTGGCCCCGCCCCCATTCCACTCCCTGCCCCGCTCCCACCCCGCCTGCCCATAGGCCCACTCACCATCTCCAGGGCCTGCCATAGATCGCCCAGGCAGCCCAGCAGTGCCATGGCAGCTGCGCCCCGCAGCATCAACTGTGCGTGATGAGGTGTGAGAGCAGAGTCTTGTCTACACTGCCTGGCTGCCATGTCCTTGGCTGTGCTGCTCCGCGTGGGCCACGCTCGGGGGCGACTTTCCGCCGGGGAGGCTGCTGGTGGGGTCGTGGGGGGAGGCAAGGCTGGGACAATGGCACGTGTGCCCACAGAGAGGGCTCCAAGTGCCGTCTCTGACACCCGTACCATAGGTTCGCCACCACTGGAATATAGAATAGAATAGAATAGAATAGAATAGAATAGAATAGAATAGAATAGAAGCTTGGATTTCTTCTTGTCCAGCCCCCTGCTCAAGCAGGAGAACCTATACCATCTCAGACAGGTGATTGTCCAGTCTTTTCTTAAAAATCTCCAGTGATGGAGCGCCCACGATCTCTGGTGGCAAGCTGTTCCACTGGTTGATTGTCCTCACTGTCAGGAAGTTTCTCCTTAATTCCAGGTTGCTTCTCTCCTTGACCAGCTTCCAACCATTGTTTCTCATCCTTCCATCTGGTGCTTTGGTGAACAACCTGGCCCTCTCTGCCTTGTCAGTGGGAAAGCTAGATTCACTTAACAACCGTGTTACTAGCAACTGCAGTGATTCACGTAACAACTGTGACAAGAAAGGTCGTAAAATGGGACAAAATTCACTTAACGAATGTCTCACTTAACAACAGAAATTTGGGGCTCCATAGTGGTTGTAAGTCGAGGACTACCTTTACTCTTTTTATTGACTGTGATTTCAAAAGGGTAGTTAGCTGCTTGGAGAGTATCTTTTTAGAAGGAACAGCTATTTAGATTGTCCCTGACTTAACAACCATAATTAAGCGCAACATTTGTGTTGCTAAGCGAGGCAGTTCTATAGTGAGTTGTGCCCCATTTTATAACCTTTTTGCTACAGTTGTTGAGCAGATCACTGCAGTTGTTAAGTGAATTATGCAGTCGTTAAGCAAATCTGGCTTCCCCCATCGACTTTGCTTATTGGAAGCCGGCTGGGAAGGTTACAAAGGATGATCACATGACTCTGGGACACTGCAACTGTCATAAGTACATGTCAGTTGCCAAGCTCTACATTTTGACCACATGACCATGGAGATTCTGCAGTGGTCATGAAAGTGAAAACTAGTCTAAGTCACTTTTTTGGTCAGTAAATGAATGGTTGTAAGTTGAGGACTACCTGTCAAACCCAGTTATTATTTAATTCAGCAATGAATTAGCCTTCTTGTGATTAAGTGACAGGACAATGGCAGGACAATTTTAATACTAATCTTAGCTTAGGAGGGCACACCTATTCTCTTTTTATCTTCACAACAACTCATTGAGGTAGAATAGGCTGAGAACTATGAACTCCTATGAGCTTTAGAGCAGTTTAGCAGTTTAACTAATTTTTTGGTCCATAATCCAGCTGCTAAGCAATATTGCCTCTAAATCAAGGCAGGTCCAGCCTTGACAACTTTAAGACCTGTGGACTTCAACTCCCAGGATTCCCTAGCCAGCACAACTGCCAAGGAAATTCTGGGAATTGAAGTCCACAGGTCTTAAAGTTGCCAAGGTTGGATATCCCTGCCCTAAATAAATCTATGGGATCAGTCTTTTGACTGAATAAAAAAGCACCAGTATTATTATATTTCTGGCGTAGAAAAATGCACCACTGCATTTTTTTGCTATTTTTTTTAAGGGTGGTGGATGGGATTGATTTGATTGTTGGGCCTCCTATTTGCCTTTAGTTAATTTGGTTTTTTTTTTCTTTCTTTGCCTGTTTTAGTTTTCTCTTGGATTCGCTCTGGATTTTATAGTTTCTGAGCCACCTTGAATGGTTTATAACAGAAAAATGGAATGTAAATAAAAGGAGGTGCCAAAAAAACTTGGGGGCTTGACAGCAGACAAATCTAAATAAATAGCTGCATGTGAATGAAACAAAAGCAGTTGTTCCAACCAAAAATGTCTCTGCTCATAGATTATTATTTTTTTTTTTACAAGGGCGCCTATCCAAAAGTCAAGATGCTGGCTATAATTGCACAATTTAAAGGTGGGGCTTCTGTTGTATGGTTGTGGTTGCCATCTTAACTTTCTCATACACACACGCAGAGGCCTGTGTTAGTGTAGATAAGAAATATCACCTTTGCAAAACATTAGACTTTGTCTCTCGCACACAAACATTATTGCTACAACATGGTTAATCATGGGGATGGGAGAAGAAGGGGATAGTGTGGTGTAAGAACACCAAAAAGTGATTACTAGATCCACTAATCCTCTGGGATAAAAATGTAACTCTCAGTAGATCCAGCTGCATGTCACATTAAATTAAATTCATCCTGTCCGTTGTGTCACAGACAGTGGTGGGATTCAAATATGTGAACAACCGGTTCTCTGTGTGGATGCCACTTCTGGAAGTCCATTCTAGGCCTGGGCAACAAAAAAATTAGCTACCGGTTCTGCCAAACTGGTGCGAACTGGCTGAATCCCACTACTGATCACAGAACACCTAAATCAAATTAATTAGCTCCTTCAGCATATCTTTAGTCCTCCAAGAAAAAGAGCTGAAGAGAAAGAAGGGTTGAAAAAGCAGGCCTCCCTAGCCTAGAATTCACTGCCAAGGCAGATCAGCATGGAGCACGGTGCTCATTGGCTGTAGCAGTCAAATCACAACTATTCCTGCCTCTTTAACCAATAGGAAAGAGGCTAGTGAAGCTTTATCCATACTCTCCCAGAGTAAAAGATGATAGGATGCGATAGGTAGTTTTCACCTAGCAAACTGGAACCTACAAATGGGTCATTAAGCAAAGCAGTCACTAAATGAAACTACAATTGCTTATGACCTGACTTCAGCTTTGCTTTGCCTTTCAGACTTGTAAAGGTTGTAAATGCAAGGATGGGCCACAAAATTACCTTTTCATCACTGTTGAAATTGCAAATGGTCACTAAATGAACAGTTGCTAAATGAGGACTACCTGTACAGTAGTTACTGTCTGGAAAAAGTGGATGAGGATTCTATATTTTCCATTTTTTTAACCAGATTAGTATACATATGCATACATCTATTGCTCCAGAGAATTTGGGAATATTCATTGGACTTTTAAACCAGTCTTTCTCAACCATATCAAATTTTGATAATTGGTATCAAATATCAGGCTTCAACTCCCCAAATCTTCCAAAACCAAACCCTAACCCTTCCATTATGTATTCAAGATGGACAGTGATTAATATTTATATGTTACTTATATGTAAGGGTCTATTCATATGTTGTATATGGTATGTAGTAATAGTAATAGTAGTAAAGTTGGAAGGGACCTTGGAGGTCATCTAGTCCAACCCCCTGCTCAGGCAGGAAACCCTACACCATTTCGGACAAATGGCTGTCCAGTCTCTTCTTAAAAACTTCCAGTGTTGGAGCATTTACTGCTTCTGGAGGCAGGCTGTTCCACTGATTAATTGTTCTCACTGTCAGGAAGTTTCTCCTTAGTTCTAGGTTGCTTCTCTCCTTGATTAGTTTCCACCCGTTGCTTCTTGTCCTGCCTTCAGGTGCTTTGGAAAATAGCTTAATTCCCTCTTCTTTATGGCAGCCCCTGAGATATTGGAATACTGCTATCATGTCCCCCCTTGTCCTTCTCTTCGTTAAACTAGACATACCCAATTCTAGCAACCGTTCCTTATATGTTTTAGCCTCCAGTCCCCTAATCATCTTTGTTGCTCTTCTCTGTACTCTTTCTAGAGTCTCAACATCTTTTTTACATCGTGGTGACCAAAACTGGATGCAGTATTCCAAGTGTGGCCTTACCAAGGCATTGAAGAGTGGTATTAATACTTCACGTGATCTTGATTCTATCCCTCTGTTAATGCAGCCTAGCACTGTGTTGGCCTTTTTGGCAGCTGCAGCACACTGCTGGCTCATATTTAGGTGATTGTCTACTAGGACTCCGAGGTCCCTCTCACAGTTACTACTATTGAGCATGGTGCCACCTATGCTGTACTTGTGCATTTGGTTTTTCTTGCCTAAATGTAGAACCTTGCTTTTTTCACCATTGAATTTCATTTTGTTAGTTAGTGCCCAGTGTTCAAGTCTGTCCAGATCCTTCTGTATCTTAAGCCTGTCGTCTGGAGTGTTGGCTATTCCTGCCAGCTTGGTGTCGTCTGCAAATTTGATGAGTTCCCCATCTAACCCTTCATCCAAATCATTGATGAAGATGTTGAAGAGTACTGGGCCCAGAACAGAGCCCTGGGGCACCCCACTACACACTTCCCTCCATATAGATGCAGTTCTGTTGAGGACCACTCGCTGAGTACAGCCGGTCAGCCAGCTACGGATCCATCTGGTGGTGATTCTGTCTACCCCACATTTTTCTATCTTATCAAGTAGTAGGTTGTGATCTACTTTATCAAATGCTTTACTGAAGTCCAAGTAAATTATGTCTGTTGAGTCCTTGGCGGGAAGCAGACACGAGAAGCAGTTGAAGTTCTCAGTTTCCTTTATTCAGCGTTCAGCTTACAAGTAGATGGCTTCAGCAGCTCCCCAAACCTCCCAGCTTCTTATATAGACGCTTCCCGGGTAAATGTGTTACTTTTCCCGCGCCAGCACCCGCGCATGCGCACGGCGCTGGCGACAGCCTGTCTGGTCCCGGGCAGCTTTGCACCTGCCCGGGACTGCCTGCAAACGCCCGAGCCGTTTGCAAGGCTCGGGACATAACACCCCTTTCCCCCGGGCTAAAACTACTACCAACATATAAACATTTATTTTATGCAGTGTTCTGCTTCTCAGTGCTCCTATCGTTACCTGGCTTTTGTTTAGCCAGCAATGTTATGTAATCCTCTAAGTATTTAGGAGACTTCTTTGCTCTCTGTGACCTTCTCAGCTCTGGGTTACTAGCATGAGTTCCCTGACTGGAGGGAGATGTGAGCCTGTTCTCCTTATTTTGCCTTGGTGCCTTCCAAGGACTGTGCCCCAATGCCTGGCCTGCTTGCTTGCCCACCGGGCTCGTCAGGCCAGGGCTTCTGTCACTTTGTGACCTGGTTGACCTGCCTAGCTGTAGACCCTCGGGCCCCTTGAAGTGATAGCCACTGCTGGGCGTCTCTGTTGAACCTCCTAGGTCCGTCCAAGACCTGTCAGGAGGCTGACCATTCCCTGAACCCCGTTCTGTGTCCGGGCTTGTGTGGGTTTCTGTACTTTCCCAAAACTCAGTTACTCCCTGATTTGGGCTAGAGGTGTTGTAGTCGGGACTTGGTTCCTCGACCACCTCCCTGTATGTTTGACCCCCTGTAGAATTTGGGGTAAGGTCAGGCCAACCTTGGGGATTGTGTGCCAGCTCTCTTGCGGGGAATGATTTGTTGGGATGCCCCTGGGTATCCTCCATGACTGGAGTGCTGTGTGATGTGTGTGGAAGGTGAGTATGCCCCCGGGGTGACTCCCTGGCTGGAGTAGGCGTGAGTGCCTGTTGTGTGGGTAAGCTCCATGAATTCCTTTTCGGAGCAATTGCGGAACCCTGGGATGGGCCGTTTGTGGCTCCATCAGTGGAGATGGGCAGCAGCTCGTGCCCTTCCCTGTGCTCCAAAGGGTCCCCCTCCCCCCCTGGAAAAGACCCAGGAGTCTCATCTGAAAAGTCCCGCCTAGGGCGGAGTTGGTCGATGTGCCGACGCAGGACACGACCGTTGTCCAGGGCAACCTCGTAGGAGAGAGGACCTGTGACCCTGGAAATAGAAGCGGGGACCCATGTATGACCAGGCCCGTAATTGCGAGCCCAAACCGGGGCACCCACAAGTAGTTGTCTAGGTGCCCTAGGATGTGAGGTAGATGAAGGCAGTCTGTCCGGATGCAACCGGTCAAGTTTAGTAGTAAGTTGGCGCCCCCAGCGAAGTTCAGCTGGGCTTCTCCCTGTAGAAGTGGACGGTGTGGTGCGATAAGAAAGGAGAAAGTCAGCCAACCTGTGATGCCAGTCCCCGTAGGTGAGTCTTTTCAAGGCGTCCTTTGTGATGCGCACCATACGTTCAGCCATACCGTTGGTGGACGGGTGGAAGGGTGCAGACGTGGCATGACGAATCATGTTAGCCTGTAAGAAAGCTTGGAATTCGGAGGAAGTGAATTGAGGGCCGTTGTCAGACACGATGACATCTGGAAGCCTGTGTGCAGCAAAAATCCCCCTCAGTACCTGAATAGTCTTTGCAGTGGTGGTGGAAGAGACAGGTACAACCTCAAGCCATTTTGAATGGCTGTCAACAAGGACCAAGAAGAACTGGCCCTGAAAGGGCCCAGCGTAGTCAATGTGCACCCTAGACCATGGGGACTGCGTTTCCTCCCATTTATGCACGGGAGCTTGGGGCATCTCTGGGCGAGATCGTTGGCACAGGTGGCATGCATGCACCTTAGCCTCAATATCCTTATCTAAAACAGGCCACCACAAGTGGCTGCGTGCAAGAGCCTTCATACGAACAATGCCAGGATGACCCTCGTGGAGGGATTCTAAGACCCTAGTCCTCATTGAGGAGGGAATGACAACTCTGTTTCCCCAAAGCAGACAACCCTGAGAAAGGGACAACTCGTTTCTTTTGGACCAGAAACTCTGAAACTCAGGACTAGGGCAGTGCTCAGGACAACCGGACAAAACCCAGGAACGGACACGTGAAAGTGTGTGATCTGTACCTGTTTCAGCGGCAACATCCCTGGCACAAAGAGGGAGCTCGGGCAAGGCTTGGATTGATAGAATGTTGACAGCTGGCGCAGGGTCAGCTTCTACTACTGGCAGAGGCAATCTACTGAGGCCATCAGCATGGCCCATTTCTTTCCCAGGCTTGTGGAGTAAAGAAAAATCATATGCAGACAGAAAAATAGACCACCTAAGCATTCTAGGGGAAATGATTTGGGGAGTCTGCTTACGTGTGGTAAACAGTCCCAGCAGAGGCTTATGGTCAGTAAAGACCGTGAAATGCCTGCCATAGAGAAAATCGTGGAATTTTTTAATTCCAGCGAACAACAGCCAGAGCCTCCCTGTCTATCTGAGCGTAGTTGCGCTCAGCAGAAGACAATGTTCTGGAGTAATATGCAACAGGAACCTGAGTTCCATCAGACCTGAGGTGGCTCAGGACAGCTCCTACCCCGTAAGGGGACGCATCACATGCGATGCACACAGGAAGAGATTCGTTGAAATGTGCAAGTACACTGTTCGAAGTGAGCAAGGCCTTGACTTTGTTAAAGCAAGCCTCATGTGTATGTGACCACTGCCACACTGCTTGTTTGTCTAGTAGCCTGTGAAGAGGCTCAGCTACACTAGCTTTATGTGGAAGAAAAGAATTGTAGAAATTCAGGAGGCCCAGGAAGGCCTGAAGTTCGGCCTTGGACTTTGGCCTAGGTGCTTCTAAAATAGCTGTCAGTTTGGATTCAGCAGGGTGAATCCCAGCAGCATCAATTTTGAACCCCAGAAATTCAGTAGAAGGCACCCCAATCTTGCATTTGTCTTTTTTGAGCTTGAGGCCTGACTTCCTGAATCTTAACAGAACAGCCCTTAGCCTTTCAGCTAGAATGTGTGTGGAGTCTCCTGCAATTAAGACATCATCAAAGTAGGGGCAAACCCCTGGTATACCCCGTAGTGTGTTTTCCATTACGCTTTGGAAAATCCCAGGAGCGACATTCACTCCAAACTGCAGCCTTTTTACCTTAAGGCTCCCTGTGGGTCACAATAGTCTGAGCTATAGCAGCACATCATCAACAGGCAGCTGTTGATACGCTTGAGCTGGTCAAGCTTTGCAAAAAACGCCCCCCCCTTGAGGGAGGCCAGATATGAAACTGACCACAGAACAGGATAGGCATGTTGCTGCAATGCCTTATTCAGAGTGCATTTGTAGTCAGCACAAATGCGAATGTCCCCATTTGCCTTTAGAGGCGTGACAATGGGGGTCTCCCAGGGACTGGAATCAACAGGTTCTAGAATTCCCTGTTGGATCAGTTTGTCCAACTCAGTGTCAATTTTACTCTTTAAAGCAAAAGGGACCCTTCTTGCTTTAATTCTAATGGGAGTGACAGTGGGGTCTAGCTTTAAGGACACAGGGGGTCCTTTGAATGTGCCCAGCTGGGGGCTGAAAACATCTGCAAATTCTTTGCAGACTTCCTGTAGGTCGAGTGTTTGTAAGCTGTTGAGTCCTGTGACGTGTATCCCAGGGCCTCAAACCAATCGAGTCCTATGAGACTCGTTCGTTCACCCCCTACTACTAATACGTCTAGTGGACCTTCAAAACTCTTGTATTGCACGTTAAGGGTGGCCTCCCCCTTAACACACACTCTTGAATTGTGAAAATCTGTTAACACAATGTCAGAAGGCCTTAACTTGGCCTGAGTTCCACTACCGGAACAAATCTTCCTAAATGTATGCAAGGAGATAATTGAAAAGGCAGACCCTGTGTCTAGTTCCATAGATAATGGAACCCCTTGTAGCGTCACCTTGAGTGACAGCTTTTTCTTAATTGGCTTGTGTGTGCCTGTCCTAAGGATGCTTCTTCGCGAAGCGCAAAACCCTACCCTATTCTGGCTGGGGAATCTGCTACCTTTCAGGCGCAGTTCTTCCTGAGGTTGTACCTTTCGTCGGCCCAGACACACAGCTGCAATGTGTCCTTGTTTGCCGCATGCCCGGCAGGTAGCGGAGCGGAACTTGCAGTCAGTTCTCCTGTGGCGACCTCCACAGCCGATGCACTTGAGCGGAGCTGAAGAGCTTCCCTTCTGTTTTTCTTCCGTCGTGGGGTGGAGACGGTCGACTTCCTCGTCCGGATCCTCCTCGGAGTTCCTTTGGGCGTCTTCCTGGTGCACGGATGCAACTTCTGGACTGTTTCTGATCGGCCGCATGTTCTTGATAGCGCCGCCTGCTGCTTCTTCTGCGGTGACTTCCCTTAAGGCATCTTGGTAGGACAGTTCTTCTTTAGCGAAAAGTCTCTGTTGTAGATCTCGATGCCTTAACCCGCACACGAATCGGTCCCTCAGTCGTTCTTCGAGGTCTTTGAACTCGCAGTGCTTGGCGGCCTTCCGTAATGCGGCGATGAATTCTTTGGCTGACTCGCCGGGCCGTTGATCCCTCTGCTCGAAGGTGTGGCGCCATGCGATGACAGACATCTTGGGGTGGAAGTGCTCTTTCAGTAGCTTCTTCAGATCTGCGTAGCTGACAGACTCTACTGGAACAGGTGCTGCAAGGTTTTCTGCGATGTCGAAGGCGTCTTGACCGCAAACACAAAGCAGGGTGGCAGCCTTCAAGCTCTCTTCCCTCACTTGGTTTGCCTTGAAGTAGTTCTCCACCCTGGCTACATAGGACTCCCACCGCTCTGGATGTGAGACGTCGAATTCCGAAAGCCTTCCGATTTTCGCCATCTTCAAATCTTCAGGAGACGGGTCTATCAGCCAGCCTACCCCCGAATGCGCACCGGATTGGCGGGCAGCTGCCGAGTCGACGCCGTTCCTTTCCGCCGCTCAGGACTCCTTGGGTAAGCTTACACTTCTTCCTTTCCAGGTAGTGCAAGGCATCCCACCTTCGTCGCCAGTGTTGAGTCCTTGGCGGGAAGCAGACACGAGAAGCAGTTGAAGTTCTCAGTTTCCTTTATTCAGCGTTCAGCTTACAAGTAGATGGCTTCAGCAGCTCCCAAACCTCCCAGCTTCTTATATAGACGCTTCCCGGGTAAATGTGTTACTTTTCCCGCGCCAGCACCCGCGCATGCGCACGGCGCTGGCGACAGCCTGTCTGGTCCCGGGCAGCTTTGCACCTGCCCGGGACTGCCTGCAAACGCCCTGATCCACTAATTTTGTCACTTGGTCAAAGAATGCAATAAGATTTGTCTGGCATGATCTATTTTTGACAAACCCATGTTGGCTTTTAGTAATGACTTTGTTTGCCTCTAGGTGTTCGTTGATTCGTTGTTTGATTATCTTTTCCAGGATCTTCCCAGGTATTGAGGTCAGGCTGATAGGTCTGTAATTTCCTGGATCCATTTTTTTTCCTTTTTTGAGGATGGGAACTACATCAGCTCTTTTCCAGTCCTCTGGTAGTTCCCCTGTGTTCCAGGATCTTTGAAAAATATAGTTCAGTGGCTCCGATATCACATCTGCCAGTTCCTTGAGAACTCTGGGGTGTAATCCATCTGGTCCTGGCGATTTGAACTCATCTAGGCTGGACAGGTGCTCACTAACCATTTTCTTGCCTATCTTAACTTGTGTTTCTGTTTTGTTTTTTATGGCACTATTTTTGATAGGTTGGTCTGTTTTTTCCCTTTGTGTAAAGACAGATGCAAAAAATGAGTTAAATAGTTCTGCTTTCTCCCTGTTGCTTGTCACCTTCTTGCCACTTCCACCCACTAATGGACCAATCATTTCCTTCACTTTTTTCTTGTTTTTTACATGTTGAAAGAAGCTTTTTTTGTTATTTTTGACTTTGGTCGCAAGCCTTAGTTCATTTTGAGCCTTGGCTTTCTTCACTTCATCTTTGCAGGCTCCGGCTATTTGCTGATATTCTGATTTAGTTATGTTCCCCTCTTTCCACTTTCTATACATGTCATTTTTATCTTTCAATTTGTCAGAGAGTTCTTTATGCAGCCATGCTGGTTTCTTTTGAGAGCTGTTGTTTTTCCTCTTTGTTGGTATTGTGCTAGACTGTGCTTTTATTATCTCATTTTTCAAAATTTCCCAAGCTTCTTGAGTTGTTTTCCCCTTGAGGATTCTCATCCATGGAATCCTTCCCAAGCCCTCTCTAAGTTTATTGAAATTAGCTCTCTTGAAGTCCAAGACTCTAGTTTGACTGTGTTCTATTGCTTGTGCTTCTATAATGTTGAATTCTAATATTGCATGATCACTTCCTCCCAGGGTTCCTATGGCTTCAACACCTTCTATCATTTCATCTCTGTTAGTGAGAATTAGATCCAAAATGGCTAATCCCCTAGTTCCCTTCTCTACTTTTTGGGAGACAAAGTTGTCTGCTAGGTTTGCCAGGAACCTGTTTGATCTTCCGCTTGGTGCGGAGTTTGTCTCCCAGTTGATGTCAGGGTAGTTAAAGTCCCCCATTACTATTGTGATGTGCTTCCTACATATCTTAGTTAGCAGACTAGCAAAAAGTTCATCTATTTCCTCTGTTTGGTTGGGTGGTCTGTAGTATACACCTATGGCAATGTCATTCCCCCCCCCCCTTTTATATTGACCCAAATGCATTCAAGACAGTTTTTATCATTGTTGTGCTCTATTTCTGTAGAGATGTAGTTATTTCTTATATAGAGAGCAACTCCACCTCCTCTTTTATTTGGTCTGTTTGTTTTAAATAATTTAAATCCCTCTAGCTGTGTGTTCCATGTGTGGGTTTCATCCCACCATGTTTCCGTAACGGCAACAATATCGTATCTGCCCTCATTAACCTGAATTTCTAGTTCACCCTGTTTGCTGTTCATACTCTGTGCATTGGTGTATAAACATTTGAGTCCTTTGTGAGTGGCCCTGTGTTTCCTTTCTACATAACCTGTGTGGTGCCTAAGTTCTCCTATTGTCTTACCACCTATTTCGTTAGTGCACTTTATGTGGCACTCGCTATTAGAGGCTTCATTTTGCTTGATAGCAAGGTTGGTATTCTTGTCCACACACACATCTATGCTACATGCACTGATAGCCCTATAGTTTTTAAATTGCCGGGGACAGGGTTGTTCCATATCAATTAACTCCCTGTCCCCGCTGTTTAGTTTAAATTTCCCTCCAGAAAATCTGTGAATTTATAGCCGAGTAACTCAGTCCCTTTTTTTGATGGATGCAAACCATCTCTTTTGTACATCTTTTGATTGGACCAGCTACTGACATCGTGACTAATATATCCAAAGCCTTCCCCTTTACACCATTCCTTTAGCCACATATTGAATTGTGCTATGCGCTGGCCTTTTCCGTTTTGCTCCTTATACACTTGTAAAACCTCTGAGAAAGTAAGCCTACAGCCTATTCTGCTAAGTTCCTTCCCCAAGCTCTGGAAATCATTCTGCACAGAGAGTACATCTTTTTGGGACAGATCGTTAGTGCCAAGATGTACAATAGCCTCCACATCACAGTCCTTGCTGCCATTCTTGATTATTTTAGAAATACGCTTCTTGTCCCTACTGGCAGTAGCACCTGGAAGACACCTGACCTCTTTCAAAGCCTCTGTGTCCTTTCCTAAATTTACATCCCTTATAATTGAATCACCTACCAGAAGGTAGCTTCTCTTTTTGGTGCCTTTCTATTCTTGCATGACTGATGTGCAATACCTGATTCACACTTCTCCCTGTTGAAATCTAGTTCTTCATCTCGGACCACAATCCCCTGCTTATTTGAGTTATCTTCACAAATACCTTTACCTGTCTCCTTAATGTCCCTATTAAGGTCAGCAAGGGCACTGTAACTGTTGTGCAGGGACATTAGCGAAAGCTTGGTGTTTATGGTTCACAGCTCTCACCCTGCCAGAACCCATGGTTGTCCACACTGCCCTTCTCCTTCAGGATCTTTGTGGTAAAGGGGGCTGATAGCACAGAGGCTTACTAGAGTAGAGGGGCTGAACTGGACACCTAATTTCTGCCCGAAGAGCACAGATTACAGACCCTAGGTAGATGATCTGTCTTTGTATGTTTAAATGTGTGTTATGTATGTGTATGCTTTGAGAGCAAGCAGCTAAATTTCATTTTTAATGTGTGCCATTGTGCCCGTAGTAAAAAATGACAATAGAGGTTTTTTCTCTCTCCCTCTCCCTATCTATCTATCTATCTATCTATCTATCTATCTATCTATCTATCTATCTATCTATCTATCTATCTAAAGTTAACAAAGCTTAGATTTGCTAAAGTGGCTTGTTTTCTTTTGATACAGAATCATTGCAACCAAGCCATAATAGCTTGAAAACTGGGAATATGACCACTTGTTTAAGAACATGCAACGTGGTTGCTATACTCTGATTCCTACCAATTGTGATATTATGGAACCCAGAAGTGTGCCTTCTGTTGCCACATCGGCCTTAGGGGTTGCCCTTGAAATTCAGATGACTCAAATCTTGCCAGATTTTAGAAAAACTCGAAGACTTGGCTCTTCCCCCCAGGCACTGGAACAGTATCCAGGGCCCTAATCTTAAATATTTCTTAAAAAAAAAAAAGAATTGGTTTAAAATACGGTAGGACAACTGAGCCCAAAATTTTTGTTGCTAAGTGACACATTTGTTAAGTGAGTTTTGCCCCATTTTACGACCTTTCTTGCCACAGTTGTTAAACGAATCACTGCAGCTGTTAAGTTAGTAACAAGGTTGTAAAGCAGAGGTCCCCAACATTTTGGGCACCAGGGACCGGTTCCGTAGAGAAAGGTTTTTCCGTGGACTGGGGGGGGGCGTGGTTTTGTGTGCTGCCTGCATCCCACGGATGGGGCTTTGCTTGTTTGTGCGGCCCGGTTGCTGGCTTGCCGCGGCCTGGTACCGGTCCTCTATTGTAAAGTCAATCTGGCTTCCCCATTGACTTTGCTTGTCAGAAGGTGGTGAAACGAGATCACATGAACCCAGGACACTGTGACCGTCATAGATAGGAGTAGTGGCCAAGAGTTCAAATTTTGATCACATGACCAGGGAGATGCTGCAACAGTTTTAAGTGTGAAAAATGGTCATCGGTCACTTTTTTCAGTGCCGTTATAACTTTGAATGGTCACTAAACAAATGGCTGTATGTCAAGGACTATCTATACAGAATGTTCAAACATTCATATCTGGGATACTTCAATGACCCTACATGTCTATGTATTTCTCCTGTTCCTCTATTTTCTCATATCATTCAGTCAAAATGCTTCTAGCAACAAAGATGATCAGGGGAGTGGAGGCTAAAACATATAACGGTTGCTGGAATTGGGTATGTCTAATTTAATGAAGAGAAGGACGAGGGGGACATGGTAGCAGTGTTCCAATATCTCAGGGGCTGCCCCAAAGAAGAGAGAGTCAAGCTATTTTCCAAAGCATCTGAAGGCAGGACAAGAAGCAACGAATGGAAACTCACCAAGGAGAGAAGCAACCTAGAACTAAGGAGAAACTTCCTGACAGAACAATTAACCAGTGGAACAACCTGCCTCCAGAAGCGGTGAATGCTCCAACACTGGAAGTTTTTAAGAAGAAACTGGACAGCCATTTGTCTGAAATGGTATAGGGTTTCCTGCCTGAGCAAGGGGTTGGACTAGATACCTCCAAGGTCCCCTCCCACTTTATTATTATTATTATGGATTGTCGCACAGTCAGCCAGATGTTCAGACTGGATTTGGCATTTTGTCTACCTATCGAGTCCTTACCCAGGACCTGGGATAGGCAGATGTAGATGTTTGATGGTATTACAGATATCGTCGCAGGATGGAAGGAGTTCCTAATAAGGCCGCCTTTTGCAATTGTCTAATGGCGAATTTGTCAGTGCCAATGGTGTTTAAGTGGTGCTCCAGTTGTTTTGGGATTGCACCCAAGGAGTCTATGATTATTGGTACTACCCTTGATTGCTTTTGCCACAGTCTTTCTATTTCTATTTGTAGGTCTTTGTATTTTGTTATCTTCTCCAGTTCTTTCTCATCTATTCTGCTGTCTCCAGGCACTGCCACGTCCACTATCCAGACTTTTTTGTCTTTCTTATCGACAATTGTTAAGTCTGGGGTGTTATGTTGCAGGTGCTTGTCTGTTTGAATTCTGAAGTCCCAGAGCAGTTTAATTTTATCATTTTCTATGACTTTCTCTATTTTATGATCCCACCAGTTTTTGCTTACAGGCAAATGATATTTTTTGCAGATCTTCCAATGCACCATTGTTGCTACTTTGTCATGCCGCTGCTTGTAGTCAGTCTGTGCAATCTTCTTGCAACAGCTTACCAGGTGGTCCACTGTTTCTTCAGCTTCTTTGCATAGGCGGCACTTACTGTCTGTTGCTGTCTTCTCAATTTTGACTTTATATGCATTTGTCCTTAAGGCTTGGTCTTGTGCAGCCAGAATTAGTCCCTCGGTCTCTTTCTTCAATTTTCCTGCTCTTAGCCATTGCCAGGTCTTGTTATTATCTGCTTTCCCAGCTATTTTTTTAATGTATTGGCCATGTAGTGCTTTGTCTTCCCATGCCTCTATTCTGTTCTTCATTTGGTCTTTCTTGTAGGCCAGTTTGGTCTCTCCAGTAGTCAGTAAGCCTTCCTGATATACTAATTTCAGTGCATCTTCATCATTGTTCTTCAGATATTCTTCCAAAGCCATTTTTTCTTCTTCAACCATCTGATGTACTTGTAGCATTCCACGCCCACCTATTTGCCTTGGTAGATAAAGTCTGTCAATGTCACTGCGTGGATGAAGGGCATGATTCATTGTCATTATTTTTCTGGTCTGCCTATCCATTGCTTTTAGTTCTGCTTGAGTCCAGTCCACTATTCCAGCTGTGTACCTAATGACTGGAATTGCCCAGGTGTTGATTGCCTTTATGGTATTTCCTCCATTGAGTTTGGACTTTAAGATCTTCTTCACTCTCTTGATGTATTCACCTCTAATCTTTTTCTTGACTTCAGTGTGCTTGATGTTGTCAGCTTGAAGGATACCCAAGTATTTGTAGTACTCTTCCTCATCCAGACTCTTAATGTTATTTTCGTGGGGCATCTTGATTCCTTCAGTTTTCACTATTTTTCCTTGTTTGATAGTAAGTGTGGCACATTTGTCCAAGCCAAACTCCATTACAATATCTTGGCTATATATACGGACAGTGTTGAGCAGCGATTCTATTTCAGATGATGTTTTTCCATACAGCTTCAGATCATCCATGTAAAGGAGGATGGGATAGTCTGGCAGATGTTTTTGATGTTTTGATAGCCATGTCCTGAGTTATTCAGTATTGTTGACAGAGGAAATAGTGCAATAACAAATAGTAATGGTGATAATGAATCTCCTTGAAATATTCCTCTCTTGATATTAACCTCTCCCAGTCTCTCACCATTGATCTGCAACTGTGTCTTCCATTGTGCCATCGATCTTTGCACAAATTTTCTGATGTTTCTACTGACTCCTGTTATTCCTAGGCACTTGATTATCCAGTCATGTGGCAGAGAGTCAAATGCCTTTTTGTAGTCAATCCATGCCACATTCAGGTTGGTCTTCCTTTTTTTGCAGTTTTCCAAGATCATTTTGTCTATTAGGAGTTGATCTTTTGTTCCTCTGCTATTGGGGCGGTTTCCTTTCTGCTCAGGTGGAAAGAGATTGTTTTCAACTAGATGCTTTGTACTGCATCAGCTACCACACCAGTTAGTAATTTGAATGTTGTTGGTAAGCAGGTAATTGGCCTGTAGTTACCTGGTGTTGCCCCTTTTGCTGGATTTTTCATTATTAGGTAGGTTTTCCCAGTTGTTAGCCACTTTTCAATTTCTCCTCCTTGTAGTATTTTGTTGAACTGCTTGGAAATGAGTGGGTGTATAACAGTTAGATGTTTCAACCAAAACCCATGCAGTTCATCTTCACCTGGTGCTGACCAATTTTTGATTTTCCTTGCTCTTTTTTCTACCATTTTTGTTGTTATTACTAGTTCTTTCATTTCAACTTCTGTTTTACTTGCATCCACCTCTTTTAACCAAACCGCATCCTTGTTGTATTTCTTTGGGTTATCCCATATCTGCTTCCAGAACTGCACTGTTTCTTCCTTGTCAGGTACTGACTGATTCATTGCAATTTCTCCATTGATGGATTGGTAGAAACGTTTCTGATTGGATTGAAATTGGAGGTTCTGTCTATAGTTTGCAATCCGAGCTTCATATCTACTGATTTTCCTGGCTATAGCTGTTATTATTATTATTATTATTATTATTATTATTATTATTATTATTATTACTACTACAAGGCTCTGGAAGTGGCTTCTAGTTCACTATCGGTGATGTCACAACTATATCACTCCATGTGCCAGATGGGTCAGCTTCCGGATCATCACAAGCTTCCCCTTCATTTTTCACTTGGCTCAGGACAAGAAAAATAACTGGGCATTCTTTGCAAGCTTCCTCTGTTTGGGGGTGGCCCGGGGACCTTTGAAAATTGTGGCTTAATCACCCAGGAATGCTTGGTACTCGGCACCCGATCATCCACATCTGTTCAATATGCCAAAATCTCCATACTGCAAGGCGGAAGCCAGCAGGGTGTCTCTGCATTCCCATTTGGGCCCCCAGCAGGCTCCCAGTCAGCTTAAGCACCAACCTGCAGGGGGCTTCGAGGGCCTCCCACAGTCTGCGCCACCCTGGTGCCATCCCATGCTCTCCCACCCTTAGCCTGCGGGGACATCAAGCAAATGTAAACCCTTCCCCCACGGAACCGGTGGCTTAAATCTGATTTTATGGCAGATGCCTCATTTTTCAGCGTAATAAGGGAATTTGCAGCAGGAAGACGAGGGATGATGTGCTAATGACTAAGCCAAGAGGCTCAGAACTGAGGCCAGGTTTCCTTCACGGAGGCTGAGCATTGCCTTCGTAACACTGATGCTACTCTGAGGATCTTTAGCTGTTGGTTTAAAGAATGTTTTCCCCTCCTATAAATATGTTGGGGCTGTGGGTGCAGGTAAAAGAAACAAGGATTGAAAAGTAAAGGGTGGCATATGAAAGAGAGAAAAGGGATAGGCAAATGAGGGTAGTCCTCAACTTCCAACACTTTGTTTAGTGATCGAAGTTACAACAGCTCTGTAAAAAGTGACTTATGACCATTTTTCACACAGCATCCACACGGTCACGTGATCAAAATTAAAACACTTGGCAACTGATTCATATTGATGACAGTTGATGACCTGTCTTTAGTAATAATAATAATAATAATAATAATAATAATAATAATAATAATAATAAGAAGAAGAAGAAGAAGAAGAAGAAGAAGAAGAAGAAGAAGAAGAAGAAGAAGAAGAAGAAGAAGAAGAAGAAGAAGAAGAAGAAGAAGAAATTGAGAAGACAGCTACAGACAGTAAGTGCCACCTATGCAAAGAAGCTGAAGAAACAGTGGACCACCTGGTAAGCTGCTGAAAGAAAATCGTACAGACTGACTACAAGCAGCAACATGACAAAGTAGCAACAATGGTGCATTGGAAGATCTGCAAGAAATATCATTTGCCTGTAAGCAAGAACTGGTGGGATCATAAAACAGAGAAAGTCATAGAAAATGATAAAATTAAACTGCTCTGGGACTTCAGAATTCAAACAGACAAGCACCTGCAACATAACACCCCAGACTTAACAACTGTCAATAAGAAAGACAAAAAAAGTCTGGATAGTGGATGTGGCAGTGCCTGGAGACAGCAGAATAGAAGAGAAAGAACTGGAGAAGATAACAAAATACAAAGACCTACAAATAGAAATAGAAAGACTGTGGCAAAAGCAATCAAGGGTAGTACCAATAATAATAGGCGCCTTGGGTGCAATCCCAGAACAACTGGAGCACCAATTGAACACCATTGGCATTGACAAATTTGCCATTTGTCAATTGGAAAAGGCGGCCTTACTAGGAACTGTTTCCATCCTGCGACGATATCTGTAATAACATAAAACATCCACATCTACCTATCCCAGGTCCTTGGTAAGGACTCAATAGGTAGACAAAATGCTAAAACCAGTCTGAACATTTGGCTGACTGTGCGATGATCAATAATAATAATAATAATAATAATAATAATAATAATAATAATAATAATAATAATAATAATAATAAAGTTGGAAGGGACCTTGGAGGTAATAGTAATAGTAGTAAAGTTGGAAGGGACCTTGGAGGTCATCTAGTCCAACCCCCTGCTCAGGCAGGAAACCCTACACCATTTCAGACAAATGGCTGTCCAGTCTCTTCTTAAAAACTTCCAGTGTTGGAGCATTTACTGCTTCTGGAGGCAGGCTGTTCCACTGATTAATTGTTCTCACTGTCAGAAAGTTAAACTAGAGATACCCAATTCCAGCAACTGTTCTTTATATATGTTTTAGCCTCCAGTCCCCTAATCATCTTTGTTGCTCTTCTCTGTGATTACCTTTTACGTTTCAAACTTTTATTGGTTTATCAAAATATAAAATACAAAAAAATTCAAAAAAGCAATAGAAAAGCAGGGGGAGGGAAAAGAAAAAAAAAAGCTTTGGTGTATAGAGGGAAAAGGAAAGATCCCCTTTCGTGGCCTTCTGACGAGCAAAGTCAATGAGGAAGCCAGATTCACTTAACAACCCTGTTACTAACGTATCCACTGCAGTGATTCACTTAACAACTATGGCAAGGAAGGTTGTAAAATGGATCAACATTCCCTTATCAACATACATTTTGGGCTCAATTGTGGTCATAAGTCGAGGACTACCTGTATATTGTTGGCTCTGCCTGTTAAAAGGACCATTCCATCGGTACTCCCTTAAGGCAGAACTGAACAATCCAAGCCCTTAAAATTGGGGGTGACCCCTAAAAAATTGGGGGTGCCCCCCTCCTAGATTTCCTGCAAAACGTCCTTCCAAAATGCTTTTGTAAAAGATGATGAAACACAGAGAGTTAAATATACTTTTCTTTGTTAAGATGGATGGCTGGATGAACAGATGGATTAATGGTATTATATCCTGATTTTCATGCAATGGTTATTTGGGATAGAGACTGAAAGAGAAATTGTTGCAAAAGGAGATGGAAGTGTAGAATCCTGCAAGACTGAAAGTATTTCTCTCCTCTTTTCCTTTTGCTCTCTGGAAAACTAGGGAGGGTCCCTTCTCAGATGTTTCCCTCCTTTTGTGGGCTGAGAGACTTTTTCCATGCCAATTGTCCTGTTTGAAGCTCTTCTTCCTCTATCCCAGGGGTAGGCAACCTTGGCTCTTTTATGACTCGTGGACTTCAACTCCCAGAATTCCTGAGACAGCCATGCTGAGGGGAAAGGAACAGGTTTCCAAGCTGAGCCATGGCGGCTCAGGAATTCTGGGAGTTGAAGTCCACGAGTCATAAAAGGGCCAAGGTTGCCTACCCCTGCTCTGTCCCAAGGTCCCACAGACACAGACACACAAGCAGATGGCATCACACCACAGATTACCAGATCTGAGCTGCAAAGCATCAGTCAGCCACTAGATGGCAGCAAAGAAATGCATAGAACTTTATTTCTTCATTGACCTCTGAGGGTCGTCTGGTTTTTTGCAAGCGAGATTGAGGAACCCTAATCAAACCAGCTGGTGTAAGGGAACACATGTTTGCAAAGTGCAAGGAATCTTAGGGGAAATTTTAGGGATTGGGGGAATGTATTGCTACCCATTGGGGGCCCAGCCCTCTCAGTATCCGTGGAATGAGAATGTATTGTGGGAGAAGTGAACCTCATATTAAGAGGAAGTGAGAGGTGACAAGGAAAAGCTAAGATCTTCAAAAGGAAGCAACTGGACTTTCTTGTTTTTCTTTGAAGACGTTTCACTTCTCACCCAAGAAGCTTCTTCAGCTCTGACTAGATGGCGGGGAATGGAAGGATTTATATTCCTTGCAGATTTATTTGCAGCTGGTCGTTTGCATTCTCTTAGAGCACGGGTGTCAAACTCACTGCGTCACGTGATGTGTCATGACGTATTGCGACTTTTTTCGCATTGCTGGAGCTGGAGTGGGTACGGCCTCCGAATGATGTAAACGGCTGGTGGGCCAGCAGTTTGATACCCCTGTTTTAGAGAGTCGTTCAGGCCATTTGGAGGTTTTCTGTGTCCTCAAAGTCACCTCATTAGTGCAAGAAGGCTGCACACATGTTTGCATTATACTCAGGTGATCCTGAGGACACAGAAAACCTTCAAATGGCTTGAATGACTTCTAAAACAGGGATCTTCAAACTTGGCCCTTTTATGACTTGTGGACTTCAACTCCCAGAATTCCTCAGCCAGGCACACATGCCTGGCTGAGGAATTCTGGGAACTGAAGTCCACAAGTCATAAAAGGGCCAAGTTTGAAGACCGCCTGGCTGAGGAATTCTGGGAGTTGAAGTCCACAAGTCATAAAAGGACCACGTTTGAAGACCTCTGCTCTAAAGGAATGCAAAAAGCCATCTCTCTCTCTCTGCAAGGAATATGAATCGCTCCATTCCCCACCATCTAGTCAGAGCTGAACAAGCTTCTTGGATGAGAAGCGAAGCGTCTTCAAAGAAAATCAAGAAAATCCAGTTGCCTCCTGAAAAAGCACCTTTGGGATAACCGTGACCTGGGTGACTGAGAGTCTCCATAGACATCTTCCAAAGGAGTAATACATATCATTTTTATTTGTGATTTCCATACATTGCCTTTTTTTTAATTTATGGAATTTGTCGGTTCAATTTTGTAATCTCGTTATCACAGGAGGTGGGGAGGGTCATGTGCTGACATCAAGAGGGGGAATTGGTCGTGGTGACCAATACTACATCCAGTTTTGGTCGCCACGATGTAAAAAAGATGTTGAGACTCTAGAAAGAGTACAGAGAAGAGCAACAAAGATGATTAGGGGACTGGAGGCTAAAACATATAAGGAACGGTTGCTAGAATTGGGTATGTCTAGTTTAACGAAGAGAAGGACAGGGGGGGACATGATAGCAGTGTTCCAATATCTCAGGGGCTGCCATAAAGAAGAGGGAATCAAGCTATTTTCCAAAGCACCTGAAGGCAGGACAAGAAGCAATGGGTGGAAACTAATCAAGGAGAGAAGCAACCTAGAACTAAGGAGAAACTTCCTGACAGTTAGAACAATTAACCAGTGGAAGCAGTAAATGCTCCAACACTGGAAGTTTTTAAGAAGAGACTGGACAGCCATTTGTCCGAAATGGTGTAGGGTTTCCTGCCTGAGCAGGGGGTTGGACTAGATGACCTCCAAGGTCCCTTCCAACTTTACTATTATTATTATTATTATTATTATTAATTATTATTATTATTATTATTATTATTATATAAATATATAAGGAACTGTTGCTGGAATTGGGTATGTCTGGTTTAATGAAGAGAAGGACGAGGGGGGACATGATAGCAGTGCTCCAGTATCCCAGGGGCTGCCCCAAAGAAGAGGGAGTCCAGCTATTCTCCAAAGCACCTGAAGGCAGAACAAGAAGCAACTGATGGAAACTAACCAAGGAGAGAAGCAACCTGGAATTAAGGAGGAGTTTTCCTATCAGTGAGAACAATTAACCAGTGGAACCACCTGCCTCCAGAAGCAGTGAATGCTCCAACACTGGAAGTTTTTAAGAAGAGACTGGACAGCCATTTGTCTGAAATGGTATAGGGTTTCCTGCCTGACCAGGGGGTTGGACTAGATGACCTCCAAGGTCCCTTCGAACTTTATTATTATTGTTATGTCATTTACCCAATGGCTGACTTCACACAACTTTAACTGTATGCATAACATTAACACATTGCACAAACACAATCAAATAGTCCTCGGTTAACAGCTGCCTCGTTTGGTGATTGTTCAAACTTATACTGGAGCAGTGAAAGTAGATTGATGACTAGACCTTGAACTTGTGGCTGTCGCAGTGTCCCTGCAGTCACAGGATCAACCATTCAGGCACTTGACATGAGTTATGCACTTATAGGTCACAGCATCCCAGAGTTACACGATTAGCATTTATGATCTTCACAGCTGGCTTCTGACAGGCAAAGTCAGTGGGGAAGCTGGCAGGAAATTACAAATTGTGGCTCAGTGATGTTGTCGTTGTACGGTAGCGACTGGGGGGCAATTTGCTTAAGGACCGCATCTGAACTGATGTCCTCATTTGGGCGCAGTCATGCAATATTTCACTTTATAGCTGCATCGCTTAGTGACGGTGTTGCCAGTCATAACTGTCTTCCAGTACTTGAGGGGGCTGACACAAAGAAAAAGGGGTTTGACTTATTCTCCAAGGCCCCAGAGAGCAGGACAAGAAGCAATGGGTGGAAGCTTATTAAGGAGAGAACCAACCTTGAAGTAAGGATAAATTTTCTAACAGTGAGAGCAATTAATCAAAGGGATATCTTGTCTTCAGGAGTCGTGGGTGCTCCATCCCTGGAAGTTTTGAAAAACAGAGGGCAACCATTTGACCTTGCCTTCAGCAGGGGGTTGGAGTAGAACAGGGCTTTTCAACCTTTTCACCCATTGTACCACTTTTAGGATAGGGCAATATCCGAGTACCACCAGTCGCCTAGCAAGGTATCAAAAACTTGATGACCGCCCCCGCCAAAAGGAAAAAAGTGATAAAGTACAGGTAGTCCTTAATTTACAACAGTTCGCTTAGTGACTGTTCGAAGTTACAATGGCACTGAAAAAAATGTCCCCCAAGCCACAGCCAAGCAAGACAGCGCCCAGCGGCGCTCTTCCTCCTGTCCAAGGTTTTCATTGTTGTGAGCATTTCTGTTGGGGATTGGCAGCGGAAGTGGGCTGGGGGGTGTTTGGTTTTTATCTCCCCCCCCCGTCTGCTGGGTGGTTGCAGCAGGTTTTGGTCACTTTACATGACCTTGGGACACTGTGACCGCCATACATATGAATCAGTTGCCAAGCATCTGAATGTGAATCACAAGACCCTGGAGATGCTGCAACATTCCAGCTGATCGGCACTTCTTCTGGGCTCAGCAGAAGCGCCAGGATCAGTGCTGCTTTCCAGCTGGAGCCTGGCGCTGTTCCTAGCGCTTCCACTAGCCCTAAAGGTCCGAAGAAGCACCGATCAGCTGGAAAGCGGCACTGATCCTGGTGCTTCTGCTGAGCCCTGACAGCCCTGCAGCTCCAGCCATCTCTCGCTCAGGCTTGTGCGGTTCTGCCACCTGTTCAGCTCATTCTCCTCCCCCGCTACCACTTTTCTAGGATGGTTGCGTACCACCTGCCAGGTGCCAATGTACCATAGGTGGTACCCGTACCACTGGTGAAAAGCCCTGGGCTAGAAGACCTCTGAGGTTCACCGCTTCTGGAGGCAAGTTGTTCCACAGTTAGAACAATTAACCAGTGGAACAACCTGCCTCCATAAGCGGTGAATGCTCCAACACTGGAAGTTTTTAAGAAGAGACTGGACAGCCATTTGTCTGAAATGGTATAGAGTTTCCTGCCTGAGCAGGGGGTTGGACTAGATCAGTGATGGCGAACCTTTTGGAGACCGAGTGCCCAAGCTGCAACCCAAAGCCCACTAATGCATCGGCGGGTGCTGGGTGGGTGTGGCCCACTGGCTGGCCGTGGCCCATTGGCTGGCCGTGGCTGTGGTGGTAATGGCAGACTGGGTGGGATTAAAAAGTTCAATCAATCAATTCCAAGATTTTTTTTCCCGCGAGAAGTTGAAATTGACTGATTGATTAAACCTTTTTTTTTTTTTTTTTTGCACACAGCGGTGGAGGCCTAAAGCGAAAAGGTTTTATAAAACCCAGCTGAAGGCCTAGGACTGGGGCGACGGCACGCGTGCCCACAGAGAGGGCTCTGAGTGCCACCTCTGGCACCCGTGCCATAGGTTCGCCACCACTGGACTAGATGATCTCCAAGGTCCCTTCCAACTTTATTATTATTATAGGTCTCTTCCAGCCCTATGATTCTATCTTTCAACAAATTGCTGTAACTGGGTAAGTGGCTTGTTGAGTTAACTGTGAACAGGACGAATGACCGCATGCTGGAATGACACACGACTTCCATTCATTCTGGCACAATGACCTACAAGGATTATCCTCTCCTCCTTTGATGGATTCTGGGCATCGGAGCCAATCTTTAGCACAACTGTACCAAGGCAATAATTTGTTCCTTTTGGAAACCAGAGTGAGAAACCCTTACAGGATGTGCTATAAATATTGCTAATAATTCCAGTAATAAACACATCAAAGGCTTTGTCACTTATCTCCTCTCTCTCCTGGAAGCGCTACTTTTTCATCTGTTAAGCCTTTGCTCCTGCTCTTCGGCCCCATTCTGTGGGCTTCCCATCACTCAAGGATATTGTACTTTTCAGGAATTAAAAAGCAGAAGAGGCCCCCAAAGAGCTGAGATTCAACCCAAGGGACGCCCCTGAGCAGAAACTTGACTTTTTCCAAGGTTTTCCACCATGCCACGGCCATTCTCAGAAATGTAAGATTTATAGCTTTGGTTTTATAGCACCGCAGACCCACCTGCTCTGCTTCCCCTTCTCCCCCTGCATCCTCTCCCTTAACCCCCACTTTCCTTTTCATCTCCCCCACACCTCTTGCCTGCCCCCTTGGTAGATTCCACTCTTTCTGCACTGATCCTCATTAAGGGAATTTATGGCCCAGCGTGCACACTCACCCCCAACACGTGCCAAGGGGTTTAATGGGGAACATATGAAGGTTCAGCAAATTGGAGCTAGTGCAAGAGAATGACAAAATGTTTTTGTGTGTGTGTGTGTGTTTGTGAGGGCTGGAGCAAGAGGGAGAATATGTCTGTATTTACACAGAGGAGAAAGTGAGGCGGAGGGGTTAATGCATTCCTGCAACTAATTTGTCTCGAGGTTAAAGAATTGAATGCTGAACAATGATGAGCTTTTCCAGTCTGCCATGTTTTGATAAACCATTTGCATCATGTTAAAAAAAATTAATCAAATTAAAATACAAGAAAACCTATGCCATTGATCAAATATGACAATACTAGGAAAGTCCATATTGTGTGGCCTTCAGGAAGCCCTTCGTTGTCTCGGTTTAGATCTGCTTCGCTCTGGTCAAAACCGAACAGAATTAGGTGTGATATTGGAAGAAGGGGCTCTGCCCTGTATCAGAAAGATTCCCCTTGTTGTGACTGTGGTGCTGATAATGCAAACTGTTGTATACTTCTTTCGTGTGTGAATGATGAAGACACATGGCGATGCTGAACAAACATTTTATTCTCCTTCTACAACAACCAAGCAAAAGCAAAAGGCATGCAGACCTATTTATATGGCCAGAAGCCCAGACAAGGTCAACCAATAGGAACAGAGCGTTTTCGTGCCTTGCTCATGCGCGCAAGGCCGGCGCCGCTCTGTCTGGTCCCGGGCAGCTTTTGGATTGCCCGGGACCAATGCAACATCCCGAGCCTGCTTTTGCAGGCTCAGGACACAACACAAACAATTAAACATATTGTGCAAAATTGCCCGTAATGTGTGTTCTCTGGTTCCCTAGAAGATCTGCACGAAGCAACACCAGAGGCAATCGCCTGGATAGCTAAATTGGACATCCGATTATGAGGCCACTGTGATGTAAAAAAGATGTGGAGACTCTAGAAAGAGTACAGAGAAGAGCAACAAAGGTGATTAGGGGACTGGAGGGTAAAACATATAAGGAACAGTTACTGGAATTGGGTATGTCTAGTTTAACAAAGAGAAGGACGAGGGGGGACATGATGGCCGTGGTCCAATATCTCAGGGGCTGCCACAAAGAAGAGGGAGTCAAGCTATTCTCCAAAGCACCAGAAGGCAGGACAAGAAGCAACGGATGGAAACTAACCAGAGAGAGAAGCAATCTAGAACTAAAGAGAAACTTCCTGACAGTTAGAACAATTAACCAGTGGAACAACCTGCCTCCAGAATCTGTGAATGCTCCAACACTGGAAGTTTTTAAGAAGAGACTGGACAGCCATTTGTCCAAAATGGTATAGGGTTTCCTGCCTGAGCAGGGGGTTGGACTAGATGACCTCCAAGATCCCTTTATCATTATTATTATTATTACCCCCATAGACGTTCTGCATATAATCATGCAGATTGTGTATATATCTTTACTTATGAGCAGTGTGGTGGCCTAGTGGTAAAGACTCTCATCTCCCACTCCGAAGTTTGAGAGTTCAGTCCTAGGTAGTGGCAGATCTTTCTCTGTCAGGGTGCAAAGAAAAAATATCTCTTGCGAACTCCGCATAGGAGTCAGGAAGGGCATTCAGCCAGTAAATGCCCAACTTCATCCAGTTGCCTTGACTCTACCCCAAGTTAAGGGATTATAGCAAGGGTCTTCAAACTTGGCCCTTTTATAACTTGTGGACTTCCTAGCTGAGGAATTCTGGGAGTTGAAGTCCACAAGTCATAAAAGGGCCAAGTTTGAAGACCCCTGGATTACAGGGTTGTATGAAGGAAGGTTTTGTCTGTTTATTTTTCTTCTGTCAAGTTCTCATCATATTCTAAATAATAATTGTGTCAGTAAATGAAACCTTGTTAGCGCTGTTCCCAGCTACTCAGCCATAGTGATTTCAACACAGTTTGTGTCCTCCTTGGGGAAGATCCCTGTCTAATCATCTGGGCTTGTTTACGAAAACTTATTAACAGATTGCAGACTGAGGAATGGGCACATGGTCCCCTCCAACTTTCTTTCCACCTCTTTCCACCTATTGCATGGATTCCTGCTATTCTCAGATGCAAATGGTAGTGCCTTTGAGTCTAAAATAAGGGTGCTTCAGGATGCTTCAAAACAAAACAAAATGAAGAGAAGGATGAGGGGGGACGTGATAGCAGTATTCCAATATCTCAGGGGCTGCCCCAAAGAAGAGGGAGTCAAGCTATTCTCCAAAGTGCCTGAAGGCAGGACAAGAAGCAACGAATGGAAACTAATCAAGCAGAGAAGCAACCTAGAACTAAGGAGAAACTTCCTGATAGTTAGAACAATTAACCAGTGGAACAACCTGCCTCCAGAAGCAGTGAATGCTCCAACATTGGAAGTTTTTAAGAAGAGACTGGACAACCATTTGTCTGAAATGTATAGGGTTTCCTGCCTGAGCAAGGGGTTGGACTAGATGACCTCCAAGGTCCCTTCCAACTTTTTTATTATTATTATTATTATTATTATTATTATTATTATTATTATTACTGCTGCTACCACTACTACTACTACTACTACTACTACTATTATTATTATTATTATGGATCATCGCACAGTCAGTCAGATGTTCAGACAGGATTTGGCATTTTGTCTACTTATCAAGTCCTTACCCAGGACCTGGGATAGGCAGATGTGGATGTTTGATGGTATTACAGATATCGTCGCAGGTTGGAAGCAGTTCCTAGCAAGGCCACCTTTTGCAATTGACTAATAGCAAATTTGTCAATGCCAATGGTGTTCAAGTGGTGCTCCAGTTGTTTTGGGATTGCACCCAAGGAGCCTATGACTATTGGTACTACCCTTGCTTGCTTTTGCCACAGTCTTCTATTTCTATTTGTAGGTCTTTGTATTTTGTTATCTTCTCCAGTTCTTTCTCTTCTATTCTGCTATCTCCAGGCACTGCCACATCCACTATCCAGACTTTTTTGTCTTTCTTATCGACAATTGTTAAGTCTGGGGTGTTATGTTGCAGGTGCTTGTCTGTTTGAATTCTGAAGTCCCAGAGCAGTTTAATTTTATCATTTTCTATGACTTTCTCTATTTTATGATTCCACCAGTTTTTGCTTACAGGCACATGATATTTTTTGCAGATGTTCCAATGCACCATTGTTGCTACTTTGTCATGCCACTGCTTGTAGTCAGTCTGTGCAATTATTATTATTATTATTATTATTATTATTATTATTATTATTATTATTATTATTATTAATCATCGCACAGTCAGCCAGATGTTCAGACTGGATTTGGCATTTTATTATTATTATTATTATTATTATTATTATTATTATTATTATTATTATTATTATTATTATTATTATTATAGACATGTCTCTGGGACACTGCGACCGTCATCAATATGAGTCAGTTGCCAAGTGTTTGAATTTTGATCACGTGACCGTGTGGATGCTGTGTGAAAAATGGTCATAAGTCACTTTTTACAGAGCTGTTGTAACTTCGGTCACTAAACGAAGTGTTGGAAGTTGAGGACTACCCTAATGTGCCTATCCCTTTTTCTCTCTTTCACATGCCACCCTTTACTTTTCAATCCTTGTTTCTTTTACCTGCACCCACAGCCCCAACATATTTATAGGAGGGGAAAACATTCTTTAATTTAAATCAACAGCTAAAGATGCCCCCACAGGCTAAGGGTGGAAGAGCATGGGATGGCACCACGGTGGTGCACACTGTCCCCACAGTCTATTATTATTAGACTGTATTATTACCGTATATGCCGGCGTATAAGGCGACTTCCGCGAGCACTAAAATCGGCGCCAAAGACGGGGGTCGTCTTATACGCCGAGTCGTCTTATACACTGGAAATACTGGTAGTTTCCGGCATATAAGACGACGTTCTAGGAATGCGGCTCGGCAATAAAGATGGGGGTCGTCTTATACGCCGGGTCGCCTTGTACGCCGGCATATACGGTATTATATTACAAACAAAATCTGCTCCCAACATCAGGGATTTTTGTGGGACGGAGTGGGGGATAAAAAAGGCAAGATGGGGATGGAGGCCATGCTATTGATGCTTCATCCCCTTTTATAAGTGCCGCGCGACACCTGTAAAATGGGCAGATATCTACAGCTAGTCCTTGACTTACAACAGATCACTTAGTGACCGTTTCATTCATTTAGTTACAACAGCACTGAAAAAAATGACTTAGGACCGTTTTTCACATTTACAGCAGCATCTCCTGGTCCCTTGATCAAAATTCAGATGCTTGACAGCTGATTCATACTTACAATGGTTGCAGTTCATGTGGGATCACGTGATCACCTGTTGCAACTTTCTCACAAGCAAAGTCAATGGGGAAGCCAGATTCGCTCAATCCAGCATGTTACTAACTTAAGAACTGCAATGATTCACTTAACACCTGTGGCAAGAAAGGTCGTTAAATGGGGCAAAATTCATTTAGCAACAAAAATTTTGTTTCTTAGCAACAAAAATGTTGGGCTCGATTGTGGTCATAAATTAAGGACAATCTGTATTCTGTAATCTCAAGTAGTAAGAGGCATTTGTTGTAGTGGTTAAGGAGCTGGCTTAGAAACCAGGAGACAGTGAGTTCTAGTCCCACTTTAGGCATGAAAGATGATTGGGTGACTTTGGGCCAATCACCAGGAGACAGTGAGTTCTAGTCCCACTTTAGGCATGAAAGATGATTGGGTGACTTTGGGCCAATCACCAGGAGACGGTGAGTTCTAGTCCCACTTTAGGCATGAAAGATGATTGGGTGACTTTGGGCCAATCACCAGGAGACGGTGAGTTCTAGTCCCACTTTAGGCATGAAAGCCAGCTGAGTGACTTTGGGCCAATCGCCAGGAGACAGTGAGTTCTAGTCCCGCCTTAGGCATGAAAGCCATCTGAGTGACTTAGGGCCAATCACGCAGGAGATTGTGAGTTCTAGTCCCACTTTAGACATGAAAGCCAATTGGGTGACTTTGAGCCAGTCCTTCTCTCTCAGCCCAACCCACCTCACAGTGTTGTTCTGGGGAAAATAGGAAGAAGAAGGAGTATTATTTATGTTTGCTGCCTTGTGTTATTAATAAATCAATAAAGGCAGCATAAAATCCAATGAATGAATGAATGAATGAATGAATATTTGACTTTTTAAACCCCTCATCTCCCTTTGCCTGCTTCAGCACTATCCTCAAATGCAATCTGAAACAACCTACATAAACTCATATGCAGATTATGTTCTGGTCTTCACCCTCAAATAAATTGGGGTGTGGGGTGGCGGTGTTTGTAAATGAGAGATTGATTTACTCTGTGTAGCGTCTAGAGTAGCTTATTCCCTGAGATAACCTGTGGCCCAGCGTTGATTATATTTTGATAAAACCAGTCCACCTTAAGAGAGCTTTCATGGCAGCTATTTCCACATAATTCTATTTATTTCTTTTTCATCTGATAGATGGATTTTGCAATTTTTGTGATGTTTTCTCATAGGTTGTTGGCAACGTACACATTTTTCTTTTCAAATCAAACAACTCACTAAAGTGGAAAATCCTGGAGGCCTCCAATTCTGAAATCGGTTTTTCCCCTCTCTTCTGTTTTGTCTACACCAGTGGGTCTCAACCTGTGGGTCGGGACCCCATTTGGGGTCGAACGACCATTTCACGGGGGTCGCCAAACAACGCAGTCCGCCATTTTTTCCCCTTTTCCTTAGCTGTGCTACTCCCTTTTATTCTATTGGCTTTTGAAAGCCGATAGAATAGACTCTCTTGAATAGAGTCTAATTCTATTGGCTTTCAAAAGCCAATAGGAATTGTCCAGGCTGTCTCTGCCCTGCTGAGCCCGCCAAAAGTCCCATTTTGCAAACGGTGCTGCACCAGTTGAGTAGTCCTCGACTTACGACCGGTTGAGTAGTCCTCGACTTATGACCGGTTGGGAGTCGCGACATTAAAAAGGTTGAGAACCACTGGTCTACACTCATAAAAATGATCCTTTCAAACGAGAGAGGAAAAAAATGTACTCCCAAAAATTGCTTAAGGGCTGTGGTAAGCCAAAAAAGGGGACTGACCCATCCCTGATCTATAGTCACATTTTGTTAGACCCCAAATATGACTATCTTGGTATCATACCCTCCCAATTATAATATTCAGGATTTTGTTTTTCTCCTGCATCTATACCAGTGATGGTGAACCTTTTAGAGACCAAGTGCCCAAACTACAATGCAAAACCTACATATGTATCGTCAGGTGCCAGGTGGGCGTGGCCCATTGGGTGGGCGTGGCCCATTGGGTGGGTGTGGCCCATTGGGTGGGCATGGCTGCGGTGGTAACGGCAGACTGGATGGGACTAAACCAATGGTGGTGAACCTCTCTGTGGGCATGCGTACCATGCCCCGGAGATGGCAACTGTCCCTCTTCAACCAGCCATACGCTAACTCGCTGAGATCCCACATAGCCAGATGCATCCCAGCATTCATGCGCTCGCTGGCCTCTGTGTGCAGGGGCTGATGGTGTCAGGCAGCGGCCGCCCGAGCCCCTGCCTCACCTTGCCCTGTGACAATGGCATCCCCATCCTGCCTCACCTTGCCTCGCCTCACCCTGCAGGACAAGCCTCCTGCCCACCACCCCACCTGCCAGAGACCCCCTGGATCTCCCCCAACCTTGCTTGGCACCCACAGGCATCCCTCCCTACGAGCAACATCGAGGTGATCATGCCCACCTTGGCCACACCCACCCAATCTGCCATGACTACCACAGCCACTCCCACCCAGTGGGCCACGCCCACCTGGCACCCGGCAATAAATAAGTGGGTTTTGGGTTGCAGTTTGGGCACTCGGTCTCTAAAAGGTTCGCCATCACTGGACTAAACAGTTCACTCAATCAATTCCAACTTTGTGAGATCTTTTTTTTTCCTGCGAGAAGTTGAAATTGATTGATTGATTGAACTTTTTTTTTTTTTTGCACACAGCGGCAGAGGCCTAAAGGGAAAAGATTTTATAATACCCAGCTGAAGGCCTAGGACTGGGGTGACGGTGCGCGTGCCCACAGAGAGGGCTCTGCGTGCTACCTGTGGCACATGTGCCATAGGTTCTCGCCACCACGGACCTATACAATCTCAGACAAGAGATTGTCTAGCCTCTTCTTAAAAATCTCCAGTGATGGAGCACCCACGATTTCTGGAGGCAAGCTGTTCCACGGGTTAATTGTCCTCACTGTTAAAAAGTTTCTCCTTAATTCCAGGTTGCTTCTCTCTTTGATCAGTTTCCATCCATTGTTTCTTGTCCTGCCTTCAGGCGCTTTGGTGAATAACATGACCCCCTCTTCTTTGTGGCCACCCCTCAGATACTAGAACACCGCTATCATATCTCCCCTATTTCTTCTTTTCTTTAGACTAGCCAAACTCAAGTCCCGCAGCTGTTCTTAATATATTTTAGCCCCCAGGCTTTTGATCATCTTAGTTGCTCTTCTCTGAATTTTTTCCAAACCCATATCTTTTTTGTGATATGGTGACCAAAATTGGCTGCAGTGTTCCAGGTGTGGTCTTACTAGGGTTTTATAAAGCGGTACTAATACCTTGCGTGATCTTGATTCTATATCTCTGTTTATACAGCCCAAGACTGTATTAGCTTTTTTGGTTGCTGCTGCACACTGCTGGCTCATGGTTAAGTGAATTGAATTACAAATTTTTCTTCACCAAGCAAATTTAATCAAATATCCAGTAACAGAATCTATCCCGGCCTCTCAATTTTGGTTCTTTTAAGATAGCAGGTGCTTAAGAGTTCATTGTGACTATGCAGGTGGTCCTCGACTTACAACCATTCATTTAGTGACCGTTCAAAGTTACAATGGCACTGAAAAAAGGGACTTACAGTCTCACACTTACACCTGTCACAGCATCCCCAAGGTCATGTAATCAAAATTTATGTGTTTGGCAACTGGCATATATTTATGACGGTTGCAGTATTCCGGGGTCATGTGATCACTATTTGAGACCGTCTCAACCAGCTTCCGACAAGCAAAGTCAATGGGGGAAGCCAGATTCATTTAATGACCACGTGGTTCACTTAACAAGTGCAGTGATTTGCTTAGCAACCATGGCAGGAAAGGTAAACGTAGGCATGACTCACTTAACAGCCGCCTTACTTAGCGACAGTAATTCTGATCTCAGTTGCTGTCGTAAGTCAAGGACTAATAAGGAGAAAAAAACGTTCACAAACCTAGGCACACATTTGTATCTTGTGGCTTTTAAAAAAAAAAACTAAAGTTTTTTTTCCTCTCCCAGCAAAAAATAACAAAGAATGAATTTAGTATCGAAATACGAGAAACTGAGAAAATGTAAAGTGAAGATTTATTCAACATTAATGACTTTTGTTAGTCACTGCTCAACAGATGTCAGGCTTTATTTATTTTATTCCTTCCCTTTGATCAATCAGCAGAGTTCCGGTAATGTGCTTCAACAGGTCAGTTAAAAAGAGAGCAGCTGTGTTGTTAAATATGCTCAGCTCAGTTTTGTATTGACATAGTTTTGGGACTGGGCAGTGGTTTGGACAATCATAAAACCGGGACAACTCTCTTCGAGACCATTGAACCATTCTATTTAATTATTTAAAATAAATAAAAATTATTTTAATTTTTGCCATTCACATTTCATTCTGTCCTTCCTCTTGCTATCAGTTTTCTATGTTTCTATGTATCTAATTACAGTCCTAAGTCAAAGTCTACCTGGAATAGCTTTGCATTATACACCGCATATACACACACATATGCTAAGCCATAATGTGGTTTCATAGGTCATTTTTTTTTTCAAAAACCAAATACTTTTAATGATCCCATTTCAATCAAACACACATAAAATAAAGTGAAATAAAAATAAACAGTTTATTATACATAAAAATGAAAGGAAAAAGAACTTTATGTGAGAAAATGCATAAAAAGAACACACAAAAACTGCCGTTATAACTATATCGGCTGATTTTGTAAGTCTTAAAAAAAAAATAAAACTAAGTTTTCAATGCTTACCAATCCTGTTCAAATATTTTTCCCAAAGGAATAGATAATGTGACTTTTTCTGATTAACCAAGCATATAATTTTCTCAAAAATTGCCAATTTCACATCTCCAAAATCTAGTCCTTTGCAACTGAAATTATAGTATTTCCCATCTCCTAGTCTTTTTAGTATCTTCTGAGTACAAAGCAAGTTCTCTTTGTTCTGAGCATGTTACATTCCAAAAAGTCAGCATATAATTCATTACCTCTCTTTAAAACCAGTTTTCTCAATCATCCTGTCAACATATTACAGGTAGCCCTTGACCACAACGGAGACCGATTTTTTTTTGTTGCTGAGTGAAATATTTGTTACGTGAATTTTGCCTCATTTTATTATCTTTCTTGCCACAGTTGTTAAGTGAATCACTGCAGTTGTTAAATTAGTAACACGCAAGTGGCAAAAAGGGATCACCTGACCCTGGAACGTTGCAACCGTCATAAATATGAGTCAGTTGCAAAGCATCTGAATTTTGATCACGTGACCCAGGGGAGGCTGCAATGGTCGTTATTGTGAAAAACAGTCATAACTCTCACTTTTTTCAGTGCTATTGTAACTTTGAGTGGTCACTTAATGAACTGTTGTAAGTCAAGGATTACCTGTATATAGCATTACTTTAAAAAGGGTATAAGGAAGAACATGACTATCATCATTAGTTAAAGTGCTTTTAAATGCAATGTGGTCTTAAGGCAAGAGACAGGGTCGGGTCACAATTAAACAAAGCGACCAGAATAAATTCACATAAGATGTAAACCAGTAACAGTTCTGCACAAGTGCCAACAGCTGAATATTGCACACTTATTAATGGTGAACAGTTTGAGAGTCAACCTCTTGAAGAGCTAATTTTGGGCTAACAGATCTTCCAATACTGTTTTTTTTAAAGGACTCAGGTTACACAGAGGCATCCAGAGGGGAAGAGGTCAAAAAAGGCAAGATGGCAGCCACACCCTGTCATTGAAATCCTTCCCCCCCTTTTTTTTTACAGGGCTTGGATCACGTAATTCCTGCCACCATTTTGAATTTTCTAATCCTCTGATGCCACTATGACAATAGTACAGGTAATCCTTGATTTACAATCACAGTTGGGACCAGCTCAGTGGTGGTTGGTTCAGCTGGTTCGCACAGGTTCGGCAAAGTGCCCAAATTTTGATCACGTGACTACAGGGATGCTACAATGGTCGTAAGTGTAAAAAATGATCATAACATAAGTGGCTTTTTTCAGTGCCATTGTAACTTTGAATGGTCACTAAACAAATAATTGTAAGTCGAGGATTAACCTGTATGGTAATTTATGCTTTATCATTTGTGCCTGCTCTAGTGAGGACTCTGGTTTGATATAATAATAGTAATAGTAATAACAATAATTTATTTATTTATTTATGAGACTTATATACCGCTTTAAGTGCAAGCACTCTCTAAGCGGTGTACACCAGTAAGCAATGTATATATATATTTAAATTGCCCCCAACAGTCTGGGTCCTCATTTTACCTACCCCGGAAGGATGGAAGGCTGAGTCAACCTTGAGCCGGTGAGATTTGAACCGCTGACCTGCTGAACACAGTCAGCTAAAGTGGCCTGCAGTACTGCACTCTAACTGCTGCGCCACCTCGGCTCATAATAATAATAATAATAATAATAATATGCCCCACGAAAATAACATTAAGAGTCTGGACGAGGAAGAATACTACAAATACTTGGGTATCCTTCAAGCTGACAACATCAAGCACACTGAAGTCAAGAAAAAGATTAGAGGTGAATACATCAAGAGAGTGAAGAAGATCTTAAAATCCAAACTCAATGGAGGAAATACCATAAATGCAATCAACACCTGGGCAATCCCAGTCATTAGTTACACAGCTGGAATAGTGGACTGGACTCAAGCAGAACTAAAAGCAATGGATAGGCAGACCAGAAAAATAATGACAATGAATCACGCCCTTCATCCACGCAGTGACATTGATAGACTTTATCTACCAAGGCAAATAGGTGGCGTGGAATGCTACAAGTACATCAGATGGTTGAAGAAGAAAAAATGGCTTTGGAAGAATATCTGAAGAACAATGATGAAAATGCACTGAAATTAGTATATCAGGAAGGCTTACTAACTACTGGAGAGACCAAACTGGCCTACAAGAAAGACCAAATGAAGAATAGAATAGAGGCATGGGAAGACAAAGCACTACATGGCCAATACATTAAAAAAATAGCTGGGAAAGCAGATAATAATAAACCTGGCAATGGCTAAGAGCAGGAAAATTGAAGAAAGAGACCGAGGGATTAATTCTGGCTGCACAAGACCAAGCCTTAAGGACAAATGCATACAAAGTCAAAATTGAGAAGACAGCAACAGACAGTAAATGCCGCCTATGCAAAGAAGCTGAAGAAACAGTGGACCACTTGGTAAGCTGTTGTAAGAAGATTGCACAGACTGATTACAAGCAGCGGCATGACAAAGTAGCAACAATGGTGCATTGGAAGATCTGCAAAAAATATCATTTGCCTGTAAGCAAAAACTGGTGGGATCATAAAATAGAGAAAGTCATAGAAAATGATAAAATTAAACTGCTCTGGGACTTCAGAATTCAAACAGACAAGCACCTGCAACATAACACCCCAGACTTAACAATTGTCGATAAGAAAGACAAAAAAGTCTGGATAGTGGACGTGGCAGTGCCTGGAGATAGCAGAATAGAAGAGAAAGAACTGGAGAAGATAACAAAATACAAAGACCTACAAATAGAAATAGAAAGACTGTGGCAAAAGCAAGCAAGGTAGTACCAATAGTCATAGGCTCCTTGGGTGCAATCCCAAAACAACTGGAGCACCACTTGAACACCATTGGCATTGACAAATTTGCTATTAGTCAATTGCAAAAGGCGGCCTTATTAGGAACTGCTTCCATCCTGCGACGATACCTGTAATACCATCAAACATCCACATCTGCCTATCCCAGGTCCTGGGTAAGGACTCGATAGGTAGACAAAATGCCAAATCCAGTCTGAACATCTGGCTGACTGTGCGATGAATGATAATAATAATAAAGTTGGAAGGGACCTTGGAGGTCATCAAGTCCAACCCCCTGCACAGGCAGTTTGTTCTATGAAACTTAGATCTTTCATCCTGCACTGAAGTTCATGAAGTGCCAAACATTCCCCAAAGCCATCTCAATTTCTACAGTGAGAAGAAAAACTGTCAAGGAATGTGAGAGAAAAACCCCTCATAATCTACCCAGATATTTGCTTTGCCCAAGCAAGCTGTTTCCTTTCTGGGCCCGTCTCCAAGCCCCACCCGTCTCTTGATGGCGAAAAGCTTAGCACAACTTGTTGCAACAATCGGGGAAAACCACTTAGGTCTTGCAGCCAAAGAGCAGGTGAAGTCAACAAACCCGCTCAAAGCTCTTGAAATGCCTCACAAGGGATGGGGTGGTTTGCGATACCTCTGCCTTGAGATTAGCAAACAAAGCCACTAAAAGGCCTGGCATCTCCTTTTTGGGAAAAAAAATGATTCTGCTGAGACACAGAGTGCCAGTATAATTTTAGTCCAATCATGTTTGCGCCATGCAGCAAACAAGTGACTAGAAATTTATTTATTTATTAATTAAATTTTACTGGATTTTTAACAATAACAGTCTCCAGTGCCTGGTGTACAACATGTTGTTTTGGTTTCTGTATTTGGGGTGGGGGGGAAACAGCAATAATAATTAACAGTCAATAACGATTAAGTTTGATAATTCCTAATTAGTATATTAATTAATAATATATTGCTTTGATCTTCCCTTCTTCCATTTGTGCTCTCCTTCTTCAACCTTAAACAAATATAATTCTTAATGTTTTCAATATACTGTATAAATGATTAAATATAGACATTTTTCATATTTATACAGATAGTGATAACATCTTCTGTATGTATAACATTTTTTTTATCAGCTTATATTATTCTTATAACCATCATCTCATTAGAAAATAGCATCCTATTTTCGTGATTTTTATTTAGGCTTAATTTCCCCTTTTATTCAATCCATTCTTATCAGTCATGATTTTCTCAATGTTAAGTGACTAGAAATTTAGAACCTGTTTCTAAGCATATAATTTTCATAAATATTTTACAGGTAGTCCTTGACTTGTGACTGGTTGCTTAGTGATTCCTCAAAGTTACAACAGTCCATCCAACAGCTACTGATGACCCAATTCTACTGGCTGTCCCTCCTCATCTCAAGACTGAATTTTGGACCCTTGGCAATCAGCTGCATTTACCGCCATTTGCAGTGTCCTGCAGTCACATAACCGCAGTTTAATATTTACTTTTATTTATTTGTATCCTGCTTTTATTATTTTTTTTACAAAAAACTCAAGATGGCGAACATATCCAACTGGCTTTCATGGCAAAAACGGGACCTGAACTCACAGCCTCCCACTATTTAGCCCGGTGCTTTAACCACTAGATCTAACTGACTCTCTGGATTTACAATTTTTTTTGATGGCATTTACTTCAGCTTTCCGACAAAAACATCCATAGAAAACAATAGGTTAATAATAATAATAACAAAGTTGGAAGGGATCTTGGAGATCTTCTAGTCCAACCCCCTGCTCAGACAGGAAACCCTATACCATTTCGGACAAATGGCTGTCCAGTCTCTTCTTAAAAACTTTGTGTGTTGGAGCATTCACCACTTCTGGAGGCAGGTTGTCCATTGGTTAATTGTTCTCACTGTCAGGAAATTTCTCCTTAGTTCTAGGTTGTTTCTCTCCTTGATTAGTTTCCATCCGTTGCTTCTTGTCCTGCCTTCAGGCGCTTTGGAGAATAGCTTGACTCCCTCTTCTTTGGGGCAGCCCCTGAGATATTGGAAGACTGCTATCATGTCCCCCCTCGTCCTTCTCTTCACTAAACTAGACATACCCAATTCCAGCAACCGTTCTTTATATGTTTTAGCCTCTAGTCCCCTAATCATCTTTGTTGCTCTTCTCTGTACTCTTCTCTGTACTAGCCATGAACTAGTCATTTCTATATCAACAAATCAGTCTAATCTGCAAAAAAGTAGGAGAAATGGGTCCTGCTTTATGACTGTCATGACTTGTGACTGTAAACGCTAGGCCAGGGGTAGGCAACCCAAAACACTCAAAGAGCCACTTGGACCCGTTTCCCACCGAAAACAAAACACCAGGAGCCGCAAAACCCTTTTGATATCTAAAATGAAGATGACACTGCTTATATCCTTTTTTACTTTTATTATAGGTGTGTGTGTGTCTCTCTGTGTGTGTGTGTTTGTGTGTTTCTGTGTGTGTGTGTATGTATGTGTGTATGTATACACAGGTAAAAAAGGATATATGCAGTGTTATCTTCATTTTAGATGTCGAAAGGGTCTCTCTCTCTCTCTCTGTCTCTCTCTCTCTCTCCCTCCCTCCCTCTCTCTCTCTATCTGCCCTTGGTCTGCCAGTCCTCTTCCCCCACTCTCTTTCTTTCTCTCTCTCTCTTTCCTCTCCCTCCCTCCCTCCCTTCCTCCCTCTCTCTCTCTCTCTCTTTCTCTCCCCCACTCTCTCCCTCTCTCCTATCTGCTGCTCACCTGGCAAACTGGCTTCAAGCTGTTCTCCAACAAGCTCAGGGGTAGGCAACCTGGGCTCTTTTATGATTCATGGACTTCAACTCCCAGAATTCCTGAGTCAGCATAGTTGGGCTAGCAGGGAAGCGCAATTACCTCTCTCTGTCTCTCTCTGCAAATGGCAGAGGAGGCTGGGAGCCACAGGAGAAGGCTCAAAGAGCCACATGCGGCTCTGGAGCCGCAGGTTGCCGATCTGTGCGCTAGGCCCATAAGTCAAGAGACTCGCTGTACATCACACAGGCCATATTGTTTACAACAATTCAGTGTTCTATTTCTTACACAGGTAGTCCTCAACTTTCCGTTGCTAAGCAAGACAGTTAAAGGAGATTTGCCCCATTTTACGACTTTTCTAGCCACAGCTGTGAAGTGAATCATTGTAGTTGTTAAGCTAGTAGTTATTAAGAGAATCTGGTTTTCCTATTGACCTTGCATGTTAGAAGGTCGCAAAAGCTGAATATGTGACCCTGGGACATTGCAACCGTCATTAATATGAGTCAGTTGCCAAGCAACCTGTATTTTGATCATGTGACCTTGGGGATACTGCAACAGTCATATGAAAAATGGCTCTATTTTTTTCCAATGTAACTTTAAATGGTCACTAAATGAATGGCTGTAAATCATGGACTGCTTATGTCGGGCAGCCTAAATATCCCCCAAAATAGCTGGCATTGGATATGGGAGACAAATTGCTTCTAGGCATAGTTGTCATCACTTTAGAAGGAGTTTTATTAAAGAAGTCCAAAATACAATCTCAGTCCGGCAGCTGCCAAATTACCTGAAGGAGAAAGATTTCAGGTATTTACTGTCTATTTCAGTGATTTAATTTTGAGGCTACTTCTGAATGTGGAGATTCAATTTAACTATGATATCAATCAATCCACATTCAGTGATAGGCCTGTGCTTTCCTTCCCCAGTCTGTTTTGCCTAAACTGCGTTGCTTCCAACCATGCATAACCAAGACTAATTTTAGCTAGACCAGGACACATAAACCACTTAATCTTGCCTGGATCATGTTCCAGAGTTGTAGACATAAATAGCCATCTTCCAATATTGAAAAGGCCATTGGACAGCAGTCGGACTGCATTTATTCTGTGATGCTTTGGAGCAGTGTTTTTTTTAAAAAAATAAATAAAATACCAGCAACTTTAAGATAGGTGAATTGTAATACTTCAACTCCCAGAATTCCCCAGTCAGCCAAGGTTGAGAAACATTGCCTCAGAGACACATTTCTTAAAGTGTGGTCCTTAGACCCCTGGGGATCCCACAAGATCCGCTCAGAGCTCCATGACATTAATTTATGAGCCTATCTTTTAAAAAAAAATACAATATTAAAATACCAACTAACAGCCATGAAAAGCGGTAGCGGTAACGAATGCATCCATTTCAATTTTTAATATGGTAAATATTGATTAATTAAACCCATACAAACAGAAGCTTTTGGGGGCCCTCCATAATTTTTAAATGGAAAAGAATCCTGAGAGAAAAATAAAAGTTTTAACGAACATGGCTTGAGAGGGCAGGTGTGGAACCAATAATTGGAAATGGCAGGGAGGCAAAGTTTAGTTAAATAATCTTGATAACTTTTAAAAGTAAGAACTAATCAATAGAATATTGGAGATATGGAAGATAAGATCTAAGAAGATGGCGTATGTCCCCCTGTACTGGTAGTTTTTAAGCAGAAATTTGTCCGGAAAACTTGTAAAAGCAATAAATTGGGGGTGGTGATGTATGTGGACTAGATGGCCTCTAGTGACCTTCTTAATTTTAACATTTTATTTTATTTATTTATTTATATCCCACCTATATTATTTTACAAATTACTCAAGATGGTGAACATATCTTAAGACATCTTCCTCCACCTGTTTTCCCCACAACAATCCCGTGAGGTTGTCTAAGAGAGAGTGACTAGCTCAAAGTCACCCAGCAGGCTTTCATGTCTAAGGCGGGACTAGAACTCACTGTCTCCTGGTGATTGATCCAAAGTCACCCAGTTGGATTTCATGACTAAGGTAGGACTAGAATTCACTGGGAATTGATCCAAAGTCAATTGGATCAAGTCACTGTCTTCTGGTGATTGATCCAAAGTCACCCAACAGGCTTTCATGCCTAAGGCGGGACTAGAACTCACTGTCTCCTGGTGATTGGCCCAAAGTCACCCAGATGGCTTTCATGCCTAAGGCGGGACTAGAACTCACTGTCTCCTGGTGATTGGCCCAAAGTCACCCAGATGGCTTTCATGCCTAAGGCAGACTAGAACTCACTGTCTCCTGGTGATTGGTCCAAAGTCACCCAGTTGGCTTTCATGGCTAAGTCAGGACTTGAATTCACAGTCTTCCGTTTTCTAGCTTGGTGTCTTAACCACTAGACCAGCTGGCTCTCTATGCTTTAATCTTGTGTTTCTTGAAACATAGGGGCCAAACAACCAGCGTAGACAATGAGATTAATGCACATTTATCTAACCACATAGTGAGCAAAACCTTGGAACAGCGAAGGCTGAATGGTGAGATTTTGTCTCATTTCTAATGTTTTTATCTTCTCCAGTCGTTCTTTTAAAAGAACACAGCCCATAATAGGCAAAGAATCATGTCACAGTCAGATCTTACATTTGGCCAAGGATTCCTGTAGCTTAAAATTTAGGGAATTTGGAGAAGGCTACAAATCTACATTCCAGAGTGGGGTTTACTCTTGAGTAAATGCACAGGCTTAATATAACCCCTAAAAAGGGAAAACTGTGCTGAGGCGTGCAAAGAGGCGTGCTTCTTCTCCTACACTCAATGTTTTTTTTAATTTTTTATTCTGGAAGATTTTAATTAATTGGTAAAATATTAGCAATAACTTCTTAAGAATGTGATTTGTGCTGGTAATTTCATTCACTAGAACTTTTATTCAGTAGAGCAGTGTTTCTCAACCTCAGCAACTTGAAGATGTGTGGACTTCAATTCCCAGAATTCCTCAGTCACCGTGCATGGTCTTCAATGCCCAGAATTCCCCAACTACTATGCATGGACTTCATTTCCCAGAATTCCACAGCCACTCTCCATGGGCATTGCTGAGAATTCTGGGAGCTGAAGTCTGCATTTATGGAGGGTTCCTTGGAAAGCTTGGAAACTTGGAAAATAGAAGTGCAGTTTTAAACCAAATAGTTTAAAGTTGGGTTCACGCGCACCTGCTGCAAACTCTGGTCATGCGAAAAGAACATATGTTAGGATTTGCATCCCAACATTTGGTGCAAGTGCATAATGAAGTTGCAGTCTTTGCCCACAGATTCAGTGTAAGCAGAAACATCTGCTAGCAATAATAATAATAATAATAATAATAATAATAATAATAATAATAATAATAATAAAGTTGGAAGGGACCTTGGAGGTCATCTAGTCCAACCCCCTGCTCAGGCAGGAAACCCTGTTTGGCCCTGTTGAGTTTATTTTTTTTTAAAGTCTTTTTATTAAAAAGAAAGCAAGTGGAAAGATGGCAGATGGCAAGGAAAAAAAGAGGACTAGCTTTAATCATAATACAAGTAGTCCTTGAATTATGACTGATTGCTTAGTGACTGTTCAAAGTTACGACCTGACAGACTTGCAACCCAAACCCTCTCTGCAGTTATGCAACTGAACTTCAGACACTTCGCAACACCACTGCCTTTACAGCTGTTTGCAGTGTCCCATGATCACATGACTGCATTTTACAATGGTTTTTGCCAAATCCCAGCATTTCTGGGTTTCGGCAAAACCATATTCATAGCAAACTATTGCTTTGCTTAACAACCCCGGTTTTTGCTGAACAATGGCTGCAGCTGCTTTACTATCTCCATGTTCGCTTAATGACTGCATCAAAAAAACTCAGAAAAAAAGGTTGGTCACATGGAGGGCTATCTGTATCTTTAAGAAAGCTTCTGGACCACAGATATACTCAGAGATATTATAAGAGGTTGCAATGCAGTGTGCGTGATTGATTAGCCCCATTATGGCAACCATTTTGTGAGTGTGCTCTCAAAATTCAAAATGAATGAACCAGCTTAAGAAACTTGGATGTCCCTAACTGAGAGCAAATTTGTGGGTTCCTACAAGGAAATCCTTTGCGTTTTGAGGCTTTTTCTATTGTTCTGCAACTTGCACAGAGATTTACAAGCATTTTTTAGATCTCTCTTGGTTTGTTCCTCAGATTCTACCCATTGACTCAGACTGTGTTCCCACAATGAGGTCTGTTGTTGAGTTATCTCATTTCCTGAATTCGCACACAATATCAAATCATTAACCAGCCAGATGGATTGATAGAAGATGTAACTAAGATCAACACTCATCAAGTTCCAGCAAGCATCTCCTGGGTCTTGGTCTGTGTTGTGTGAACACAGCCACTAGATCTCCAAAAATCTAAGACAGAATTAGGTTAGTGTTTAATGTCCTGGCCTAGAAACCAAGAGACTGTGAGTTCTAGTCCCACTTAGGCATGAAAGCCAGATGGGTAACTTTGGGTCAATCACCAGGAGACAGTGAGTTCTAGCCCCACCTTAGATATGAAAGCCAGATGGGGAACTTTGGGCCAGTCGCTCTTTCTCAGTCAAACCCTCCTTACAGGGTTGTTATGGGCAAAAAACTCATGTGTTGAGTTACTTATAAAGTAATAAAGGCATGCTAAGCATCTAAGAAATAAAAAATGATTAAAAAAATCTCACCCAAGCCTCTGATCTGATCTGAAATGGAGATGACGCCAATAAAACATGGCATCCCCTCTTTATAGAGACACAGGTGTTCTCCCCAAATCCTCTGGCCCTTTACTGGTAGTCCTCAACCTATGACCACAGTTGAGCCCAAATTTATGTTATTAAGTGAAAAAAATTGTTAAGTGAATTTTGCCCCCTTTTTACGACTTTTTTTGCCACATTTGTTAAGTCAATCATTGCAATTGTTAAATTAGTAACACGGTTGTTAAGTGAATCTGATGTCCCCATTGACTTTGCTTGTCAGAAAGTCACAAAAGGGGATCCCATAACTCTGGGACACCATCATAAAGGTGAGTCATTTGCCAAGCATCTGAATGTAAATCGCACGACCATGGGGATGCTACAACGGTCATAAGTGTGAAAAATGGCCATGAGTCACTTTTTTCAGTGCCATTGCAACTTCGAACGGTCACTGAACCAACTGTTATAAGTTGAGGACTGCCTGTATGTTGGGTTAGTGTAGGGGTAGGCAACCTTGGCTCTTTTATGTGTCTTGGACTTCAACTCCCAGAATTCCTGAGCCAGCCATGCTGAGGGGACAGGGAGAGGTTTCCATGCTGAGCCATGCTGGCTCAGGAATTCTGGGAGTTGAAGTCCACGAGTCATAAAAGAGCCAAGGTTGCCTACCCCTATCCTAGGACGAAAATTAAGAGCAGGAGTCTTCAAACTTGCCCCTTTTATAACTCATGGACTTCAACTCCCAGAATTTCTGAGCCAGCCATGCTGAGGGGACAGGGAGAGGTTTCCAAGCTGAGCCAGGAATTCTGGGAGTTGAAGTCCACGAGTCATAAAAGAGCCAAGGTTGCCTACCCCTGGGTTAGTGGGAAAAGATGTAGGGGGAAAAGATGGAGAAATGGGGGATGCCGAGAGAAGCCATTTATACGAACCGGAGCTCTCCCCAAATCCTGGATGAAAACAGGGCAACAATGAGACACAACTTTGCAACTTTCTTCTGTTCTCCAAACCCTGCTAAACTGGCGGATTGAGTGAGCCACCCGGTCCGTGGGCTGGGTGATTCATGCTGCAAAAGTTTGAAAGGAAAAAGAGGGAGCCATAGCTTTGGATTCCCGGCAGTGCTGGTGACTCAGTGTCCCTGTGAGGGGACACGCTGTCCCCATTACACAGCATGGGAGGTGTGGAAGAAATAGTTGATGTCACCGGCAATTGTTGTCTCTACCCCGGCCCACTGATTTTTCCATCTTCCCTCTCCCCGGAGGTTGGACAATGGGTCATTAAAAAAAATAAAAATAAAAATAAAAAAAAGTATGGGGAGAGCAAGTTTATGAAAGTGCCAACTTACAAATTACATTCTGGATCGTTCCCTATTCAGAGGTAATCATTAGCAAAGAGGGTGCGAGCACACCTCTGCACGAGCTCAGAAGATAGAGCTCAGAAGACAGGCACGTTTGCAGTTCCAAATTAAAAGCTGCATCAGAAGTTTTGGCACAATGGTCTGTTTGAGATTTATCTTGGAGATGGACTCATAGGTCAGCCTTTCTCAGTTGAACTTCAACTCCCACAATTCCCCAGCCAGCATGTCTGGATTAATGTCTGGATTAATTCAATAAGGTTTAGCTCACCACATGAGACAGGTGGAAACTGAACGGAGAGTCAGACTGGAAATTTAATGCTTGCATTCACACAATACTAAGAGGACTTTTTTTTTAACAGTGCTTGTTTCTCTGCTTATTTATTTTATTGATTAGATTTTTATCCCATTTTTATTACTTTATAAATAACTCGAGGTGGCAAATATACAAAATATTCTTTCCTTTTCCTCCACTTTTCTCCACAACATCGCTGTGTGGTATGTTCAGCTGAGACAGGCCCAAAGTCACTCAGCTGACTTTCATGGCGTTTTAATATTTTATAACTTATATATAAATATATGTAAGTTACCCAAGTCACTTGACAGTGAGATTGATGGCATATAAATTTAATAAATAAATGAATAAGGTTTAAACAAAGTTCCTGGTTATTCTGATCAACTTTACAATTTTTTTTTCTCCCATATATTCCTGACTCAGTTATCCAAAATACAGTTAAATTTTGCTGTGTTATTCAATATGCAAAATACACAGCAGGCTGGTTGATATGGCCAGTTAATTCTAGAATTTGTTCTTTTATAGCAGCGTTTCTCAACCTCAGCAAGTTGACGACATATATATAGAGGTCAACTTCCAAAATTCCCTATTAACTCAAAGTGTTATAGTATAAAATCCACACATCTTTATAGTAATTACCATTATATTTTTATACTATTAAAATTTACTATTACAAGTAGTCCTGGACTTATGACTACAACTGGGCAAAACATTTATGTTGCTAATCAAGATAGTAGTTAAGTGAGTTTTTTGCCCCGTTTTACAACCTTTCTTGCTACAGTTGTTAAGTGAATCACTGCAGTTGTTAAGTTAGTAACGTGGTTGTTAAGTGAATCTGGCTTCCCCATTGACTTTGCTTGTCAGAAGTTCGCAAAAGGGCATCACGTGACCCTGGGACACTGCAACCGTCATAAGTATAAGTCAGTTGCCAAGCATCGGAATTTTGATCACATGACCCTGGGGAGACCGCAGTGGTTGTTAAGTATGATAACTGGCCCTGAGTCATTTTTTTCAGAACCGTTGTAACTTCGAACAGTCACTAAATGAATAGCTGTAAATCAAGGACTACTTATATTTAAAGTTTTATATTCACTTGAAAGTTTTATACTATTGAACTTCAACAAATATGGCTATTCTCCAAGGTCATCTCTATATTCTTAAGCCTAAACTTCAAACCTTTCATCAAATAATTCACACATTAGCCTGGAACTCCAGAGGAAACTGTGACCCTCCCATACAATTAAAATTAAAATTATTAAAATTATTGAAATTATAAAATTAAAATTAAACCAACAACACAGTGAAAAGCTTAAGGAGGTGAAGGGAAGCTGTCACTTAATAGGCCCCCTTCTGAATAAGTCTTCATTTTCACGGTTTTGGCTTTGTGGTGAAGAGGAGGAAGTGTTTTGGCTTTAATTTTTCCAAGGAGGGTGTGACTGAGCCCTCCAGTTATTTCTCCAAGCTCAAGGTCCGCAAAGGCAAAGGAGTTTCGTAATGGCAACTTTGCATTAGCTAGATTTCTTTGATCCTTTCCTGGAAGGTTGGCACTGACAACGATGACGGGATCCTTCAACAGCTTCTCACCCAGAGACTGGGAGAATTGTTGTTCTTGCAAAGAGAATCGCCTGACTTTCCTTCTCTCTGACTCACTGCTCTGACTTAAGCAGCTTCCCACCCCAGTGACTGGGATTTCTTTTTTCTTTTTTAATAAAGATTTTATTAGTTTCCTCTTACATCAGTGGTTCTCAACCTTTTTAATGCCGCGACCCCAACCGGTCGTAAGTCGAGGACTACTCAACCGGTCGTAAGTCGAGGACTACTCAACTGGTGCAGCACCGTTTGCAGAATGGGACTTTTGGCGGGCTCAGCAGGGCAGAGACAGCCTGGACAATTCCTATTGGCTTTTGAAAGCCAATAGAATTAGACTCTATTCAAGAGAGTCTATTCTATTGGCTTTCAAAAGCCAATAGAATAAAAGGGAGTAGCACAGCTAAGGAAAAGGGGAAAAAATGGCAGACTGCGTTGTTTGGCGACCCCCGTGAAATGGTCGTTCGACCCCAAGTGGGGTCCCGACCCACAGGTTGAGAACCACTGTCTTACATATATGTATTAATTTTTCAACCAACGTGCTGTCTGGGTTTAAAAACGCTAATACACATTCAGTTCCTGATCCTTCATTCTTTCCTCTCGCCATTGATAAAATAAATCCCAAGTTTGGTAATATTCTGTTTCCTCTTTATCTTTCAGTCTCATCGTTAATCTGTGCATCTCTGCGCATTCCAATATTTTTCTGATTAATTCTTCCTCCGGTGGTAACCCTTCATTTTTTCCAATGTTGCACAAAAATTATTCTTGCTGCTGTTGTGATGTGCAAAATCAAAGATAGGCTTTGTTTATTAATCTTTTCTGGCATTATACCTAATAAGAAAAGTTCGGGTTTAAAATCAACCTGTTCTCCCAACATTTTTTTCTAACCAGGCATGTATCTTTTTCCAATAGACCTTAGCTTTACCACATGTCCACCAAACATGATAATAAGTGCCTGAGTTATATTTACATTTCCAGCATCTATCTCAGGGGTGTCAAACTCAATTTCATTGAGGGCCGCATCAGCATTGCGGGTGCCCTCGGGGGGGGGCAGCTCTACATCATTCGCATCAAGGGTGCCTGTGGGGGTCTGGGCAGGAGTGGGACAGATCTGAGGGTCTCTGGCAGAAGGGGGTGGGACCAGGGCAAGTGCCAAGGCTTGGTCCACTGGAGGAGCCTCACTGTTCCTCTCAGGCTATGCGTGGGGGGCTGGATGGTGGCGCGGGCTGCCCGGAGCCCTGGGCAGCAGAGATCAAACTTCCAGCCTGGCCCTTGAGCACCTGCGGCACCAAGCCGTTTCCAGACGGCTTTGTGGAGCTAAGACTGAATACGTTTCAGCATAAAAGGCCACCACAAAATTGTACATTGGCTCCCGGCTGGCTGGGCCAGGGGCAAGGCAACAGGGGCCGTTCCCTCACTTTTCCAGGATGGCTTCACGGGCCACATGAAACCACTTCGCAGGCCGCATCTGGCACCCGGGCCTTGTATTTGCCATGACTGCTCTATCTGACATATTTTTAAACATTTTTTAAAAAACTGAGCAAGTTAGAAAGCAGGAGGTGGTGAGTTCTAGTCCTGCCTTAGGCACGAAGCCAACTGGCTTTTCCTACCCATCCTTCTCTCTCTCTCAGCCTAGGAAGAAGAGAAGAGGGAAACCACTTCTGAAAAACTTGCCAGTAGAATTGCAGGGATTTGTCCACGCAGTCACCAAAAGTCAAGATCTCCTTGATGACACAACAACAACAATAACAAGAAAACTACCTATGCATAGCTGAATCCAAACATACAGGTAGTTTTAGACTTACGATCATAATTGAACCCAAAATTTCCATTGCTAAGCGAGACAGTTGTTAAATGAGTTTTCCTCCGTTTTATGACCTTTTTTTGCTACAGTTGTTAAGCAAACGATTGCAATTGTTAAGTGAATCACGTGGTCACTAAGCGAATCTGGCTTCCCCCATTGACTTTGCTTGTCAGAAGCCAGCTGGGAAGGCTGCAAATGGGGATCACGTGACCCTGGACTCTGTAACCATGGTAAATACATGCCGGTTGCCAAGCACCCGAATTTTGATCACATGATCATGGGGATGCGGCAACGCTCATGTGAAAAATGATCATAACTCACTTTTTTCAATGCCATTGTATGTGCGAGCGGTCACTAAATGAATGGTTGGAAGTTGAGGATTACCTGTATACTGTTTTTGTTTTGGGGACCAAGAATAACACAGAGTGACAGAGTTGGAAGGGACCTTGGAGATCTTCTAATTCAGTAGTTCTCAACCTTTTTAATGCCGCGACTCCCAACCGGTCGTAAGTTGAGGACTACTCAACCGGTCGTAAGTCGAGGACTACTCAACTGGTACAGCACCGTTTCAGAATGGGACTTTTGGGGGGCTCAGCAAGGCAGAGACAGTCTGGACAATTCCTATTGGCTTTTGAAAGCCAATAGAATTAGACTCTATTCAAGAGAGTCTATTCTATTGGCTTTCAAAAGCCAATAGAATAAAAGGGAGTAGCACAGCTAAGGAAAAGGGGGGGGGAAAATAGCGGACTGCATTGTTTGGTGACCCCCGTGAAATGGTCATTCGACCCCAAATGGGGTCCCAACCCACAGGTTGAGAACCACTGTTCTAATTCAACCACCTGCTTGAGCAGGAGGCCCTAGCAGGGGTCTTCAAACTTGGCCCTTTGATGACTTAATAATAATGATAAAGTTGGAAGGGACCTTGGAGGTCATCTAGTCCAACCCCCTGCTCAGGAAGGAAACTCTATACCATTTTGGACAAATGTCTCTTCTTAAAAACCTCCAGTGTTGGAGCATTCACCGCTTCTGGAGGCAGGTTGTTCCATTGGTTAATTGTTCTCACTGTCAGGAAGTTTCTCCTTAGTTCTAGGTTGCTTCTCTCCTTGATTGGTTTCCATCTGTTGCTTCTTGTCCTGCCTTCAGGCACTTTGGAGAATAGCTTGACTCCCTCTTCTTTGGGGCAGCCCCTGAGATATTGGAACACGGCTATCATGTCCCCCCTTGTCCTTCTCTTCATTAAACTAGACATACTCAATTCTAGCAATCGTTCTTTATATGTTTTAGCCTCCAGTCCCCTAATCATCTTTGTTGCTCTTCTCTGTACTCTTTCTAGACTAGTCTCAACATCTTTTTTACATTGTGGTGACCAAAACTGGATGCAGTATTCCAAGTGTGGCCTTACCAAGGCATTGTAAAGTGGTATTAATACTTCACGTAATCTTGATTCTATCCCTCTGTTAATGCAGTCCAGCACTGTGTTGGCTTTTTTGGCAGCTGCAGCACACGGCTGGTTCATATTTAAGTGATTGTCCACTGGGACTCCGAGATCCCTCTCACAGTTACTACTATTGAGCAAGGTACCCCCTATACTATACCTGTGCATTTGGTTTTTCTTGCTTAAATGTAGAACCTTACTTTTTTCAGCACTGAATTTCATTTTGTTAGATAGCGCCCAGTGTTCAAGTCTTGTGGACTTCAACTCACAGAATTCCTCAGCCAGCCATGCTGGCTGAGGAATTCTGAGAGTTGAAGTCCACAAGCCATGAAAGGGCCAAGTTTGAAGACCCTTGCCTTATACCATTATGGACAAATGGCTAAGAGATGGTGAAATACTTTTTTTGGGGGGGAGAGAGTGCCTTTAAGTCCCTGCCATTTTGGGGGGGGGAGGAGAATTTGTAGAAGTGTTTTGGCCTTGCCTACTACCTAGGGCAGAGAAATTGAGAGTGGCCAAGGTCATCCAGTTGGCTTTATATGTCAGGTGGATCTAGAATTCCCACTCTCCTGGTTCCTTGTCTGGGGCCTTAGCCACCACACCAAATCAACCCCTCCCACCCCAAAGGAGTAATTTCATGCAATTAAACTAGCAGATGTGTTTTTTCATCTTCAACCTCTCCTCAACTCTCTGTCTTTGTATGGGAGATTAGTTTGAAAGATAGAATAGAATAGAATAGAATAGAATAGAATAGAATAGAATAGAATAGAATAGAATAGAATAGGAAGGGACCTTAGAGGTCTTCTAGTCCAGCCCCTGCTCAAGCAGGAGAACCTACTGTCTCAGACAGGTGAATGTCTAGTCTCTTCTTAAAAATCTCCAGTGATGGAGCGCCCACGATTTCTTGGGGTAAGCTGCTCCACTAGTTGATTGTCTTCACTGTCAGGAAGTTTCTCCTTAATTCCAGGTTGCTTCTCTCCTTGACCAGTTTCCAACCATTGTTTCTCATCTTTCCCTCTGGTGCTTTGGTGAACAACCTGACCCCCTCTGCCTTGTGGCAGCCCCTCAGATGCTGGAACACTGCTATCATGTCTCCCCTATTTCTTCCTTGGGTTGAACTTCTATAAACGCCATAACGGTAGTGAGGATGTAACGACCCAGGAAGAACAAAGCTGACATGACTTTCAACCATTCACCTTGTCTATGGAGATTCTCAGTCTTCAAGGAAAAACAAAGGAATTTCATCTGCCTCTTGAAAAAGCACCTTTGGGATAACCATCCAACTTAGACACAGCTTTCTCATTGTTCAGGAGTCTTTGCAAATGCCCCTCTCTTCCTCCTAGCTTCCTTGCAGGGCTGTTTAGGAGATAAACTATACAGGAAGTCCTCAGCTTATGACCACAATTGGGATCACAATTCCCATTAATAAACAAGGTGGTTACTAAATGAATCATGCCCAATTTTATGAGGTTTTTTTCCCCGCAGTGGCTGTTAAGTGAATCACTGCAGTTGTTAAGTGACTCACACAGTCATTAAGTGAATCTGGCTTCCATCGTTGACTTTGCTTGTCAAAAGCCGGTGGGAAGGTCTCAAATGGACACAAATCCTGTGTCCCTGGGATGCTGCAACCATCATGAATACAGCCTGGTTGCGAAGCACCCAAATTTTGATCACATGACTGTACAGATGCTGTGATGGTTGTAAGTGCGAGGACCAGTCAGAAGTTTTTCTGTGCTGTTGGGGCTTCAGTCACTAAAGGAATGGCTGTAAATCAAAGGTAGTTCAAAAGAATGCAGGCAGAATCCGATCAATGATGCAACAAGCATTACCAACATTTAACATTTAACGAAGAGAAGGACAAGGGGGGACATGATAGCAGTCTTCCAATATCTCAGGGGCCGCCACAAAGAAGAGAGAGTCAAGCTATTCTCCAAAGCACTTGAAGGCAAGGCAAGAAGCAATGGATGGAAACTAATCAAGGAGAGAAGCAACCTAGAACCAAGGAGAAATTTCCTGACAATTAGAACAATTAACCAGTGGAACAACCTGCCTCCAGAAGCTGTGGGTGCTCCAACACTGGAATTTTTTAAGAAGAGACTGGACAGCCATTTGTTCGAAATGGTGTAGGGTTTCCTGCCTGAGCAGGGGGTTGGACTCGATGACCTCCAAGGTCCCTTCCAACTTTATTATTATTATTAAAGCCAGTTAGATGCCTTTAAAAAGTTTGGAAGCCAGACAATTTCCCTTCCTGCTTGTCAGTCTTGGGAAACCCAGAAGAATGTGTGCCAGTTGCATTCTTTTGGGAAACAGTGACATAGTATTACACATAATAAATGCACACTCAAAACCTCAAAAGGTATCTCTAAGGTCATCCAGACCATTTTTAGGCGGTACTATACATTTCAGAGCCATAGTCATTTTTCCCTCACTATGTTCACAGAACACACTGGAGACCATGTCTGTTAAAAAAACACAAAAGCTGCATTTATCCAATCCATGAAGTATGATTCATGTTAAATTTCACTAGTTCCCTCCCCCCCGTCTTGTGTCTTGCCACAGAGGGGTAGAATCAAGATCACGTGAAATGTTAATACCACTTTATAATAATATCACTCTTGGAATACTGCAACCAGCTTTGGTCACCACAATGTAAAAAAGAGGTTGAGATTCTAGAAAGAGTACAGAGAAGAGCAACAAAGATGATTAGGGGACTGGAGGTTAAAACATATAAGGAATGGCTGCTGGAATTGGGAATGTCTAGTTTAATGACGAGAAGGACGAGGGGGGACATGATAGCAGTGTTCCAATATCTCAGGGGCTGCCCCAAAGAAGAGGGAGTCAAGCTATTCTCCAAAGCCCTGAAGGCAGGACAAGAAGCAACAGATGGAAATTAATCAAGGAGAGAAGCAACCTAGAACTAAGGAGAAATTTCCTGACCATTGGAACAATTAATCGGTGGAATGGCTTATCTCCAGAAGTTGTGGCTGCTTCAACACTGGAAGTTTTTAAGAAAAGATTGGACAAGCATTTGTCTGACATGAGCAGGGGGTCAGACTAGAAGACCTCCAAGGTCCCTTCCAACTCTGCTATTGTGTTATTCAATGAGAAAGCATCATGGCTTCCTTCACAATGAATCCTGCAGTTAGCTGATTATTCATTTTTTTCAAATTGCATGTCCAGCTTCACTGGCTAATATATAGTTTGGTGTATTGTGCAAAGCCAGAAAATGGTTTAATTCAGGATATATACATATTGTGTGAACACAATTTCTGTGTTCATAGAAGTATTCCATCATGTCTCAGGGAGTTTACTTTCCTAACCCTGGAGGAATCTTTTGTACATAATCTAAGCATGTTTAGTGAAGCCAGACAAACAGCAATTTCCAATGCAGGAAATCCTTAATTTTGCTCATCATACATGTAATCCTTTTGTGTAAGGCAGAGCTGAGATTTTTTTTTTTTTCCTTCTGGAGAGGTGTGTGTGTGGGGGGGGAGGGGTAGTGTAATTGTTCCTTAGCTAGCAGAAATTTTCTCTCCCCCCCCCCCCAAAATCATGGCACCTTTTCAAAAATCCTCTTTTCTGATTCTCTCAGCCAGCAGGACTTTGTATTTTTCCCTCTTAGGGCAGGAGAGAGTAGCGTGGGATCAGCAGGAATTGAATTTTGCTTCAAAAACGGCTTGATTTTAGTTTAAAAAAACACACAATCTGGAGAACTCAAGGGGCAGGGCTTTCCCCCCCCCCATTTTAATTAGCATTGTGTAAAAAGAAGGGGGGGAAGGAAACTGCCTCAGACACTCAGGAAGTCTTATACTGTACATCCAATCAATATTATTTCTTCATAGTTATAATTATTTTATTTGTTATTGCTTATTAAATTTATTTGCCCCCATCTTGCCACGAGGTGACTCTTGCCAATTTCTTCCTTAGGAAATATTTTTTTAAAGAAGTTAAGATTTCCTTATAATATGTTCTTTAAAAATATTTCTAAGAAGGGATTGGCAATAATGATTGTTACTGGATGAAAGACCACAAGGAAATTCCAAAGTTCTAGACTAGCCTGGGCGGTTGAAAATCATTCCAGAAAGCATATCACTGACTGAAGCAACCTAGAGCTAAGGAGAAAATTTCTGACAGTGAGAACAATTCATCAGTGGAAGGGCTTGCATCCAGAAGTTGTGGGTGCTCCGTCACTGGAGGTTTTTAAGGAGAGACTGGACAGCCATTTGCATGAAATGATATAGGGTTTTCTGGCTGAGCAGGGGGTTGGACTAGATGACCTCCAGGGTCCCCTCCAACTCTGTTATTCTGACGGCTAAATACTTGCAAAGCTCCTCCACCTGCTACTTCAGCAGAAGCCATGAGTGCAGGACGACCCCCCAAGTTGCAGTCACATGGCCCTGTTTCTGAACAAACTAACTGGAACTTGCTGAGATTCAGACTATGATCTTCCTGCCCCAGAATTAGGGATTGGAAAGCCTCTCCGGTTTGGTCTGGTGGCAAGGTATAATTAAATAGATTCATTTAAGTCAAGCAGGAAACATTTATTTCCTTATACTTTTGTCAAAGGTGGACCTACTGTATACAGAGATAAATAGTTCTATTCTATAGACCAGCAATTACTGTGAAAGGCAAAGAGTTTAATGGATAATGAACATGGGAAGGAAGGAAGGAGATGGGAAGAAGGAGATGGGAGGGAGGGAGGAAAGGAAGGAAGGAAGGAGTGGGAGGAGGGAAGGAAGGAGTGGGAAGAGGGAAGGAAGGAAGGAAGGAAGAAAGAAAGGAAGGAAGGAAAGAGATGGGAAAAAGGAGGAGATGGGAGGGAGGAATGGAAGGAAGGAGTGGGAGGAGGGAAGGAAGGAAGGAAGGAAGGAAGGAAGGAAGGGGAGAGAGATGGGAAGGAGGGGATGGGAGGAGGGAAGGAAGGAAGGAGAGAGACGGGAAGAAGGAGAGAAGGAGATGGGAGGGAGGGAGGGAGGAAAGGAAGGAAAGAGTGGGAGGAGAGTAGGAAGGAAGGAAGGAAAGAGATGGGAAGAAGGAGAAAGATGGGAGGAAGGACTGGGAAGAGAGAAGGAAGGAAGGAAGGAAGGAAGGAAGGAAGGAAGGAAGGAAGGAAGGAAGATTGGAAGAAGGAGAGAAGGAGATGGGAGGGAGGAAAAGAAGGATGGAAGGAGTGGGAGGAGGGAAGGAAGGAAGGAAGGAAGGGAAGAGAGATGGGAAGGAGGGAAGGTGATGGGAGGGAGGGAAAGAGGGAAGGAAGGAGTGGGAGGATGGAAGGAAGGAATGAGAGGGACGTGAAGGAGGGAGGGGAATGAGGAAGGGAAGGAAGGAAGAGAAAGAAAGAAAGAAAGAGAAAGAAAGAAAGAAAGAAAGAAAGAAAGAAAGAAAGAAAGAAAGAAAGAAAGAAAGAAAACTTTTGACTTACACAGAACTCTTGGCTGCGGCTTCCTGTGTTACTTAAAACTGGCACCGCTGAACATGCCCGCCAAAAAGTTTATACTTCGCCTTGGGCGACTTCATCGCGACCATAAAGTACCTTTGAACTTAATTAGCTGGGGGAAGCCAGCCGCTCCGATGTCCCGGAACGGGAGGCGGGGGGGGGGCGGCTAGGAGAGACAATTGCGGGACCAGAGGGCACTTTTCTTTATTGTACCCGCCGCCTTTGCGCCCGGGAACAGACGTGTGTGTGTGTGTGGGGGGGGGAAATACCGTCTTTTGGGGGGGGGCGCATGCCGAAGAAGAGCATCAGCGGTCAAAACTACGCAGAGAGAGAGAGAGAGAGAGAGAGAGAGAGAGAGAGCAGACACGGGAGGGGGGGACAGAAAAATACCGCACCCACGAAAGAAATCGCCCTCCAAGCCAACCAGCGGGGTAAAAGATTTCTTCCACTGACTCAGAAGCGCTCTTTGCAGCTGCCGGTTGAGTAAGAGGCAAAAGGAGGTCAAACGAAGGGAAAAAAAGGGGGAAAAATGAGCTGGAAGATGGGCATTGTTTTGTGCGGGGGGGGGGTTGATTCTGGATCCCTCCCGCCTCTCCTCTTGTAAATCAAAAAGGAGCGGGCCGGTTCTCTATATAACAAGGAGTTGGGGGGGGTCTGGTTTTTGGGGAGGGGACGGGGGGGAATGAGATATTTAGCAAAGGCTTGTTAATTCCAAGTTCATTTCTCTGTCTTCCCCCCCCCATGCTCCACCAAAAGCCCACGGGGCGGGGAAGGGCGGGGTGGGGCGGGGAGTGCAAAAGGCATATTAGAGGACTTGTCAAGTTTGAACTGCTCAGACTAGCTTCGGATAAGCCCTGGTTTGCCTCTCTCTCTATAGATGGTTGGCGGAGGGGGGAGGAGGAGGACGAGAGTAGAAAGGAAAGAAAGAGCGGGGGGGGGGAAGGAAAGTTTGCAGTAGAAGTAAAAAAAAAGAGTAGGAAAGAAAGAGCAAAACAAACAAACAACAAAAAAAAAGATTGGGGTAGAAGTAAAAAAAAAAACCTCCCCCACGCCCCTTTGGCAAACTTTAAAGAAAACTTTGAGAGGTCCTAAAAGGTCCTTCGGGGGGGGGGAAGGAAGAGTTCCTCCCACCCCAAGATATATAGATAGATATATTTTAAAAAATAGGTTCGCGTCCCCCCTTCCTCCTCCCCAATTCCCCAACTCCGTTTTTTGCGCAAGGATGAAACTTTTTCTCTTCTGCTTCTTCCTCGTCCCGCGGGTGGATTCGCGTAGCTGTAAGTAACGCGCTTGGCGGCTCCCACTGACTCTCTCGGACGGATCTCGTCGCTTTTCGGAAGCGGGGACGAAGGTGGTGGGCAGATGGTGGGGTCTCCGTGGGTGGGTGGGAGAAAGGTGGGGGGGAATTAAAACGAGGAGGGGGTCTTGGAAGAAGCAGGCGCGTGGAGGCCCTCGGGACGGGAGGGTGTCCCGTGGGGAGATATCTAACCCAGCCACTCACCCACCCCCAGCTGAAAATAAAATGGCAAAAGATTTGACTCTAATACTGGAATCGATTCCTTCTGTGGCCCAATAAAATATTCTTCTATTCTGTTCTTTTCTTTTAAGGCTTCTTTCAGTTCAGGCTCCAACATTGGCACATGCCATTGTAAAGTAATCATCATTATAATAACACCAATAACCGCTGTAATAATCATATGGGCGATATTTTTTTTTTTAAAAAAGGAATGGCTGACGAACTCTAGATGTTCCCTTTTAAAAGCAGAAAAGAAACAAATCCTTTGCCCGTCATCGGACTTTCTCTCGTGGGTTTCCCCCCTTTTTCTCTATATTATCCTGGCTTCCATTGCTAATTCTTCGGTTATCTTGTTTTTTTTTTTTAAATGCCTCTAGGGATTAGTTTAATCCTTCCGCACCCTTCTTCTAGATCTGAGTTCTCTTTTTTTCTAAATTATAAACTGCCTCCAAGGGATGGGGGGGGGGTGCGTGTTTGTTCGTGGGTATGTGTGGGTATTGCAAGGGAGGTGTTAAACATTTGGAGTAGAGGTTTATTTTAGAGAGAGGTGGAAAGAATTAAAACTGCCTAACCAAACACAAACACACCAGTTATCTGTCTGTCTGTCTGTCCGTCTGTCTTTTCATCTGCCTTCAGATTAAGAAAGTGGGAAGAGGACCGTTTTAATTTTAGATCTGAGTGTGGGTTTTTTGTTTAAGGGAAGGTATTCAAATTCTAGGCATCCTCTTTTATTTTTCAAGCCAACAACATTCTGCTAGAGAGTCCTAATTGATGTATATCTCCATCTTCAAGTCTTCTATAGTAAAAAAATGCTTTCTTCTTCGCTGCACTTCCAGATCAGAGTTGGACACGTTCTGTACTTTTGGCTGAGAGGAATATTTGATATATATATATTCTCAACATGTCAGAAGTTGGAAAAAAATGGGCATCCAGCAAAACTCAAAATATGTATGTGGGGGGGGGGAGGCTTACACACATATTTTTTAGAAAGTTTGCTCTGAGCTGATAGTGAAAAAACACAATGTTCTTCTCTGGAATTATTGTTGGTGATGTGTGTATGTGCCAGGCCAAGGAGGAGGGAGAGAATTGTGAGTTTTTAAAAAGCATTTAAGGCTACCCCCCAAAGGATATTTTAGACCACAAGATTTGTGGTATGTAAAATGTGAAAATTGGAGGGAAAAAATCTTATTCCTCCTTCTCAAACTGAGACTCTGCATTTATTAAATTAAATGTCTGGGTGTATTAACTGGAGAGAAATTTTTCAATTACTTCTGTGTATAAATTGGGACACTCTGAACCTTAAACCCACTCTATTGCACTGCATCCAAAAATATTAAATCCAGAATTTTTGCACAGTTATTTTAGTTTTAGCCATTAGGAATTTTTCTGTTCTTGGGTTTAAGCAGACGTTTTCATTCCAAGTCAGTCTTAGAAAGAATTAATTTTCTTTCTTCATCTTTCTCCAGTCCCAAATGTTGTGCCTTGTAATGCTGGTCAGATTTAACCCAGGGTAAAAAGGATGAGCCAGGATTAGATTAGAGGCTTAATCAGGTCAACCATAAACCTTGGCTAATTTTTTTCTGACAAAGCGTGATGTATGAGACTGCGTGATGTATGAGACTATCTTGAACTGGGGTGGGCGGGTGAGTTAAAGTTAGATACAGAAATGTGTCATAGAGCATCGTCAAAAATAGTGAAACTTCTGTTTATTCTCCTGAATAATAATCCAGCTTCCATATCAAAACAGAGAGATAGTAGTCAATAAATGATTTTTGCCAAAAAAACAACTGCCCCAAATTGATTGCAAGCAATGTTCTGTAGCATTTTAAGGCATGGGTGTTTATGTCCAATGCTATGTTTTTTCTCCGAGAAGGGGGGAAATGACCATTTTGGAAAGGAATTGCAGATCTGCTACTCTAAAATGAGCACTGGTGAAGCCCCTCTTCTCACCCATCCAATTCCTAATATTTTAAATCCCACTGCACAGACTTTGTATGTTACCTCCTAAATAGTTTTCAGAGCACGTTATGGAATAGAAGCTTCAAGTTATGTTTTCTTCTGCCTTAGTGTAGTATCCTCTGGTTTGGATGTCTGTTATTAAAAAAAGAGTCATAGTTAGTTTTGTGCTGGAGAGCATTTCATGCAAAACTTGAGTAAAAGATTCTCATTCTTTTTCTTCCTCTCTTTTTAAGAACATAGACAACCCACCACACTATTTTAATTAAAGTTTATGGACTAGCAAAGAGCCATGTACAATCGGCTAATGTTCATCTGCCCGAACCAGAAAATTAATAGCACAGGGACATGCAGTCCATAAATATCAGGTTGTGATGCACTTCTGCATGGGAAATAGAGAAATCACCTCTTTTGCTTTTAAGGGAGTTCAGAAAATTTATATCTTGCTCTGCAGTGTGGCCTTCCCAGCCTACATATCTGCTGGAAACCCCACCATGGATGTCATCTTGCAAAGCACACAAATTATACAATTCCCCTCAGTTGCACAGGGATGAAATGACTTCCCCGCCTTTTTGGCTCTCTCTTTTCCCGATGTGGTGCCTTCCAAATTTTTTTCAGCTTTTGTTATTCCCTGCCTGTAACTGATTTGAAGATGGGGGCTGCAACCAGGCCTTTGAGCAGCCCCCGGAGGCTGTATTCCAAGGGAACAGGAATTTGATTAAACGTCCTGTCAGTTAACAAGCAATTAATTAAATGCAGTTAGCATGTGATGTTCCCACATTTTAATACAGGGCTGGGCAATGGTTTTTTTCCCATACATTCCCCCCAAATTCTTTGTTACACCGGATGTACAAAAGCAGCACCGGTCTGCAACTCTTTAAAGCAACTGCATCTTTTCCCAGCATCACATGGCAGCTGCAGAGGTTGCACGATTCCAGAAATCGGTACTCTCCAGCACCTTTTCCGAATTATTCCCAAACTGCTGCATAGCTGTAATGGAATTATTTTCCCTTCTGTTCCAATACGACATATAGTGTGGTGGAATTATTTGGAAGGGCCCCAGCAGCTGCAACCAAAATCAGGAAGCCCATAAAAACACGCAGTTTTGCACCATTTGCCCTGGCATGCCAGACTAGAAAAAGTGGCCATAAATAATCCCATAGATGATGGTCATAAACTTAGACTTAAATCAGTTGAGAGCTTGGTTCTCTTTTATTGCCCTCAGTTGTCTTACTTCCCCACCCATCTATTTCTATGGAGTCATCCATTGAGACAGAGGATTTTGACAGGAGTGGAAAGACTGGAGGAATCTCTGTCCTAATGAAGATTGAGCCCACATTTTGCTCTGTGTGTGTGTGTGTGTGTGTGTGTGTGTGTGAGAGAGAGAGAGAGAGAGAGAGAGAGAGAGAGAGTGAGTGAGAGAGAGAAAGAGTGTGTGTGTGTGAGAGAGAGAAAGAGTGTGTGTGTGAGTGAGAGAGAGAAAGAGAGAAAAAGAAAAAGGGCGAGAAAGGAGAGAGAAAGAAAAAGGGATAAAAAGAAAAAGGGAGAGAAAGAAAGAAATGAAAAAGAAAGTGTATTGAAGTGGTAGCATAACTGCAGACAAAAAAACAACAAATCTTCCCTAGGCTAAGCTAAAATGGAGTTGGTGGTTTGGAAAAACTTAATGCCTTATTTACTGGGGTTGGGGGCAGAAGTAAAATTAATTCCCCCCCCCCTTTTGCCGGTATTCCTCTGTTGGGGCACTTTGTTTTGTTGGAAGAATCAGTCAAAAGAGAAGCATGAAACAAAACAGAACATACGCTGGTGTTTTAATCTTTTTTTAAAAAAAAAACAAACCTGAACACATCTGGCATCTCAAAATTTTATAAGAAGGCAAACCTCGATCCTTTCGTAGGTGTCTGCTTGCACATACCAATCAGAGCAAGTGAATTCCCACCAATTCTTTGCTCCTGAGTCTTGCAAATGCAATATTAGGCATTTGTTTCTGGAGAAAATGTTATTGATTCCCTTAGACAGGAGGGAGGGATGCTTGGGGAAGAGAAGCTACAGACACACTCAAAAGAGAGACACAAACGCACACCGCTCTTTATGTCGGGGACAGGAAGGACATATATTTCCACTTTAAGGTGAGAAATTTGTCCCAGGAGTGATGTTTTTAGAGAGCACGCTGTGTGCACAACAAAATTCTGGCTGAGCTTAGGGTGACTGGGCGCCCCCAGGCTAAAATGCTTCTCGGTAAAAAAGTTCCTTTGCATGTAAGGAATGAAACTTAATGCCCAAATAGGATAGGCTCAGAAGAAGAAGAAAAAAATAGCATACCTGTAGGCTAGGATTTTCACTGTGGGGCTGGGCCCCATGGGTGGGGAGTCACAGCTGAAGCCCACCCCCTAACCCCTACCTCCTGAATGCCATTTTTTTTTTCAATTTTTTGGCTTAGGGTTTCTTTCTCTTCATTTGCATCAGCAAAAAAGATAGGAAGCCAGTTAAATATTTACTTAGGATTGAATGGCCCGGCTAGAATAGATGAGTAGTTATAGCAAAGCACAAACCATCAGCCTTTGCTATTCATTTCTGGCAAACTATATTTTGACGCTACCCAAAGCTGTAAAGGGGGAAGGATTTATTTTGAGACCTTGGATTCTTTTTCAACTCTTTTCCGGGTTCTGAAAGAGTCAGATTTGCACCTGGTTTCATCTAAATTTAAGATGTCCAACCTTGGCAACTTTTAAGATTTGTGGCCTTCAGCTCCCAGAATTCCCCAGCCAGTCATGCTGGCTGAAGAATTCTGGGGGCTGAAATCCACAAGTTTTAAATGTCTGTGGAGATTCTCAGTCATCCAGGTCATGGTTGTCCCAAAGGTGCTTTTTCACAAGGCAGCTGTACTTTCTTTTTTCTCTTTGAAGATGTTTCGCTTCTCATCCGAGAAGCTTCTTCAGCTCATGGATGAGAAGCGAAACGTCTTCAAAGAGAAAAAAGAAAGTCCAGTTGCTTCATGAAAAAGCACCTTTGGGACACAAGTTTTAAAGTTGCCAAGGTTGGATTCCCCTGGTCGAAATAATATTCTTTAAAAGTGCTTTTTCAAGAGACAACTGGACTTTCTTGTTTTTCTTTGAAGATGTTTCGCTTCTCATCCGCTAATCAAGTGACTCTGAGGACACAGACAAATCTCCAAGTGGCCTCAACAACTCTCTAAAAGAATACAAATGACCAGCTGTCTGCAAGGAATATAAATCCTTCCATTCCCCACCATCCAGTCAGAGCTGAAGAAGCTTCTTGGATGAGAAGCAAAACGTTTTCAAAGAAAATCAAGAAAGTCCAGTTGCCTCTTTAAAAAGTACCTTTGGGACAACCATGACCTGGGTGATTGAGAATCTCCATAGACCAGGGGTAGGCAACCTTGGCTCTTTTATGACTCGTGGACTTCAACTCCCAGAATTCCTGAGTCAACTATGATGAGGGGAAAGGGAGAGGTTTCCAAGCTGAGCCATGTTGGCTCAGGAATTCTGGGAGTTGAAGTCCACGAGTCATAAAAAAGCCAAGGTTGCCTACCTCTGCCATAGACACATATTCTTTAAAAGTCTATGGAGTTGAGAGGAAGTGACCAATGTCAGGTTATACGTTCAAAATGCCACATAAAATATATGTATTACACTTGGGCTTGTGATAGTGAGACAGAGTATAGATAGTCTTCGATTTACAACCATTCGTTTAGTGACTATTTGAAATTACAATAGCAATGAAAAAAAGTCACTTATGACTGGTCCTCACACCTACAATCCTTATGGTTGCGTGATCAAAATTCAGGTGCTTGGCAACGGGCATGTATTTATCACAATTGCATGTGATCACCATTGGCGACCTTCCCAGCCAGCTTCTGACAAGCAAAGTCAAGGGGAGAACCTGATTTCCCCTAATATCCATGTGATTCACATAACAAGTGCAGTGATTCGTTTAACAACTATGGCTAAAAAGGGTTGTAAAACCAGGCACAACTCATTTAACAACCATTTTGCTTTGTGCTGGAATGCCAGCCCCAATTATAGTCACAAGTTGAGAACAACCTTTAGGCAACATTTCTGAGGTAAAATCCTAGGAGTTGAAAGGCCTCTACTTCTTAAATGAGGCCTGCACGACAAAATTCTACTTGTTGTTGTGCCATATCCGTTATTGGACATTGGTTATCATGTTGGCGATCCTGTTTTTATCAGCAGCCGCACGAAAAAGTGCTGCTGAATTTTATCCAAACCAATCCCTTAGATTTTGAAGCCATGATGTTCTTCTGCCTGGACCTCGTTTGCCTTCAATCTTTCCCTGGAGGATGAAATGGAGTATGCCGTATTTTTCTGGGTGTCGCATCACTTGTCCAAAATATTCTAATTTTCGTTTTTTAATTGTTTTGATGATTTCCCTTGGCTTTTCCAGGCGGCTTATCACCCCCTCATTTCTTATCTTGTCAACCCAGCTTATATGTAACAGCCGCCTGTAAATCCAAATCAAATGCTTCTTGTCTCTTTAAGTGGCCTTCTGTCAGAGACCAACTCTCTACTCCATAGAGCAGGATAGAAATAATATAACATCTGACAAACCTGATTTTCAATCTTAAGCTTATGTCGTGACTGCAGAAGACCTTTTTCATTTTGAAGAATGCTTTTTCGAACTTTCTCTATCCTTGTCTTTACTTCAGTGGTCATGTCCCAGCTTTCATGTAAATTAGAACCGAGGTGCGTGATCCTTTCAACTTTTTCCAATGGCATTCCTTCTGAATTTATTGGTGGTAAATTAACGGGTTGTTTGCTGACAACCAGGATCTTGGTTTTTGAGGTGTTAAGCTTCAAGCCGTATTTTTCAGATATTTCTGCGACTCTGTTGATGAGGAGCTGAAGGTCTTCATATTTACTAGCAAGCAAAACTATATTATCAGCATATCTTAAATTGTTAATCCAAACACCGTTTACTTTGATGGCAGCATCAATGTTTTCCAGTGCCTCATTGAAGATTGATTCAGAGTAGATATTGAACAACAATGGAAATAGAATACATCCCTGTCTGACCCCTCTTCATATTTCTGCATCAGCTATTTTTGGCCTACCTGATGCCAATATAGATTCTTTATGATTTGGACGTCTTTGTCATCTAGTCCCCCTTATTTCAGGATTTCTAATAGTTTCTAATAGTTTGGAACGGAATAATAGAATAGAATAGAACAGAAATAGAGCAGAGTAGAGTAGTTTGGAATGGAATGGAATAATAGAATGGAATGGAATAATAGAATGGAATGGAAGAATAGAATAGAATAGAATAGAATAGAATAGAATAGAATAGAATAGAATAGAATAGAATAGAATAGAATATAGAATGGAATGGAATAGCTTTATTATCATTTTCCTATATACATATTGACATACATTAAAATGAAAAAGATTCTAGCATGCTGAGAGCAAACCAAATTGGGGGAGATTAATCTGAAATCTTCTGCTAATATAAAGTAGTTCTCAGTTTGCAACTATTTGTTTATGATCATTTGAAGCTACAATGGCATTGAAAAAAGGGACTTATGACCGTTTTGCGCACTTATGACCATTGCAGCATCCCCATGGTCACGTGATCAAAATTGAGATGTTTGGTACCTGGTTCATATTTATGACGGTTAGGGTTAGGGTTGCAGTGTCCCCAGGTCATGTGATCATCTTTTGCAATCTTCTGACAAGCAAAGTCAATGGGGAAGCCAGATTCACTTAACAACCGTGTTACTAACTTAACAACTGTAGTGATTCACTTAATAACATGACAGGTCGTATAATGGGGCAAAATTCATTTGACAACTATCTTGCTTAGCAACGGAAATTTGGGACTCAGTTGTGGTTGTAAGTTGAGAACTACCTGTATGTATTCAGCCAAAGGCTATTGTTCTGCTGGCCAAGAGCGTTAACTCTTGTTCTGCTTTGCAGTGCCAAGACAGAACCCATTTTTTCCTAGTTTTGGGATTTTATAAATGAATGAACGAAGGAATGAACACACAAACGAATCAATCAATCAATCAATCAATTAATCCAGAATGCTACTATGAACAGCTGACTAACGGGAGCCTGTTATTTTTATTTTTTCCTACCATCTTTATTAGCTTCTTATATATTTCCCATTTCTGGTGGAGGGAGTAAAGTGCCTTATAGCAGCTTATTAACTTATTTTATTAAAATTATATTTTTCATAAGAAAATTTGGATGGCTTAGAGATGAAGCAATTTATTACTCTTTTGCCATAAGACAATCTGCATCAAGAAATGTAGCAGCCTTGCAGACAATTTTTGGATGGGTGTGAATTAGTACAGAACAGGCTACCGCATGCAAGTGTGGCCTGAAACTCTAAGGCAGTGATGGCGAACCTTTTAGGTTGTCCAAACTGCAACCCAAAACCACTTATGTATCGCCAAGTGCCGGGTGGGCGTGGCCCGCTGGGTGGGCGTGGCTACAGTGATCATGGCAGATGGGTGGGCGTGGCCATCTTGATGTTGCTCCTGGGGAGGGATGCCTGTGGGGGCCAGGCAAGGTTGGGGAGATCCAGGGGGTCTTTGGTGGGTGGGGCGATGGGCAGGAGGCTTGTCCTGCGGGGTGAGGTGAGGCAAGGCGAGACAGGGCGGGGGTGCCATTGTCGCAGGGCAAGGCAAGGCAGGGGCCGGGGCGGCTGCTGCCTGACACCATTGGCCCTTGCACACAGAGACCAGTGAGCGCATGAGTGCTGGAATGCATCTGGCTATATGGGACCTCAGCGAGTTAGCGGGAGGCTGGTTGAAGAAGACAGTTGCCATCTCTGGGGCATGGCGCGCGTGCCCACAGAGAGGGCTCTGAGTGCCACCTCTGGCACACGTGCCATAGGTTCGCCACCACTGCTCTAAGGCTATATGGAGCTGGGAGTCATATTTTATTCATTTATTTGATTTTTCTCCTGCTTTTATTAGTGTTCAAATATCCATTCCACCACAAGAGGGAGACAAAGAGGAGGGTTTTTTTCTATTTCTTTGCTGCAATCTAGTGGTCACACATAGAATTGCAGTTGAAATTGGTTACCTCAGGGTCTGTTAAATTCTTTCTGATCCCATGTTAAAAATGGGTTCCCTCCCTATTTTATGGCAAGCATTGGAAAATTATTGTGGGTAATTTCCACTTCAATTTACACTCAGCACACTCCAGATCAGAGCAAGTGTGCATACTCCATTCAGATGAGCTAGCAAAAAGTATAGCTTGAGGCTTATTTATAAAATAGTATCAAACTTCAAAAGTAATTAATTGGCAAAAGGAGGATAAAAGGCAAGTGGGGAGAGTGAGAGAGAACAACAGGCAAGAATTTAAATTATCTGTATATCACCAGGCTTTTCAGAGCCACTGAAGTAATACTGAGAGTAATTAGCATGGATTACCTCAAAGGGAGGCACTTTAATTATTCCAGCCTTAACCCTTTTATGTGCAAAACTGCAGCAGAATAGAAATAGAAAGGAGGGCACCAGGTGATCCCTCTTCTATGCTAAACCCTGAAGGAATGGATGGGAACAACACATCCAGCAAATAAAAGGAAAGAGATAAAATCTGGAATATATGTCCTAAAATGATCTCAGTATAATAACAAAAATAAAGAAAAAGCAAATTGCAACTGGTAAAGCCAGGAAAATGTGCTTGGCATTTTCCTGGGCATGAAACATCATATTTACTTTTGTATATTTATTCAGTTTTCCAGATTCCCAGGGACAAAACTATAAAAGGAGGAGAGCTCCCCTAAAGCATTAAATACAGACTTTGCAACATAACTCATGTCCTGCTTGCTCTTTTGAATGCTATATAGCAGGGGTCTTCACAGTTGGCAACTTTAAGACTTGTGGACGTCAAGTCCCAGAATTCCTCAGTCAGCCAGGGCTGGCTGAAGAATTCTGGGAATTGAAGTCCACAAGTCTTAAAGTTGCCAAGTTTGAAGAGCCCTGCTATATAGCATCCTGGACTTACGACGATTCATTTAACGACAAGCTTAGGGAAAAAAGTGCTAACAAAGGTGACTTGCATCAGTCCTCCTACTTGTAGCAACTTCCCTGTGTAGTTACATGATCAAAAGTCAGGCACTTGGCAGCTGGCTTGTATTTATGACAACTGCAGCAGCCCAGAGTCACATGATTGCCATATCCAACTGTTTCTGAGGTTTCCAACCAGCAAAATCAATAGGGGAATCTTGATTCGCTTAATGACCACATGATTCACTTAACAATTGTGGCAAAACAGTCATCAAATCAGGTGTGACTCGATTAAGGACCATATCACTTAGTGATGGAAATTCCCATCCCAAGTAGTTGTAAGTCAAGGAATGCCTGTAACTTGGCTATATTTTAAATGCTTTGGTGCGCTGATTAAGATGTCAGCAGTGAGGACTTAATTGAGGCTGGCAATTACGGTCAGAAGCCATGACAGTCATAAATTGGAGCATAACATAACCAGACCTGATCATATGACCTTTTTTGTAGCGGTTATTAAGCAAACGTGGCAAACCATTAAGCAAATGTTGCAATATTTGTTATGGGACTTTTTTTTTTTTTGCTGGAAACTGTGCGTTTCTACCCAAACTGTGGTACATCACAGTCACGTGACTGCCGGGGGGGCGGGGGGGCTGGAAACGATTGTAAATCCAGGTTGATTGCTGAGCATTCAAAATGCAATGTCAAAAATTTGAAACTGGGTGATAAGTAGCTTTTGGGAGAGTCCATCGTAACTTCAAATGGTTGCTAAGCAATTAGTCGTAAGCTGAGGCCTACCTCTATTGCTGGACCATCCCTGGGTATCTGCATCAGAAAAGTCACACTGTGACCGTTTGTGATTCAACACGCCTGAAAAAGGGCAAGCTTCAAACCTGCATTCTTGGTTGCCATTTTGACTTTTTTGCCCTCTCCCCCTTCTTCCATGTAGAGGAGGACCTTGAGAGGGTGGCTTGATTTCTTCTACCCAGACGATAAAGCTATCTAGCTGCGTCTTCAAGCTATTTCGGTTTCCCAAAGCTGGACGGTTGACTTCTCTTTCGTTCTCTTTATTGTGTGAAAGTTTTGAAGCCGGTGAGCAGCAGCTGGTGGCTGAGGCTCTGTTTGTGTGGAGTGAATTGCTTGGTGTGATTTTATTCTTTGGGTTTATTTTGTTTTACACGGTTCAGTCTGAGCCACTGCTTTGCGTTGTTGTACGAAAGCACTTGCAAACCCAGCAGGGGGGAAATAATTATTTTAAAATTCAAATATAAGCTAAGCTGGTCACCTGGGGCACATTTACAAATAAATCAATCCCAGAATGGATTATGTTTAATGTGGAATGTAACACCAGAATATGATTATAGCCACTGTCTTTTTATTATAGAGGAACCCTGGAAAAAAGGAATAGAAACTGCAGTATTTGCTTGAGTTCTTGTTGGTGTTCTGCATTGCTACAGTTCCCTTTTCAATGTACAGATAGTCCTCAAATTACAACAGTTTATTTAGTGATAGTTCAAAGTTACAACAGCACTGAAAAAAGTGACCTAGGACGATTTTTCCCACTTACTGCTGTTACAGCATGTTCATAAGCACATAATCAAAATTCAAACGTTTGGCAAGTGACTCGTATTTATGACGGTTGCAATGTCCCAGGGTCATGTGATCCAATTTTGCGATGTTCTGACAAGCAAAGTCAATAGAGAACCCAAATTCACTTAACAGCCATGTTACTATTTAAGCATTGTAGTGATTCAATTAACAAGTGTAACAAGAAAGGTCGTTAAATGTGACAAAATTTACTTTTAACAAATGTTTCATCGAGCAACATAGGTTTTGGGCTCAACTGTGCTCATAAGTCAAGGACTACCTGTATTGATTTAAGTTTGTGAACTTGAGCCGAAGGATAATAATTCTTCCTTTCCCTTTGCCACCAAAATTATCTTAGGTGGCTATAGAAGTTTGTGAAATGAATGAATGGATGAATTAATTAACGAAGTCACTGTTCTGTTTCTTTTCCTTTTTTTTTCTATGCTGTTGAGATGCTGTGACAGCCTGAAAGTGGGAGAAACTGTAATAATGGTTGGAATGGACTCCTTGCTTGATACTGTGAAAAAAGACCTTAAATCAGTGGTTCTCAACCTTTTTAATGCCGCGACCCCCAACTGGTTGTAAGTCGAGGACTACTCAACCGGTCGTAAGTCGAGGACTACTCAACTGGTGCAGCACCGTTTGCAGAATGGGACTTTTGGCAGGCTCAGCAGGGCAGAGACAGCCTGGGCAATTCCTATTGGCTTTTGAAAGCCAATAGAATTAGACTCTATTCAAGAGAGTCTATTCTATTGGCTTTCAAAAGCCAATAGAATAAAAGGGAGTAGCACAGCTAAGGAAAAGGGGGAAAAAATGGCGGACTGCGTTGTTTGGTGACCCCTGTGAAATGGTCGTTCGACCCCAAATGGGGTCCTGACCCACAGGTTGAGAACCATTGATCTAGCATATAATATACTACCAGAAGAACCATTGGAAGAGGAGTTAAGAATTCTAAGCATTATTCTGAGCTGTGACCGTGAAATGATAATCTCCATTTATCTGCAATATCAACTTAGAAAAAAATTTATATTGCTTCTAATCAAATTCACTCTGTTCCACTGCCTGGGTCTTCATCATTTTTCAAAAACTACAGAAATGAATCCCAGGCTTCTAAAGTTTAGGGCTTGATATTTAAATATTGATTTAAGTTGTCAGTTTTGATGCTTCTCCAGCGGAGTGGATGCTTTGTATTTTTCTATATTATTTCACTGAAAAGCATCTCCTCATTTAAAACAAACGGATACAATTCTACAGTCCGGACATAGGGTGAATTTAGAAATGACTGTAACTTTAGACTCTCCAAAGCAACCCCAAATTGTTGACTATTTAGTCCTAAAGAATGATTTAAGTATAGGTAGTCCTTAATTCATTTAACTCAGCGGCTCCCAGCCTTTTCTATACCCCGCACCCCTAGAACGCTTCTGATATATTCTCGCACCCCTTACCAAAGTTTGAAATAACGGCAACAAATTATAGTGTATAATTTTGAAAACCCAAGTTTTCGCACCCCCTGGAATATCGTCTAGCACCCCCGGTTGGGAACCCCTGATTTAACAAATATTTGAAATTACAATGAAAAAAGTGACTTGAAACCTGTCCTCACTGCAGCATCCCCATGGTCACGTGATCAAATGTCAGATGCTTGGCAATTATCACGTACTGCTTGCAGTGTCCCAGTTACGTGACCTTCCCAGCTGGTCTCCAACAAACAATGGGGGGGGGGGAAAGCCAAATTCACTTAATGGCCACATGATTCACTTAACAACTGCAGTGATTTCCTAAACAACTGTGGCAAAAAAGGTCATAAAATGGGGTGTGACTCACTTAACCAAATGCTTGGCTTAACAATGGAAATTCTGATCCAGATTGTGGTTGTAAATGTAGTCATAATAATAGAACATCTCAAACTTAACCATTGTTGAAAGAAAGACAAAAATGTCTGGATAGTGGAGACAGCAGAATGGAAGAGAAAGACCACTGGAGAAGGTAACAAAATATAAAGACCTGCAAATAGAAATAGAAGGACTGTGGCAAAAGACAGCAAAGATAGTCCCACTAGTGATTGCTGTCTTGGGTGCAATCCCAAAACATCTGGAGCACCCCTTAAACACTATCAGCATTGATAAATTCTCCATCAGTCAATTGCAAAAAGCAGCTTTACTTAGAGCAGCTTACATCCTGCGACGATACCTCAGTATTATAAAACATGTAATAATTCTCACTATTTTTTTTTAAAAAAATCTCCCTCCTAGCCACTTTTCTCTTTGTTTGAATTAAAGTTTCTGCTTAATTTGTACATTGTAATTTTTGGGGGGAGGGGGTGTATAGTGGGGGAAGGATATAGAAGTAAATGTGAAGTTTGCATAACCAGAAAACAAACCAAATTAAAACCTATTCAAATTATTCAATAATAATGTTATTATTATATCCCAGATCCTTAGGAAGTACTCAATAGGTAGATAAATATATGAAATGGTGAAATGGTCGTTCGACTCCAAATGGGGTCCCGACCCACAGGTTGGGAACCACTGCCTTAAATGTTACAAAACAGTGGCCCCCAACCTTTTGGGCACCGGGGACTGGTTCCTTGGAGAGAAGTTTTTCTGCAGAATGGAGGGAGTGTGGTTTTGCGTGCTGCATGCATCCCATGGATGGGGCTTCACTTGTTTGAATGGCCCGGTTGCTGGCATGCCACAGACTGGTACCAGTCCACAGCCCGAGGATTGGGGACCCTGGTATAAAATCAATGTACAGCTTATCCTCAATTTACGACTGGTTGCTTAGTGACCATTCAAAGTTATGACTTACATTGGGGTTCAAAGTTCCAATAGCTTCTCTCCCATGGTCATGTGATTGCATTTTCCTTGCTTGGCAGCTTGCATTTACAGCTGTTTGCAGCATGCCATGGTCATGTTATGAATTACAAAATAGGCAGGCCCCATAACTGTCGTAACTCAAGGTCTACCTGTATACAGCTAATCTGCCAGTTGATTGTGGAATGCTTTGTTTCCCCAAAAGAGGCACCTTGAAAGAAAAATCTGCTATTCCCACACGTGTAATGCCATGCATAAAAGAACACAAAGACATTGTTACAGCAATGCCATTGTATAGTTCTGTGCAGCTTTCCTTGGCTGTATTACAGTTTGTTGGGAGATGGGAAACCGAGGCCCGCCCCCCAAAGAATTCCTTTTTCCATTCTGCACTCTCATGAACCTCCCAAGCACTGGGATGTGAACACCTGGATTAGTTTGACCGAATTCCTTCTCTTTACTGAGGTCATAAGGCCCCAATTAGCAGACTTGGCCAATTCCCCATTTCAATCAAGCTGTCTCAGGTATTACAACTCTTTGGGATCTGGAAGAGAAAACCGTGTGGTCCCTCGGGAGCAAAAAGGAGAGTTTGTATGTTAAAACTTTGCCAGCGTGAACAGATTTCAATCATACTGGTGTGTAATGATCCTCAGCATCCTGGAATCAGCTTTTCAGAGGCAAACCTCTAGATTTTTTTTAATTTTTTTTTTAAAAAGTGGGTTGATTTGAACCAAGAAGAAAAGAAGGAAAAAAATTGTGTAGTTTTATTCCATCAGGGGATCTGTCTACTATAAAACCACAACAGTAGCCAGATTTCTCTTAGGAAGAGAAAATTTATAATAATTAGGGGTGAATTTAATATTAGGGAAGTTCAGGTTTAAAGACTTGGCTTACAGGATGATCTGGCTAGTCATTACCTGTTAGCATAACCAGCTTGGATGTCCTGTTTTAGACATGCCAGTTGGTTCAAATAAAGTTTCTTCTATTATTGTTATTTTGGTCCGTCACATAGTCAGCCAGATGTTCAGACTGGATGTGATATATCTATCTACCTATTGAGTACTTTCTAAAGATCTGGGATATAATAATAAAACTATTATTGAATAATTTGAATAGGTTTTAATTTGGTTTGTTTTCTGGTTATGCAAACTTCACATTTACTTCTATATCCTTCCCCCACTATACACCCCCTCCCCCCAAAAATTACAGTGTACAAATTAAGCAGAAACTTTAATTCAAACAAAGAGAAACATGGCTGGGAGGGAGATTTTTTTAAAAAAAATAGTGAGAATTATTACATGTTTTATAATATTGAGGTATCGTTGCAGGATGTAAGCTGCTCTAAGTGAAGCTGCTTTTTGCAATTGACTGATGGAGAATTTATCAATGCTGATAGTGTTTAAGGGGTGCTCCAGATGTTTTGGAATTGCACCCAAGACAGCAATCACTATTGGGACTATCTTTGCTGTCTTTTGCCACAGTCCTTCTATTTCTAGTTGCAGGTCTTTATATTTTGTTACCTTCTCCAGTGGTCCTTCTCTTCCATTCTGCTGTCTCCAGGTACTGCCCTGTCCACTATCCAGACATTTTTGTCTTTCTTTCAACAATTGTTAAGTTTGAGATGTTCTATTAGTATGACTACATTTACAACCACAATCTGGATCAGAATTTCCATTGTTAAGCCAAGCATTTGGTTAAGTGAGTCGCACCCCATTTTATGACCTTTTTTGCCACAGCGGTTTAGGAAATCACTGCAGTTCTTAAGTGAATCATGTGGCCATTAAGTGAATTTGGCTTCCCCCCCCATTGTTTGTTGGAGACCAGCTGGGAAGGTCACGTAACTGGGACGCTGCAAGCAGTATGTGATAGTTGCCAAGCATCTGACTTTTGATCACGTGACCATGGGGATGCTGCAATGAGGACCGGTTTCAAGTCACTTTTTTCATTGTAATTTCAAATATTTGTTAAATCAGGGGTTCCCAACCGGGGGTGCTTGCACCCCCTGGGGGTGCTAGACGATATTCCAGGGGGTGCGAAAACTTGGGTTTTCAAAATTATACACTACAATTTGTTGCCGTTATTTCGAACTTTCGTAAGGGGTACGAGAATATATCAGAAGCGTTCTAGGGGTGCAGGGTATAGAAAAGGCTGGGAGCCGCTCTGTTAAATGAATTAAGGACTACCTATACTTAAATCATTCTTAAGACTAAATAGTCAACAATTTAGGGTTGCTTTGGAGAGTCTGAAGTAACAGTCATTTCTAAATTCATCCTATGTCCAGACTGTAGAATTATATCCGTTTGTTTTAAATGAGGAGATGCTTTTCAGTGAAATAATATAGAAAAATACAAAGCATCCACTCCGCTGGAGAAGCATCAAAACTGACAACTTAAATCAATATTTAAAGATCAAGCCCTAAACTTTAGAAGCCTGGGATTTATTTCTGTAGTTTTTGAAAAATGATGAAGACCCAGGCAGTGGAACAGAGTGAATTTGATTAGAAGCAATATAATTTTTTTTCTAAATTGATATTGCAGATAAATGGAGATTATAATTTCACGGTCACAGCTCAGAATAATGCTTAGAATTCTTAACTCCTCTTCCGATGGTTCTTCTGGTAGTATATAATATGTTAGATACAAAGGAGGAAAAATTGCAAGGTCAGAACTGAAGTGGAGGTGGAGTTTTTCCAACTATAATCTTCACAACCTGGGATTGCACCCTGAAAACCTGTTGGGGTTCCATGAGAGATATGGGGCAAAAGAAAAATTTAATCAGGCAAAGCTATTTTTTACTGCTAAAGGTTGGCCTCCTTATCAGATACTCTGAAAATTATTTTTTTAATAGATTCGGCAGGCTGGAACACTTTGCAAATCTCCTGCTCAGTCCTCTTGTTTTAAATGTAATTGCAATGATTACTTTCCACTATTTAATAATTCTTTCTTCTTATCACTTCTGTAATGATACTCTCCTTGTGATTCTTCAGAAGGGCTTTGAAAATAAGGAATATGGAGGCTAAACCATGATGAACAATTGAGGGAACTGGGTATGTCTAATCCAGGGGTAGGCAACCTTGGCTCTTTTATGACTCGTGGACTTCAACTCCCAGAATTCATGCTGAGGGGAAAGGGAGAGGTTTCCAAGCTGAGCCATGCTGGCTCAGGAATTCTGGAGTTGAAGTCCACGAGTCATACAAGAGCCAAGGTTGCCTACCCCTGGTCTAGTCTAACAAAGAGAAGGACTAAGGATGATATGATAACAGCCTTCCAATATTTGAGGGGCTGTCACAGAGAAGAGGGAGTCAATTTATTCTCTAAAGCACCTGAAGGCAGGACTAGTAGTAACAGGTGGAAAATCACTACAGAGAGAAGCAACCTAGAACTAAGGAGAAATTTCCTGATAGTGAGAACAATCAGTGGAAAGGCTTGCCTCCAGAAGTTGTGGGTGCTCCATCACTGCAAGTTTCTAAGAAGAAATCGGACAACCATTTGTCCAGATTGGTATAGGTTCTCCTGCTTGAACAGGGGGTTAGACTAGATGACTTCCAAAGTCCCTTCCAATCCTATTATTCTGTGTTCTTGTCTTCTAGCTATTTAAAAAAAAGGTAAAGGAATCCCTGCAGATTTTACTCCACTAATTGTTGCCAACTATAGGGGCAATGCTCATCTCCTTTTCAAGGCCATTGTTGTCCGAAGACATTTCCAGGGTCATGTGGCCAGCAGGACATCATGGAGCGCTGTTATCTTCCCATTGAAGTGGAACCTACTCACATTTGCATGCTTTCAAACTGCTAAATTGGCAGGAGGTGGGGCGAGGACAGGAGCTTATCCTGTTGCGTGGTGCTTGGATCTCAATCCTGGATTACCAGCTTTCCAGATGACAAACCCCTGAGCCACTGCGCCGCCCTCTATTTCTCACCTTGAACTGAGTTAAACAGTGCATTATAAGGCAACACTTTCTGGACCAAGGTACCTCAAAAGGGCTAATTTACAGAATGTGTTCAAAATCCAGGACTCGTGACTCCCAGGGAAAGAAAGTTTGGGAAACCTGTGGCTGCTTCAGTGTTACTGGCTGCTGCTGCAGCACTGTGCTTATCTGATCTTCATTTTCAGTGTTCTGTGACAGTTTCCCAGCCAGTCTCACAATCCCTTGTTTCCCCCTTCCCCCAAGCAGAAGGCATTTACCGGTAGGGTAGGGTAGAGTAGGGTAGGGTAGGGTAGGGTAGGATAGGGTAGGGTAGGGTAAGGAGGTTTTTCAAGACACCCTGCCAGATTCTGACAAGAAAACTCAGTAGGGAAGCTGGAAAGAAGTTACTCCTGCTCTCTGCTTTTTTACCCACCCTTGGTCTTTCTGCTTCTCTGTTTTGGAAGGAAATGTTTCTGAAGTGATGACCTAACACAGTGATGGCGAACCTTTTAGAGACCGAGTGCCCAAAAACTGGCCCTGCCTCTGCTCCAACCTCTGCCCCACCCCTGCTCCACCCCCACTCTGCCCCACCCTGCCTGCCCACAGGGCCACTCACCGCCTCCAGGGCCTGCCGCAGATCACCCAGGCAGCCCAGCAGCACCATGGCAGCCACCCTTTGCCACGCCCTGCAGCATCAAGTGTGCGCGTGGGGGCGTGAGGACAGAGTCTTGTCTACGCTGCCTGGCTGCCATGTCCTTGGCTGCGCTGCTCCGCATGGGCCACGCTCAGGGGCGACTCTCCTCCAGGGAGGCTGCTGGTGAGGAGGGGGTCGCGGGCGGAGGCGAGGCTGGGGCAACGGCATGTGTGCCCACAGAGAGGGCTCCGAGTGCTGCTTCTGGCACCCATGCCATAGGTTTGCCACCACTGACCTAACAGAACAGGGATTGTCTAGTTACATTTAAAACTTGTAGACAATATATGGGAATAATGCAAGAGCACCCATAGGGAGAACTGAAAGAGCAGCTGGGACTGAAGCCCCACCTATTTCTTGAATGCATATAAAAAGGGGGGCAGGGCTTTGCTTGCCCAGATGCAGCTGCCATTTTGATTTTGTTGACACTTCCACCAACACCCCAACACTCACGAATCTGAGGTTTCAGACCATGGACCTCTGAAATCAGAGGATGCCCTCAAAGAAGAAAAAAATTCAGGTGGTCTTTGACTTACAATCACAATTGAGCCCAAACTTTCTGTTGCTAAGCAAGACGGTTGTTAAGTGAATTTTGCCCCATATTATGAACTTTCTTGACACAGTTGGTAAGCGAATCACTGCAACTGATAAGTTAGTAACCTGGTTGTTAAGTGAATCCGGCTTCCCCCGTTGACTTTGCTTGTCAGAAGGTCGCAAAAGGGGATTATATGACCTCGTCGTAAATATGAGCCAGTTGCCAAGCATCCGAATTTTGATCCCATGACCATGGAGAGGGTGCAAGGTTGTAAGTGTGGAAAATGGCCATCAGTCACTTTTTTCATGTGCTGTTATAACTTTGAATGGTCACTAAAGCAGTGGTTCTCAACCTGTGGGTCGGGACCCCATTTGGGGTCGAACGACCATTTCACGGGGGTCGCCAAACAATGTAGTCCGCCATTTTTCCTCCCTTTTCCTTAGCTGTGCTACTCCCTTTTATTCTATTGGCTTTTGAAAGCCAATAGAATAGACTCTCTTGAATAGTCTAATTCTATTGGCTTTCAAAAGCCAATAGGAATTGTTCAGACTGTCTCTGCCCTGCTGAGCCCGCCAAAAGGCCCATTCTGCAAACGGTGCTGCACCAGTTGAGTAGTCCTCGACTTACGACCGGTTGAGTAGTCCTCAACTTACGACCGGTTGGGGGGTCACGGCATTAAAAAGGTTGAGAACCACTGCACTATAGGAACGATTGTAAGTCGAGGACCAACTCTAGTAGCTTATTTTAAGTCTATTGTTAATACAAAATAACCTACAATTTAAGTTATTTTATATATTTTACTAATAGACAATGACCATATGTATGCACAATACATTTTTTTACCCACCCACAGATACAGTAAACAAGATGCATGATTTTCACTAATGCACAGCATCAGTTGTTATGATTTTGGCATCAATTCCCATTTTAATTCTTTCCACTCTCCCAGCTTGTTCCTATTTCCCTCCCCCCCCCCATGTGTCGTCTTCTGCTTTTTCTTGTGTTTTTTAAAGAATAACTCAAGCATAAAAAGTATATCTGAGAAAAGCTACGGATGTCCATTAGGTTTTTACAGAACTGTAAATGTCCCGGGATTAAGCAACGTTTCCCGTTTAAATAAACACCAGAGTTAAATATATATATCTATTATGGCTAGCAATGGCACCGTGCACTTGACCGCTCATTCATCAATGCATTAATCTAAAAAAAAAATCTTTCTTTGTCACCCTTCCAGTGTTTAAGCAGCTTCTGAAAGTTAAAACTGTGTGACAAGACACACTCCTGCTCATTTTTTTTTTTAATAGAGGGGGTGGTAGAAGGAAAAGACTTCTGCCTTGTAAATTTTGCAGGTTTGTTTCTGCAAATCATCAGACTTGAGTGATGAATTCCCTTCAGCCTTCATTTTGGCACCATCTCCTCTTCTTTCCCATAAGTAGGAGCTAAACTCAAGAACCTTCGTTGGTCTTTCTTTCTGGAGCTATATGATCAAAATATAGGTAGTCCTTGACTTACAACAGTTCATTTAGTGACCGTTCAAAGTTATAACAGCACAGAGAAAAGTGACTTATGACTGTTTTTCACAGTTACGACCTTTGCAGCATCTTCATGGTCATGTGATCAAAATTCAGATGCTTGGCGACTGGTTCATATTTATGATCATTGCTATGTCCCGAGGTCATGTGATCAACTTTTGTGACCTTCTCACAAGCAGAGTCCATGGGGAAGCTGGATTCACAACTGCAGTGATTCACTTAAGCACTGAGGCAAGAAACCTGTAAAATGGGGCAAACATCTCACTTAACGACAGAAATTTTGGCCTCAATTGTGGTTGTAAGTCGAGGACTAGCTGAATGGGTAGTTCTTGAATTACAGCCATTCGTTTTATCTTTTTTTACACTCAGCATCAGAACCTCCATCAGAGAGCTGGGTCATTGCTTAATGTGTCCAAACTAGGATGATTTGAGCCTGGTCATTTGTGCCTTGAGTGAGAACTCTGGGGTTGATTTGTTCATTGACCCATTCATTTGTTTTCATGGCTGTCTATATTATTCTCAGGCGTCTTCTCTAACACCAAAGTTTAGAATAGAATAGAGCTGGAAGGAGGTCTTCTAGTCCAGCCTCTGCTCAAGCAGGAGAACCTATACCATCTCAGACAAGTGACTGTCTAGTTCTTCTTAAAAATCTCCAGTGATGGAGCACCCACGATTTCTGGAGGCAAGCTGTTCCACTGTTTAATTGTCCTCTGTTAGGAAGTTTCTCCTTAATTCCAGATTGCTTCTCTCTTTGGTCAGTTTCCAACATTGTTTCTTGTCCTGCCCTCTGGTGCTTTGGAGAATAGTTTGACCCCCTCTTCTTTGTGGCAGCCCCTCAAATAACTTTTGCTTCCACAGGGAAGACCATGGTTTGCACCATTCTGATTCTATAGGCATAGACCAGGGGTAGGCAACCTGGGCTCTTTTATGACTCATGGACTTCAACTCCCAGAATTCCTGAGCCAGCCATGCTGAGGGGAAAGGGAGAGGTTTCCAAGCTGAGCCATGCTGGCTCAGGAATTCTGGGAGTTGAAGTCCACGAGTCATAAAAGAGCCAAGGTTGCCTACCCCTGGCATAGACTCATCCCAGCATCTGAATACAGGTAGTCCTTGACTTATGACCACGACTGAGCCCAAAATTTCTGTTGTGAAGCAAGACAGTTGTTCAGTGAAGTTGCCTCACTTCATGACTCTTTTTGACAGAGTTGTTAAATGACTCACAACAACTGTTAAGTTAGTAATTTGGTTGCTAAATTGCTCGTTACAGTCCCAAATAATATAAGCAGAATTGAGATTACACTGTTATCATTTGAGAATCTACAACTGAACAATTCAGCCTAAATATTTAGAATTTTCTAGGAAATCATTACAGTATTGCCCTTTCATATAAATGCTTATTGGAGTTGAGAGTGAAGAAAAACCAGTGGTGGGATTCAGCCGGTTATCACCACTTCAGCAGAAGTGGTAGCTAATTTTTTGTTGCCCAGGCCCAGAATGGAATTCTGGAAGCGGCATCCACCCAGAGAACCGGTTGTTCACATATTTAAATCCCAGCACTGGGAAAAACATATCATTTCAATCACTTTTATCAAATTTTCACGGCTAACTCCTCCTCCAGCCGCTTAAAGCCCCCATAATAAAGAAATTTAATAAAATCCAGCCACTTGAAAACATTTTGGCAGCTTGTTAAGAGTAATTTAGTCTTCCAATGTCACTTAATACCTGGCCATTATAGCTTTTTTTTTTTAAAAAAAAAGCTATATAATACAGTATATTGCCAGGCTTATTAGAAGCCATAAATATTCAATTTCTCAGAGTTTTTTTTTACTCTTTCTCTGCTTTCTGCTATTCCACTCTATCTTCCTCCTTTTCCCTCCAATTTGAAATCTTTACGCCCTTCCCTTTCAAAATATATCTTCTCTGAATCTATGTAGAGAAAAAAAAGTCCAGTTCCTTGGGGGGGGGGAAGAAATGGCTTTTTTGGAACTCCATCAGCTGATTACAATCAGCTGCCTGTTCAGAAAACCCAGTTTGTGAAGTTTGAGAGTCTGCTGTAAAGGGATCCTGTCTATATGTCCATTTGGCTCTGGAGGAATGCCAGTGCTAAAACCTAAAATTCGGCCTGCATCGTTACGTACAACCGGCAAACTTCGTGGTCTTTGGGGGGGCCCTATAGGAAAGCAGACATAAACATGACCTCCCCTCGGTATAGTAATTGTTAGGTTGGATTTCCTTACATAGCAATTCTTTGGGTTGGTTCCACCACACGGAACCCTTTTTTCTGAAAGACGTTTGGGGCATTAACCAGAGCTGTATGTAAAAATGTTCAGTTTTGAGATAAATCATTGTGTTTTAGAAACAATGGCCAGAAAGAGGACAACTTAATTCTCTTTTGTTTTTTTGCCTGGGACTAAACTGGCAGCTGAGTGGGTAATTTAGGAAATAGGAATAGCGCACAGAATTGTGTTTTTCTCTTTCAATTTAGCTAGTTTCTGGATAAAAATATGTCTCAGCTTTGTGACATTTGCTGAATAGAACCACTAGGGGTAGGCAACCTTGGCTCTTTTATGACTCGTGGTCTTCAACTCCCAGAATTTCTGAGCCAGCCATGCTGAGGGGAAAGGGAGAAGTTTCCAAGCGGAGCCATGCTGGCTCAGGAATTCTGGGAGTTGAACTCCACGAGTCATAAAAGAGCCATGGTTGCCTACCCCTGCATTAGGCATTGTCTAGGACAGTGTTTCTCAACCTTAACGACTTTAAGAGGACTTCATTTCCTAGAATTCCCCAGCCATGGGGGCAGAGAAGAACTTCTGGGAGTTGAAATCCACACATCTTCAAGTTGCCGAGGTTGAGAAATATTGTTGTAGAAGTTCGGCTGGCCTACTTGGTGCTGTCTTTTGGAAGATTGTGAAAACTGTCCTCGGCTGAGAGGGATGGGGGAGTGTTTTGAAAAATGATTTTTAGTAGGTCGTTCTTTACACTACATTATCTCTTGCATTTCTATATTTTGATTTGATTTAGGAAATTGGACAGTGTCCAAAATGTGAAAATGGCAGCAGCAATTGTGGGGTGCGGTTGCAGATTCCCTCTTCACTTTTTTTTTTTTAACTCGCTATGGGGCCTCCCTGCTGCACAGATACACTTAATAATATAGGAACATAAATGCAACTTGTACCTGCCTCTAGTATCATTTCTTAAGATGCCTTGTGGGAAAACTCTATGGAATCAATACTAGATTTCATTTCTCGGCTACTTTTAACAGACCAAACAATTAATTTAGCTCCTGTTCTTTGCTTGAGTGAGATCAAATGTTTGGGGTTGAATTCTGATTCCCTTCGATTAAAGCAGAGGTCACCAACCTTTTGGACACCAGGGATCGGTTCCGTGGAGAGAGGTTTTTCTGCAGACTGGAAGGTGTGTGGTTTTGTGTGCTGCCCGCATCCCGCAGATGGGGCTTTGCTTGTTTGTGCGGCCCGGTTGCTGGCATGCCACGGCCCGGTACCGGTCCACGGATTGGGTGTTGGGGACCCCTGGATTAAAGGATGGAAGGATGGATGGAGGGATAAATGGATGGATGTTCCAACGAATTTATTTCTACAACTACAAGTAAGAAATTTTCTGATAGTAAGAGCAATTAATCAGAGGAATAGCTTGCCTCCTGGGGTTGTAGGTGCTCCTTCACTGGAACTTTTCAAAAATAGACTGAGCAATCATTTGACTGTGATGGCATAAGACTCCTGCCTTGAGCAGGGGGCTACACTAGAAGACCTCCGAGGTCCCTTCCAGCTCCATAATTCTATGAGGTGGTGGTCAAGGAGAAAAACTAGGTTTTGGGTCAAGTCCATCTTTAGCCATAGAATCTCCCTGTTTAATTTTGAACTACTTATAATTTCTTAGGGTTATCTACCTCAACCAGCTGGTTGTTATTAGGGATAAAGTAAAAAGAGATCCTCAGGAAAACCTCACTTTGCTTTTTTGAGTCAAAGCAGAGTAGGAGATAAATAAAATAAGAAGGAAGATTGCTTTGGCTTGGTTAAGGTAGGAACTAAGTTGACTCGAATTTAAAATAAAGCGCAGAAAACATTTCCAACGCAGAACATCTCCTCCTGATAGGCTAGTGTGGATCTGGCTTCAATTTGTCTCCTGGGTCTTGAATTTTAAAGTGCACTTGAAGTAAATGGACTTTTGAAAAGATGACCTCTTCAAAGGGAGTATATCTGTCCTAAAACTTGAAGATTGTCTTCTCTGAAATAGGATCTGTGTCTCATCCAGGTGTTCCTACAAGACACTTCCATAAAACACTAATAGGATTCTACAATGCACTGTATTCAACAGTGTTGACCTTTCTGATGATCAGTCCATGTTCTGCTAAACTCACTGAACCCACCCAGCAACGCTTACTGCCTTTCAAAATCCTATAATGGAAGTGGAGCCCAAATTATATGTTAATGTCTGAACTGCCCCCCAGGAAAAAAGAGTGTTTGGAGTGACACCTAGTGGTGGTTATACAAAGACAGCAGCATCACACAGAGGTTGGAGACCTTGACAACTACAGCCTGCATTAATTAAGCTTGGAGAAGGAACCCCGCTCTTTCAATCCCAGGAAAGATCCATCGCTTGCTCATTTTTAAGGATCCTAAATCCAAATTCGGTGGCAAAATGACAAGATGCATTTATTTATTGTTTTTGTTTTGTTTTATTGGCACTTTGTTGGTCATCATTTAAGGCAGAGATGACCAATCTTGGTGACTTTGAGACTTGTGGACTTCAACTCAGAATTCCCAGCATGGCTGGCTAGGGAATTCTGGGAGTTGAAGTCCACAGGTCTTAAAGTAGACGAGGTTGGACACCTCTGATTTAAGGAAAAGGCAACAGGGCCATTGTTAACATCCTAAAATAATGAAAACAACAACATGGAACACTACTTACATATGTTGCAAATAAAGGACAGGATTACACCAGGATTACAAAAAAAGAAGGCTGGGTTCAGTTGCTGCTGATTTGTAGCTGCTATGTTGACTTTTGTTGCTTCACCACCTGCCTGCAGATGCCTTGATATTAGGCTAGTAAACCAGTTTTTCTTTTTTAACCTTGGAGTTTTAAGATGGATGGACTTCAAATCCCAGAATTCCACAGGCAGCATGAACTCTCAGAATTTCCCAGCAACTTTTTTTTTATTAAAAGTTTTAAAAATTTTATACAATATATATCCCAAATCCCTCCCACCTCCCTCCCCCACTTCTCAGAGCTGATTACAGGGTTACAAATAAACAATCATAATCTAACTAACATTACCCAACTGTACTAACAATCAGATCCATAATATACTTTAACTCCTTTTCAAGATAAATATTAACAAATTAAAAACAATAATAATAATATAATTAAACCATAATACTAAAAATAACATAAATTCAACCATATTAAACTATTAATAATAATTTAAAATTTACTCATAAGCTAGATAATACTTTTTAGTCTCATATTTCTTCTGAATATAATCTATCCATCTTCTTCAAACTGAAATATATCTTTCTTGTGAATAATCCTTCAAATAAGCAGAGATTTTTGCCATTTCTGCTAAATTGGACACCTTAAGTATCCATTCTTCCATAGTAGGCAAAGAATCTTTCTTCCAATATTGCCCCACCAATAATCTTGCAGCTGTTATAAAATCCCAGCAACTTCTATCAATTCTGGAAAAGGAAGTCCACCCATCTCAGAGTTGCCAAGGTAGAGAAACATTGTTCCAAACCACCAATATGATTATTTAGGTTTTTAAGACTCTATTAGAAGGTGATTTCCCTACAAGGTACCGTCAGTCCAAAGCTGGTCATGGATCAAAATCATTTGTGTCATGATAAATGTGTTCTTTTTTATGGGAAGCAACTCCTCAGATCGGTGTTTCTTAATCGTGGCAACTTTAAGATGGGTGGATTTCAACTCCCAGAATTCTCCTTATTCTGTTGGTCTGGAGTGAATGACTGAATGTTTCACTTAGCAACTGCAGAGATTCACTTAACAATCTGGCAAAAAAAGGTTGGCAAAATCAGGCATGATTCATTTAATAGGTACCTTGTTTAGCAATAGAAATTCTAGTCCAATTGTGGCCATAAATCTAAGACTACTTTTAATCGCAGCCAGTTGAGATTTAGTATGAAACATAAACCCAGTTGCTTTGTTGTTTGGCTGCCAAAAACTAAGCGCCATGGACCACTGCCATTTTTTCATATCAGCTGTTTGAACGGTGCTTTCTCTTGAACTTGGATATGTAATCAGTATTTTGGGGTGACTTTTCCCCCTCCTGTTCCCTTGCTATCTGTGCCTCTGTTCTGTTCAAGACTACCTGTATTTGGAAAGAATGTATTCTATGAAGCAAACAAAAGAAATTTACATCTAGGCATGGCTAGAGTGATTGGGAGTCAGGCTGCATACAAATTTAATAAATTAATTCACAGTCCTTAATCATTAAATTTGGTGTTGTGGATAAGGCTGTGAGTTCTAGTCTTGCCTTAGCCATGAAAGCCAGCCAGGTGACTTTGGACCAATCACCGGGAGACTGTGAGTTTTAGTCCTGCCTTAGGCATGAAAGCTGGCGGGATGACTTTGGGCCAGTCCCTCTCTCTTAGCCCAACCCAACTCACAGGGTTGTGGTGGAGAAAATAAGAGGAGGAAGGTGTGTTGGGTTTGTTCACCTTGAGTTATTTGTAAAAAACAATGAAGGCGGAATACCAGTAAATAAATAAATAATAAAAATATAAAATGCCTACTTTCTATTAGTGTTGTAAAAAAAAAAAAGGGATGCTGATACTATTGCTGATTGCCAAGTGGCATAAGAGCTCACATTCAGGATAATTTTTGGACACCCCCCCTCCCTCCCCAGGAACAAACAAACAGTCCAACAACAGAGATTGATCTGATCTTTTTTTTCCCCTTTCGCTGCAGACCCAGCCATCATAGCTCCCCAAGACGCCACCCTCCACATTGGTGCTTCATTCATAGCCAACTGTTCCGTTACGTCCAATTCAGGCCTGAAGGCCGAGGACCTTTACTGGACCCTGAATGGCCGAAAGCTCCCAGCTGAGACCTACAAGGTCTTGGGGGCCACCACCCTGAGCGTCACCCTCTCCCAGATGAATGGATCACGGCAGCAGTCAGGAGATAATCTGGTGTGCCACAGCAAGGAAGGCGGAAGCATCTTGGCTGGGTCGTGTCTCTATGTAGGACGTACGTTGGAGGCTTTATTGGGTGGATTTCCTACCCCACCCCCTATTCTCTGGGTCAGACCATATACAGGTAGTCCTCAACTTATGACCACAATCCCAAAGGTGCTTTTTCAAGGGAAAAAAAGCATCTTTGGGACAACCTTGACCTGGCTGACTGAGAATCTCTATAGACATTTATGACCACAATTGTGCCAAAAAATTCTGCTGCTAAGCCAGACAGTTGTTAAGTGAGTTTTGCCCCATCTTATAACCCAGGGGTCTTCAAACGTGGCCCTTTTATGACTTGTGGACTTCAACTCCCAGAATTCCTCAGCCAGTGTGCCTGGCTGAGAAATTCTGGGAGTTGAAGTCCACAAGTCATAAAAGGGCCAAGTTCGAAGACCCCTGTTATAACCTGTCTTGCCACAGTTGTTAAATAAATCTCTGCCGTTGTTAAGTTAGCAACATGGTTCTAAAATGAATCTGGCTTCCCCATTGACCTTGCTTGTCAGAAGGTGGCAAAATGGGATCACATGACCCCAGAACACTGCAACCGTCACAAATACGAGCCAGTTGCCGAGTATCCGAATTCTGATCACATGACCATAGGGGTGCTGCAACAATTGTAAATGTGAAAACTGGTCATAAGCCACTTATTTTAATGCTGTTGAAACTTGGAATGGTTGTAAGTCGAGGACTACGTGTAGAAATGTCAAAGGGAGCTGCAATGAAAATAGACTGAAAAAAAAATCATAATTCACTTTTCCTTTAGAAAGATGGTGAGCTAAAGCCATACTCTGTTGCGAGACTTGTGGGTAATGGTTCGACCAGGTTTAAACTAGCTTGCTTGCTTTTCCTTCTTTCTTTCTTTCTTTCTTTCTTTCTTTCTTTCTTTCTTTCTTTCTTTCTTTCTTTCTTTCTTCCTTCCTTCTTTTCTTTCTTTCCCTCTTTTCTTTCTTTCCCTCTTTCTTTCTTTCTTTCTTTCTTTCTTTCTTTCTCTTTTTTTCTTTCTATCTATTCCTCTCCTTCCTTCCTTCCTTCCTTCCTTCCTTCCTTCCTTCCTTCCTTCCTTCTTTCTTCCTTCTTTCTTTCTTTCCTTCCTTCTTTCTTTCTCTCTCTCTCTCTCTCTCTCTCTTTCTCTGAATGAATGAACGAACGAATGTGCCCAGATTTAAACTAGATTTATTTATTTATTTATGAATGTGCACAGATTTAAACTAGCTTGGTTGATTTATTGAATTATTGAATTATTCAATAATTCAATTACTGATTTATGAATGAATGATTGCACCCAATTCACTTTTAGTAACCCTGGGGGCTTACAAAGATAAAAATCCAATAGTCACTCAGAACAAGCCATTTGCAGGGCTCCATCCCATTCTGGGTTCCTCAGCCCATTTAAACCTTTTGCATGTTTTTGTCTTTCCAGCTTTTTACTCTCTGAAACCTTTAAGCGGTACAAGAAGGTTTCTGCTCTTGAATGTTGGCTCTTGAACAGAAAAAAAAAACATGTCCGTTGAACCATGACAGATGTCTAAATCAATAATCTAAATTTTTATCATCACAGGCTATTTTTAAAGTTTTGGTTTCGGAAGGATGGAAACGTCAGCTGGGAACAGGCTTGTTGTTACGCCAAGGGCAGCTGCAAGCCATGGTTTAAAATTTCTCACCAGGGCCAAAAGAGAACAGCACTGCTGTTTTAAAAAGATGCCCTTTTGCTATTTCATAGCTATTGGCATTTTTGCTTCCCATCATGGGGACCAGAATTTTCATCGTTAGGGAAGGCGGTTGTTTAAGTGAGTTGTGCCCAATTCTGTGAGCTTTTTTTTGCTATGCTTGTTAATGAATCATTGCAGTTCTTAAGTGAAGATTGTTAAGCAAATCCAGCTTCTCCCAGCTTGTCAGAAGCTGGCTAGGAAGTACACTAATGGAGATCACATGACTCCATGATGCTGCAACCACCCATAATGGGAATTAATAATGCCAAGTGCCCAAATTTTGATCACATAACCGTGGAGATGCTTTGACGGTTGTAAGTGTGAGGACCACTTGTAAGTCACTTTTTTTCAGTGCCATCGTAACTTTGTTGCTAAATGAATGGTTGTAAGTCAAGGACTACCTGACTGTACCTGAGACCTATGGATTTATTTATATCTTTCAGTGCCTCCCGAAAAGCCAACCAACATTTCTTGCTGGTCCAAGAATTTGAAAGACCTCACCTGCAGATGGATACCTGGGTCGGAGGGCGAGACACACCTGCATACCAATTATACCCTGAAATATAAGCTGAGGTAGGCTGATGAGATGGGCATAGAAGGGGTGGTAAGTTGGTGATTTGCCCTTTAGAACAAAGAGACGCAGAATGAGACAGACTTTTGTAATCTTGGTGAATTTCAGATAATTCTTACTGACCTGGTATTGGTCAGAACTGGATTGGGGTTCCCATGCTGGCTGGGGAATTCTGGGAGTTGAAGTCCATGCATCTTAAAGTTGCCAAGGTTGAGAAGCAGTGATTTAGACTAGAGGACTTTCGTTCTTCTTGGTGGCTAAAGTCTATCTATGCCAGGGGTCTCCAAACACGGCCCTTTTATGACTTGTGGAGTTCAATTCCCAGAATTCCTCAGCCAGGCACGCTGGCGGAGGAATTCTGTCAGTTGAAGTCCACAAGTCATGAAAGGGCCACGTTTGAAGACCCCTGATCTATGCTATTACATTAAGATCTGCCGCCTTTCAACTCTGTCCTCAGAGAAACATCAGCAGTCCTTCTCAGCTGTTGTTTGCCCCTAGGCATTGGGTACTCAAAGATAGACTGCGTTTAAACATGGAGGGCCCTCTGTGTTGCTGTAATATCTTATGAAGCTCACTGAGGATTCTCCTATCTGCATATTCATCTTCTAGATCTGGATTTTTGTTTTTACAAGATAGTCTGCTCTTTCCTCCCCCCCCCCCCAGATTAGCTACAGCTAGAGTGTTGGAGAGGTTGCCCATGGTAACATTCTGGGATAAAGAAAGTCAGTTTGGTACAGTGCTTAAGGTGCTGCCTAGAAACCAGGAGATTATGAGTTCTAGTTGCACCTGAGGCACAAATGTTGGCTGGGTGGCAATCACCAGAGACTGTGAGTTCTAGTCTCACCTTAGGCATGAAAGTCAGCTTGGTGACCTTGATTCCAGCCTAACCCACCTCACAGGGTTGTTGCCGTGGGGCAAATAGGAAGAGGAAGGAGTATTACGTATATTTGCCACCTTAAGTTGTTATAAAGTAATAAAAGTGGGATAAAAATCTAATAAATAAGAACACTTTTTTTGCAGATGGTATGGCCGTGACAATATCTGCCAAGAATATCACACTGCTGGCCCATATTCCTGCCACATCCCCAAGGACTTAGCCCTGTTCACACCTTATGAAATTTGGGTAGAAGCATCCAATCGACTTGGGATGGCTGTGTCTGATGTGGTGATGCTGGATATCGTGGATGTCGGTAAGAAGGTCCTGGCAGCTGGCCAATTAATTGTGGTGATAATTGTTTACATTCGGTTGCCAAAGCTGTTTTAAGCTACCCATGGTCACTCTCCATAATGACAATCTTTAGCATGGAATGTCACGTCCATCTGTCGTGACCTCACATGGGATATACTCGACACATTTGCAGAGGTAGGAAAAGTTCAGACATACCGAGAAACAGATCTGTGACATCTCAGGAAGGAAGCAGTGAGCAGGAAATAGGTTGTATGTGAATGGAATTGCTCCTAATTTAATTAGGATCTTTCTTCTTTTTCTTTTCTTTCTTTTTTTTTTTCCTGTGCTGCATTTTGGTCTCTTTGAGACACACATTTGCTGTTCTTAACTATTTCCCTTTCAACCTGCCCTCCCAAATATCTATGGAGATTCTCAGTCATCCAGGTCATGGTTGTCCCAAAGGTGCTTTTTCAAGAGGCAACTGGACTTTCTTTGTTTTTCTTTGAAGACGTTTCGCTTCTCATTCAAGAAGTTTCTTCAGCTCTGACTGGATGGTGGGGAATGGAAGGGCAGGACAAGAAGCAATGGATGGAAACTAACCAAGGACAGAAGCAACCTAGAACTAAGGAGAAATTTCCTGACAGTGAGAACAATTAACCAGTGGAACAACCTGCCTCCAGAAGTGGTGAATGCTCCAACACTGGAAGTTTTTAAGAAGAGACTGGACAGCCATTTGTCTGAAATAGTATAGAGTTTCCTGCCTGAGCAGGGGGTTGGATTAGATGACCTCCAAGGTCCCTTCCAACTTTATTATTATTATTTATTATTAAAAACAAGAAAATCCAGTTGCCTCTTGAAAAAGCACCTTTGGGCCCGCCCTCCAGAAGTTCAAATCTTGCTGGCACCAGACAGCCACTAGTACGGGACGGGCTGAGATGGGACAGAACAATGATAGATGCAGGTAGTCCTCAGATTACAGCCATAAGGTGTGCTGGTCATTAAGTGGGTCATCACACGACTGACCTGATTTTATAACATTTTTGTGGTGGCTATTAAATGAACTCATTGTTCACAATGGGCATTATTGGCCGCAGACTGGACATAGATGATAGTTTCTGGCAAAAAAACATCATAAATCAAGATTATGTGATCACAGGGAGTTGCATATGGCTGTGAAACTAGTTGCCGAGCATCTGAAATGTGATCACGTGACTTTGGAGGTGGGCAGCTGGTGGAACTTTGAATCTGGGTTGTGAGTACCTTTTGGAGAGTCCATTGTAGCTTTAAACAGGCACTAAACAACTGGTTATTAAACCAAGATTACCTGAACATAGATTCTGCATTGTTGAAAGGAGGGTATTCCATCCATGTTGGGTGAGGAAGGCCGATTTATTTATTTTTGACTTTACATCTGTCAGGCATAAAGGATCAGGACCATACCTTAAGCTGCAATTCAGAACATTTATTGTTCAAGTCTATACACAAGAATCTAGTCCAGGAAAGTTCAATACTAAATCATTTGTAGGAACGTAAAGATTCTAGGCTGATGACTGGTTTAACTCCACCCTGCCCCACTCTCCGTGCTCTTCTTATACAACATGCAATCAAACCTCTGTGCATGGATTAGAGCTTCAATTTCAACCCCATAAAACTGGGTTGCACTGGACAGGAACAAGGGGGAACAAAAAGCTGAAAGCACCGCTGACATTAAGGAAGATGCTAAATTCATGGCGCTTTCAACCATTGCCACCACTGAGTTAGATGATGCTGGGAGGGGGGGATGTGAATGAGAGTCCAGTTAGACATAACAACACTAAACTTAGCGTGAGAATCAAGGTTATTGAGCACAGAACTGAAGAATTGGCGGTCTGGAGAGCTGGAGTGCTTCAAGCTAATTGGGAAATGTGATTTATGACTGTTAATTAGAGGAGGGAGTTGTACTTTGATACTACGTGCCCAGGGGAGGGGAATTCAATTTTTGGCTTCAATTATGTAGTGCCGATATTATGCTACTCTAATAAAACATTCTTTAAGCTAAACAATGCCTCGAAGTTCTTTTGAAGAGTTTCATCTGTCGGAACCATGACGCTTAATTTTGATTTTAAGTATTGACTTGTCCCCACTTGTCCCTGTTCGTTCGACAGTCACAACCGATCCACCCTCGGATGTCCACGTGAGCCGCGTGGGAGACCTGGAGGACCAGCTCAGTGTGAGGTGGAGTGCGCCTCCCGCCCTGAAGGATTTTCTCTTCCAAGCCAAGTATCAGATCCAGTACCGAGTTGAGGACAGTTCAGAATGGAAGGTGAGTCTCCTGAAGAGGGTGGGAAATTTATTCTGCACCAGGACAATCATTAGCCCGAGTAATCAGGAACTGCAGCCTGGTGGGGCTGCATCCACAGGGACACATACTCCAAAATTGAGCGCTTTGAGACTTACAGGCGATCACGTTAGTACAGGAACTCCTCCAATTAGAGCCACAGGGATGATATTCCACAGGGAGGGGAGCCACCATGGAGAAGGCCCTTCTTCTCGGTCCCTCTAGATCAGTGATGGCGAACCTTTTAGAGACCAAGTGCCCAAAACCTGGCCCCGCCCCCATTCCACCCCCTGCACTGCCCCACCCTGCCTGCCCGCAGGGCCACTCACCGCCTCCAGGGCCCACCGCAGATCACCCAGGCAGCCCAGCAGCGCCATGGCAGCCACGCCCTCTCCCCGCACCCTGCAGCATCAACTGTGCGCGATGGGGCATGAGGGCAGAGTCTTGTCTACGCTGCCTGGCTGCCATGTCCTTGGCTGCGCTGCTCCGCGTGGGCCACGCTTGGGGGCGACTCTCCTCCAGGGGGGCTGCTGGTGAGGGGGTCGGGGGGAAAGGCAAGGCTAGGGCAATGGCACATGTGCCCACAGAGAGGGCTCCGAGTGCCGCCTCTGGCACCAGTGCCATAGGTGTTGTGGTTCCGGCTAATGAAACATTCCAAAGAACTTCCAGGCATTTATTTTCCTAAAAATCTTTTATTGTTACAAAATGTCGGCACAGGCTCAACGGAGGGATGCTAGGATCTAAGTTCTCTTCCTCTGAGCAGTTAAATTATCAGCATGTTCCCTCCCTAAATTAGCCGTCATATCTCACACTATCCAATTAGTGTGAAGGTCAAATGTTTTCTTCCTCTTTCTTTCCCGAGCTTTACCCCCAACGCCCCTTCTGCTCTTTATTAACCCCATATTTACCAGACAATTCTGCATATTGTCAAAAGCAAGAATATACAATATTTGCAGCGTTGACAATAGGTTTGCCACCACCTCCTTAAGAGAAGGGACCCAAATTCCTTAAATCACAGCAAAAAACAGGAATTGGATTTGGGAGATAAGGCACTTGATAAGAGTGTCTGGGGGTGGATATCAAAAAAATAAAGATGAAGAATGACTGATTGAGGTCCCATTTCTTTTTTACATGTGTCAGAAGTTGTAAGTCATCTTTGTGAATAAAATCTGCCTGTCCAATATAGTCTTCCTTGCTTTAAAGTCCCATCCTGTAAAGGAATTGATTGCTTGTTTCTATTTTTTTTTTTAATTGAAAATTTTTAGATTTTACAAAACAATACAAATCCCTTCCCCGAACCCCCCCAACCCTCCCCTACCCTCCCCCAACCTTCCCAGAGCTGAATACAGGCTTAATTAAAAAAAATTTCAAAAAGTCTTAAAACAGATATAAACCATAAACAAGTCTAAGTACATTAATTAAACAAGTTATAAAATAGTTAACAATAATATATGTATAAAAAGACAAAAATACAAGAAAATACAAGAAAATAGAAAGAAAGAAAAAGAAAAGAAGAGAAAGAAAGAAAAAAAAAGAAAAAAAAGTCTAAAAAATCTATAAAGTCTATGAAATATCTTAAATTTTAAATATAAGTTATTGAAAAGCTAAATAATATTTTTTTATATCCAACTTATATTGTATAAAGTCTATCCATTTTTTCCATACCAAAAAATACTTCTCTTGTGATTGATCTTTCAAAAAAGCCGAAACCTTTGCCATTTCCGCCAAATAAGAAACTTTAAAAAACCACTCTTGCAAGGTAGGCAAAGATTCCTTCTTCCAACATTGCCCTACTAACAACTTTGCCGCTGTGATTAAATTTAACATCAGTGTAGTCTCTTTAGTATCACAATCAGAAACAATACAATTGTGGGGTAAATTTTACCCTTCTTCTAAAAATTCTTTGGATATTCCACCATATCTTAATCCAAAAAGCTTTTATATTTTTACATGACCACCAAATATGATAATAAGTAGCATCCAAAAATCCACATCTCCAACATTTAGGCTGTAAGTCAGGATACATACGAGCTTGTTTCTATTTTTAAAATACTGGTAAAACAATTTTGTTTTACTAGAGATTGGAAAAATAACGACTGTTAAAGGAGCCAGGTTTGGGTTATTGATCTGGGATTTTTTTACACAAGTATTTATTTTTTGGCACTTAGGAGATACAGGACATGCATTTATTGATTACAGTATATTATTTATCTTGTTCTGTACTGTCAATTATCTAAATTCTTGAGCTAGGATACAAATGTAATAAACGAATAGTCAGAAAAAAATAAAATAAAAGCACATTACGGAAAGAGAGCTAATTGGAAACATACAATGGAAACAATTACAAGAAAAATGTAGAACTGGGATTAATGCATAAACTGCTTTTGAAAACAGTAAACTGTTTTACAATTTAAAAAAAAGCTCCAGTGAGAGTGGATAAAGTCATATATTGGCTTCTAATCTTCCACCAGACCTTTCGTTAACGTTTCTATGTTCCCCAGCTGTATAGCAATTTGGCCTAAAGATTAAGGAAAAGGGGAGGGGGTCTGGAAAGGAAAATTATTGCCAATCCTGAACAGATGTGACAAATTCACTTGCACTCAGATTAAAATTGAGGAAGGGTATCCCAAAGTCTGTGAAAATTGAGAAGATAACAAGGAGAGAGGAATTTCTGATGAAATGTCAGCCTCACAAGGGAATAAACAAAAATAAAATTTAGTTTTGTAAAAAAAAAAACCTATAAAAACCAGAATTTTTAAAAATTGTTTATGAGCCAAACATGCTGACCCAAGGGGATAATTAGAAAAACAAAGGTCTGGGATCTGCTTCAAAATTGGAAGGAGAAAGACATTAAAAGTGAAAAAGATTTTCAGCCAAACAGATCGCAATACTGTAGCCATGAGGGATCAAAAATTCTTCAAAAGGTTTTCTAACCTCTAAAAAGCCAGTGAAGCAGTCCAAGTGGGCTCTGAAATTTAGATCAAATCCCCATCAAATTCAGTAACCGCTCTAAAATTGTATGCCTTTTGGTAAATTACTTTTAGGGGCAATAAGTAAGCTTTGGAAACCAGTTTTCCATCGTTTTTAAAAACTGGCAATTTTCAAGTCCCAGAATATACTGTACATTAGGTCAAGCCAGGTAGACTAAGTGTATTCTTTCCATTAAATCATAATCCGGGTAATCCTTGATTTATGACCAAAAGTGAGCCCACAATTGTAGTTGTAAGCCAATTTTACAATATTTTTTTGCTGCAGTTTTAAAGTGGTCATTAAGTGAACCAATAGTTCATTATGGACAGCTTGTACCAAAACCTGGAAGGAAATGCCAGTTTTTGACAAAAACATTGTAAATCATGATAACATGATTGCAGACCAGTGCAAATGGCCATGAATGCAGGTACCTGAAATGCAGTCATGTGACCGCTGAAGAGGGCCTGGATATTGGAACTTCAAATCTGGATCATAAGTAGTTTTTCCAGGATCTGTGGTAACTTCAAACAGTTGCTAAGCAACTGGTTGTAACTTGAGGCCTACCTGTGTTTGACTTGGGCTTAGTATATTGTACAAACTCTCCATTATGGTTTGTCAAAGCTGGCTAAAACAAACCCTGTCTTAGTGCAGTTTTTCTCAACCTTGGCAGTTTTTAAGATGTGTGGTTCTCAACTCCCAGAATTCTCAGTCAGCCATGCTAAGCTGGGGAATTCTGGGAGTTGAAGTCCACACGTTTTAAAGTTGACAAGGTAGAGAAACACTGCAAAATCTCTCTTAGTTATGTTCTTTGTATTCTTTCTTTCATCTTTTATATTTCTTCCATCCCTTTTTATAGCTGGACTCTTTATGGTTTTTAGTTATGTCCATATTGATGTCTATCTTCCAGAAAAACAGGCCCCCTTTGCAAACCAGGTTATGACGGCTTTCCCCTGATATAAGTTTTCCCCTCCCTTTGGATCCAATGCACCTTATATGCAAAAAGATTAAGAATCATAAAAGTCGTTTGGTGTTTGTAGAAGCCCTAAATTCTCAAAACGTCTGGTACAATCTTTTAAACACCTGAGTGTCTATATTTATATTATGGTCCTGGTATGAGAGACCATGCTCTCTTCTGCCTCAGTGAAAAGTTTCCCATTTATAATTTAATTAATTAATCACTTATACAATAAAAGTATCAAAATATTAAAGGAAAGATAAGAAAAAACAAGATATTTTCTTAAGGAAAAATATTTTCTTAAAATAAGAAATAATTAAGAAAGAGGAAAGAAACAGAAAAAAGTAGTAGAATATTAGAACTTCCACCCTCATTTTTATCCAGTAACTATCTTATCGTTTCCTTTTTTTCCCTCTCTTACGTTGTACTTCCTTTTCCCTTTTAACACTTTTTGTAGCCCCCAAATCCATAAATCATCCGTTCAGCCTTTTCTCCTTTTAACAAAAAATATGTAGAAGGTTTCTAGTCTTTTTTGTTGTTGCTGTTGAAAAAAAATAGCCTCTATCGTTTTTTCCCCCTAACCATGAGAATTTTCCACTTCTATACAACTATACAACTACATCCAACTACATCCATTTCGATGGACGAAAGAACCAGGTCTCTCTTGAAAACTAAATCTCCCTTTCTCTTGATAGGTTGTCGACAATGTTAGCAACCAGACTTCGTGTCGGCTGGCAGGCTTAAGACCCGGGACGGTGTATTTTGTCCAGGTCCGCTGCAATCCGGTCGGTATCTACGGCTCAAAGAAAGCTGGTATTTGGAGTGATTGGAGTAACCCAACAGCAGCCTCCACCCCTCGGAATGGTGAGTAGGAGCTATTTTCCATCCTTACCTTTGGCAAGGGGGCTGGGGTTTTCTAAGCAGCCTAGATTTACAGGGGTAGGCAACCGTGGCTCTTTTATGGCTCGTGGACTTCAACTCCCAGAATTCCTGAGCCAGCCATACTGAGGGGAAAGGGAGAGTTTCCAAGCTGAGCCATGCTGGCTCAGGAATTCTGGGAGTTGAAGTCGACGAGTCATAAAAGAGCCAAGGTTGCCTACCCCTGGCCTAGAACTAAGAAGAGATTTCCTGACAGGAACAATTAATCAGTGGAATGAATGGCTTGCTTTCAGAAGTTGTGGGTGCTCCATCACTGGATGTTTTTAAGAAGATCCTAGACCAGAGGTAGGCAACCTTGGCTCTTTTATGACTCGTGGACTTCAACTCCCAGAATTCCTGAGCCAGCCATGCTGAGGGGAAAGGGAGAGGTTTCCAAGCTGAGCCATGCTGGCTCAGGAATTCTGGGAGTTGAAGTCCACGAGTCATAAAAGAGCCAAGGTTGACTACCCCTGACCTAATACTACAGTTGATCTCAGTTTGCTCATTTATTGAAACGAAGCAGAGTGCATAGGAATGTGCTAGTGCCAGGGGTAGGCAACCTTGGCTCTTTTATGACTCGTGGACTTCAACTCCCAGAATTCCTCAGCCAGCCATGCTGAGGGGAAAGGGAGAGTTTCCAAGCTGAGCCATGCTGGCTCAGGAATTCTGGGAGTTGAAGTCCACGAGTCATAAAAGAGCCAAGGTTGCCTACCCCTGGCCTAGAACTAAGAAGAGATTTCCTGACAGGAACAATTAATCAGTGGAATGAATGGCTTGCTTTCAGAAGTTGTGGGTGCTCCATCACTGGAGGTTTTTAAGAAGAGATTGGGCAGCCATTTGTCTGAAATGATATAGGGGCTCCTACTTGAGTAAGGGGCTAGACTAGAAGACCTCCAAAGTCCCTTCCAACTCTGTTATTCTGTTTGGCTGGCTTGTGGCCTGGTCACAATGGGGAGCAGCAAAAACCCCCTAAGTGGAACTCCTGTTCCTTTGCCAGATGCTTGCTTTCTGGGTTTTCTCTTGGTGACCACCTTGGGCAGCTTTCCAGCTTGAAGCTCAGAGCTTCTGGTCACGTTCCTCTTCCCAGAAATCTGAGTAGACGTTCTGAGAATCTGATTCTGTGTCAGAAGTAGATTTGGGCTTCCAAGCCAAGAGACTCGGAATAAATCTGGGTCTTGCGGTCTTGCCCTGCACCTGGGTTTCTTGTTCCAAAGCCAGCTGAGAAGTCCACAAACACTTGGACCTCAAATGCTGCCCTATCTAATCCATTCTTCCCAAGCCTCCTTCACACATAACATTCAGCTCCTCTCCTCCGGGCTTTTAGGATACCTGACAGTGGGGAGGGCAGGAAGGAAGGAGCGAGCGAGGGAGGATCGGCGAGTTTTCCCTGAAGAGAACATATACTTACCGTATTTTCCGGCGTATAAGACGACTTGGCGTATAAGACGACCCCAAACTTTTGAGAAGATTTTCATGGTTTATACAGTGTATCTCAACCTTGACAATTTTAAGGCATGTGGACTTCAACTCCCAGAATTCCACAGCCAGCAATGCTGGCTGTGGAATTCTGGGAGTTGAAGTCCACATGCCTTAAAATTGTCAAGGTTGAGAAACACTGGTTTAGAAAGTCATCTTATATGCCGGAAAATATGGTAATTCCTCATGTTCCTCAGATTTATCTCTGTCTGGTTGACTAAGTGACTAAGGATGGGTTGAGGATCAATTGTGTCAGCTAAAAAATAATTGAGAAGATTTCAAGAGGATGTTGGAGTGGTAAATGAAAGCATGCAATCTAAATTTTTTTTTTTTAAAAAAAGGGGAATGATATATTATAGGCAAAGCACAGGTGGATTTCTCCTTGTGAAAAAAGATAGCTGAGCTTCTAAGGTGGCCCGTAAAATTCTTTGCTAAGTTTTATTTTGATACAGTTATACTTTGCTTCATCTTGGGAAGGGAGATGGTTTGCAAACAGTGATTTCAACATACCACACACTAGACCAGGGGTAGGCCACCTTGGCTCTTTTATGACTCGTGGACTTCAACTCCCAGAATTCCTCAGCCAGCATGGCTCAGCTTGGAAACCTCTCCCTTTCCCCTCAGCATGGCTGGCTCAGGAATTCTGGGAGTTGAAGTCCACGAGTCATAAAAGAGCCAAGGTGGTCTACCCCTGGCACTAGACCAGTGTTTCTCAACCTTAACAACTTTTAAGATGTGTGGACATCAATTCTCAGAATTTCCCAGCCAGCATGGCTGGCTGGGGAATTCTGGAGTTGAAGTCCACACATCTTAAAAGTTGCCAAGGTTGAGAAACACTGCATTACGTGGATGTAATATGTCCCACACAAATAAAGAACACTTAATTGTGTAATCACCTTGACCCTATCTGTGGTCCCTTCTGCAGATTGTAATAATTGGAGGGAGCTGGCAACTAAATACCAGTAGCTGGTCTGTAGCCAAAAGAAGACAGCAGGTCATATGCTGGTTAAATGCCTGGCAACTTTCAAAGGCACCTGTGTAAGCATCTGGAAGCAGCTGTAACACTGGGTGTTTAGATCCAGCTGGGCTGCTCTTATAGGTTCTACTTCGTTATTTATTAAATGTGTATAGCTTAGCATGTAAATTTACTTCTAATAGCTGTGCTATTTTTGCTGGATAACAGTAGTTTTCTGCAAATTAGTTACAGTACTGCTGGGCAGAGAATATGGGTAGGTTGATAAACTGGTTTATAACTTTTATGTAGGCATCTTAGCGGCATCTGATTGGTTGTTGCAGGAAATGGAAAGGAAGCTGAGCTAAATAATTTTTTTTTGCTAAATTTTTTTATTCAGCAGAACCCTCTTCCTCCACTCCTTCTTCCTCTCCTCTCCTTCCCCTCCTCTCCTTCTTCCCCTCCTCCTTCTTCCTCTCCTCCCTTTTTCTTCCTTCTCTGCTTCCTCTCCCCTCATTTTCTCCTTCTCTGCTTCCTCTCCTCCTCTTTCCCTCTCCCTTTTTTCTCCTTCTTTTCTTCCTTTCCCCTCTTCTTCCCATCATCCTTTTCTTCTCTCCTTCCTCTCCTCATTCTCCTCTTCTTCCTTTCCTTCTTTTTCTTCTCTTCTTCCTCTCTTCCTCCTCTAGCATTCAAAGATTAAGAGTTTTGTGGATTTTTTTCCTCTGGAAGAATATCCCTTGTCAATCTTCGCTTCCTCTTGCAGGACGGACACCGGGAGTTTGTGAACCCAAGAATGGAGAACATAACAACACACTACGCCGAGAGCTCAAGCAGTTCTTTGGATGGATGCGCAAACATGGAACCTGTGCCAATTTGAGCATCAAAATGTATGATCAGTGGCGGGTGGCACTGCAGAAGTCCCACAAAACACGGAACCAGGTAGAAAGGACACCTAAGTTTTCACTGAAAAGCAAGGCAATCATTCAGTCTATATAAGGATGGGCGTAGAGCAGGGGTCTTCAAACCTGGCCAATTTAAGACTTGTGGACTTCAACTCCCAGAATTCCTCACCCAGCTGGCTGAGGAATTCTGGGAGTTGAAGTCCACAAGTCTTAAATTGCCCAGGTTTGAAGACCCCTGGCGTAGAGCCACTTATTGACTCCAAGTGATTACCCACTCAGCTAGTTGGAAGACATATTTGCTAAACTGAAATTAAACTGGTTTTTCTTTTTAATTTGGGATTATGGATGAGACAGATTGAGGTTAAAAAAAAAAGCTGATTCGGTATTCAGGAGACAGCTTTGTAAAAAGATATTTGCAAATTCTTTAATTAGATTCTTGTCCCACTTTTAAATAAATGTATTTTGATCAACTCAAGGAGGTGAACTATACCTAGCAGAAGTAGTCCCCGACTTACAACCACAACTGTGCCCAAAATTTCTTTTGCTAAGCGAGACAGAGGTTAAGTGAGTTTTGCCTCATTTTATGAGCTTTCTCGCCGTAGTTGTTAAGTGAATCACTACAGTTGTTAAGTAAGTAACATGGTTGTTTATTTATTATTTATTTATTTATTTATTTATGAGACTTATATACCGCTTTAAGTGCAAGCACTCTCTAAGCGGTGTACACCAGTAAGCAATGTATATATATATTTACATTGCCCCCAACAATCTGGGTCCTCATTTTACCTATCCCGGAAGGATGGAAGGCTGAGTCAACCTTGAGCCAGTGAGATTTGAACCTGCTGAACACAGTCAGCTAAAGTGGCCTGCAGTACTGCACTCTAACTGCTGCGCCACCTCGGCTCATGTTAAGTGAATCTGGCTTCCCCACTTTGCTTGTGAGGTCGCAAAAGGGGATCACGTGATCCCAGGACACTGCAACCGTCATAAATATGAACCAATTGCCAAACCTCCGAATTTTGATCACGTGACCATGGGGGTTGCTGCTACAATCATAAGTGTGACTGTAAGTGCCATTGTAACTTTGAATGGCCACTAAACAAATTGTTAAGTCAAGGACTACGTAGATTATTTTCCCCACCACGACAACCCTGTGAGGTGGGTTGGGCTGAGAGGGAGGGATGGGTCCAAGTTATCCACCAAAAGGGGGTTAAAATAGGAAAACCAGAAACTGCTTGCGACTCTCTTATTGAAGTATGTGTGTGGGGGGGGGGTCTACAAATATTTGTGCAAATAAATAGGGCTGGGGTTTTGTCAGTTGGGGAAGGGGGGGGAAATAGGGTGTGCTGTGGAGCCTTTGCTGGCCATATCAGTTTTTAACCCTCTCTTTTCTCCTCAGGTCCTATCCAGTGACAAATTGTAGCTTGGATGGATGGTGGAACTGGGTGTTTCGCTTAAGAGCCCACCCGGTTGCTGGATTCAGGCCTGCCGAGGATACACACAAAGGAATCCAGGTGCCTTGAGCGGCATTGCCAAGATTGTATCACCACCACTAACACCCTTTCTGCAAACTAGCTAGAAGCTGGGCAGAGGGCAGTCTACACCTCTTCACCCAGAGTAACTCTAAATCAGCTTCTTACATACGATGTGCTTCAGCCAAGTTGGATGTTTGAGTTTTCTAATTATTATATAAAGGCGTTCCCCCTTAGTTGAAGGACATTTTGCTGGGAAAAGAACTCTCCGTGCCAGTTTTCTTTTTTACAGTGCCAAGATAAAAATCTGTAATCCAGCCAGGTTTTCCCTCTAAGCAGGCCCTAAAGAGGTTCCGTTGCTTCAGGAGAGTCATTTTCTTCTTATATTCCTCAGTTATGAAATTGGAATCGGCAGCTGATTGAAAAGCGGAAACGGCTAAAGAAACGAGCTGTGTCATCAGGAAAAAAGAAACAGGTTTATATTCAACCTCCAAATTCTAAAAAGAAGAATGAAAAAAATTGGTTGTGAAATTTCACAGGTTTTTTTTTTGTTGTTGGTGTGCTCTGCTGTCAAAAATATTAAGTATTCAATACCTATTTTATGTCCGAAGCAACAGTTTTTTTTTACCTCTGCGAATCTGGGAGGTTTTGCACCCAGAGCCGAACCCATCTTTTGAACTGATGTCACCTGCCTCTCCTTTTAATTGGGCCAAACCAGCATCTTTGTTTCCAACAGCATTAAAGGCAAAAAGTTGGGGACAAAGACCACAATCTCATTATTTGTTGCGTTCTACAATTATTCAAAAGTAACATGCCACTGACCTTGGACAGGCCATTTAGCTCATCTCAGAAAGGGAAGTATGGCGTCTCTCATTTTTATGGCATTTAGAAAAAAAAAATTAGCCATCCTAATTTCCCTCACTGTTTACAAATGCTGCCATTTTCAACCAACACGGCCCTGTGGCAGACAATAGAGTTTGTATAGGTAGTCCTTGACTTACAACAGTCCACTTAGTGGCCTTCTGAAGTTTCAACGGCATTGAAAAAAATGACTTATGACCATTTTTCACACAACCATTGCAGCATCCCCTCTATGGTCACGTGATCAGCATTCAGACGCTTGGCAACCGGCATGTTATCTACGACAGCTGTGGTCTCCTGGTGTCATGTGATCACCGTTTGCAAACTTCTGACAAGCAAGTCAATGGGGAAACCAGATTCATTTAACAACCATATTACTAACGAGCAATTCGCTTAACAATGGTGGCCAGAAAGGTTATAAAATGGGGCAAAACTCAATTAACTACTGTCTCATTAGCCACAGAAACTTTGGGCCTATTTGTGGTTGTAAATCAAGTAAGTATCTGTAATTCAGTAACTTGGAAAACCCAGTGCTGGGGATGTATCTGGGATTAGCCATGACAGTTTAGGACACGGGTAAGCAACCTTGGCTCTTTTCTGACTCGTGGACTTCAACTCCCAGAATTCCTGAGCCAGCATGGCTCAGCTTGGAAACTTCTCCCTGTCCCCTCAGCATGGCTGGCTCAGGAATTCTGGGAGTTGAAGTCCACGAGTCAGAAAAGAGCCAAGATGCCCTACCCCTGATTTAGGACTACAATCCAGAATTGTAGGGTGCAGGGTGAACATCCAAATAAATGCTCAGTGTTAAAAATGACCCACCTCCAAACCCAATTTCTTAATCCCTTGTAAAGAAAGACTTAAGCTTTCACTCCAACGGAAAAGTAGTACGATGAAAGATGAGGTTTGTAAAAACAGACCCTGGAGCTGCCATTTTGACTTTTTTGCCCCCCCCTCCCCGTCTCCCTCCTTCCCAAAGGATGCCCATCTGGGGCTAACCAATCAATAAAACATCTGGTCTGTTCAAGATAATAAAAAAGAGAGATTAGTAAAAAAGGAGTCTGCTTTTTTTTTTTTATTGAAGGGGTAAAAAAAAAAACCCTCACTTTATTTCAGAACATAAACAAGCTATTCCCCGCCCCTTCTTGTCCCATAAAGGCAGTGGGGACCAAGTGCCAAGAAACTTTTCTGGGAACTGGCTTCATCGGGCAGGTGGCCAAACAGCACCGAGCCTTGTGCCTCCTGTAGCATCTCACCTGCGGCCATCGGCCCGGCATGACGAAAGAGGGAAGCTGGGGTGGGCGAGCTGCAAGCGGGCGAGGACCAACCTTAGCAGGGGGGGGGGGAGGATGTCTTATGTCTCCATCTCTCCCCCCCCTCCATCCCCAGCCTTTCTTCATCCTTCTCCCACGGGACAGCCTGTCAACTGCTTTCTTCCGAATCATACTTGAAATCCTGAAGAATTTCGCTGATTGCTTCGATGGTTTGAATTAGCCTGCGTGAGCCGGATGGAAACGATAAATAAAGCACCATATGGAGCCGATTAGCCGCGCTCACCCGCGTCCCTCGCAGCCCAGCCTTGTTTATGAAAGCCTACGAGAGGGGCAACCCCAGGGCTGGGATGGGCTGGAGTGGGGGGAGCGGTGTGGGGGAAATTAGGCTTCAAAGAGCCAACATGGAACAATCTGCAAAAATGGGGGCTCAGCAAAGGGGGGGGGAGATAGAATACGGCCTTTGAAGACCCTTACCGAGGCCTTTTTGAATAATTAAAAAAAAAGATATTCCCACATCCTCGCTTCAAATTTGTTCGCGTTTACCCCTTGCCCCGATTTGTGAAAGGACAGGACCTGTTTTGGGGCAAAAATTGTGACTCCGCTTTCCCATAAGGACTCTCTTCCCAAGGGTGTCCGTGCTTGGAGAGAAGGGGGTTTCCCACGATGCCACGCACCACTAAGCATTGTGGGAAATTCAGCTTGGATGCTTTGAAAGTCCCAGTGATGGGAAACGGTTTCCTTTCTCCCAAGTATGAAAAGGGTGCAAGAGGCAGGAATGGTTCCTCTGCCTGGGAAAGATTGAAGGGGGGGGGGGCGGTCTAGGGGATGGGGGGGCATGAAAATGGTCTTCATGCAAAAGGGACACAGAGACCATATCACTAATTCAAACCGTTGCTCAGTTGACCAATTCTCCCTCAAGCCAAACTGCATCTCATCAAAGGCCTTCCTCCATGTATCACAGTGCAGGCATTGTGTTCACACATCCAGGTTATCCAATTCAAGGAAAGCTCAAGGCAGCTGCTGGATAACTAGCTAAGCTTGATTTATTTTCGCCTTTCAGGTTAATTCTTGACTTTCAACCATTCATTTAGTGATCGTGCAAAGTGACAACAGCAATGAAAAAAAAGTGACTTAGAACCGTTTTCATACAACCGTTGGCAGCAGCCCCTTGGTCACATGATCAAAATTCAGGCACTTGGCAACTGGCTTGTATTTAGGACAGTTGCACTGTCCCAGGATCGTGTGATTGCCATTTGTAACCTTCCCAGCTGGCTTTTGACAAGCAAAGTCAACAAGGGAAGCCAGATTCACTTAATGACAGCATGATTCACTTAAGAACTGCAGCGATTGGCTTAACTGTGGCAAAAAGATCATAAAGTTGTGAATGCTCCAGAAGTTGTGAATGCTCCAACACTGGAAGTTTCTAAGAAGAGACTGGACAGCCACTTGTCTGAAATGGTATAGGGTTTCCTGCCTAAGCTGGGGGTTGGACTAGATGACCTCCAAGGTCCCTTCCAACTCTGTTATTCTGTTATTATTCTATTAAATGAGCACAACTCACTTAACAACTGCCTTGCTTAACCATGGGAATTTTGGGGACAATTGTTATGTCTAGGACTACCTAGTGTGAACTATGACGTCAATGTCATATTACACACTACATTTCCTTCCTTCCCTCCTCCATACTCTGGCCTTGTCCCATCCTGAAGCCTGGCCCTTGAACACACCATTTAAATGGCGATCCAATCTTAAGTCCAAACTAAGTTGTCCATCCTTCCTTTACAAGCATACAACACCACAATACACAACTTGCTGTAACCAGTAGTGCTCAATTAGCGAATGTGGCTAAAACTTAGTTGAAAGGGTAAACTTCAGAAAGCCTGTATTGACAACCACAGCTTTGGTGACTCACTTGTGCTTCAATTCTTGCACTTCCTGTCTGTGGGCTTCTACTCCGGGCTGGTCCTGAAGATTTTGTTTAGCAAGCTGCAGTTGTGCTGTCTGGAAAGAAAAAAAGTGGAGGTGAGACCCTCCCTGAGAAACAGGGACAAAGATATAAAGCTGATAATCCCCCTCGTCCTCCAGAATTAGATGCATTCTTGGAAGATGCTAACAAGGTTGTTGAATTAATTATTGGCTTTATGCAATATCCTGAACAATAACCTGCAGGTAGTCTTTGAGGAAGAACTCACTGGAGAAGGGCCTAATGCTGGGAAAGATTGAGGGCAACAGAAGAAGGGGACGACAGAGAATGAGATGGCTGGATGGAGTCACTGAAGCAGTAGGTGTGAACTTAAATGGACTCCAGAAGATGGTAGAGGACAGGAAGACCTGGAGGAACGTTGTCCATGGGGTCGCGATGGGTCGGACACGACTTTGCAATTAACAACAACAAGTCCTTGACTTATGACCACAATTGGAACAGGAATTATCACTAAGCGAGGCACTCATTAAATTATTTTTACCCCCACTTTTGCCATGACTGTTAAGCGAATCACCATGATCGTTAAGCAAATCATGCAGTCGTTAAGTAAATCCACTTTCTCCATTGACTTTGCTTGTTGGAAGCAACTAGGAAGGTCGCAAATGGTGATCATGTGACACACACACACACACCATAACGATCATAAATACTTGAATTTAGATGCTACAACGGTCATAAGTGTGAGGACTGTTTGTAATTCATTTCTTCCCCAGCATTTTAACTTTGTACAGTCATTAACAAATGGTTATAAATCAAGGACTAACTGGGTTTGGACAATACACCAAGGCGTAAAACCGCAAAACAAACACCATGTTACTCAAGTAGAGAAACTGAGTCTCTTTAATCTGGCTAAGCGCCGTGTGTGTGAACACAGCTGACTACAGTCAATTCCCCCCCCCCATATGATGTCCTTCAGGTGTGCCTGGCTATGAACTGGGGGAGGGGAGCTGAAATCCCCCACATCTGGACGAGATCAGCTTGAGGTTAAAATATTAATCTAGAACTGAGCAGATCCGCTGTAATGCTCAGTTCTTCCTTTCTTCAGCCTCACCTTTACTATCACCCACTTCTGGCTGAGCCTTTCTAACAGTAGTAATAGTAAAGTTGGAAGGGACCTTGGAGGTCATCTAGTCCAACCCCTTGCTTGGGCAGGAAACCCTACACCATTTCGGACAAATGGCTGTCCAGTCTCTTCTTAAAAACTTCCAGTGTTGGAGCATTTACTGCTTCTGGAGGCAGGCTGTTCCACTGATTAATTGTTCTCACTGTCAGGAAGTTTCTCCTTAGTCCTAGGTTGCTTCTCTCCTTGATTAGTTTCCACCCGTTGCTTCTTGTCCTGCCTTCAGGTGCTTTGGAAAATAGCTTGATTCCCTCTTCTTTATGGCAGCCCCTGAGATATTGGAATACTGCTATCATGTCCCCCCCCCTTGTCCTTCTCTTCGTTAAACTAGACATACCCAATTCTAGCAACCGTTCCTTATATGTTTTAGCCTCCAGTCCCCTAATCATCTTTGTTGCTCTTCTCTGTACTCTTTCTAGAGTCTCAACATCTTTTTTACATCGTGTGACCAAAACTGGATGCAGTATTCCAAGTGTGGCCTTACCAAGGCATTGAAGAGTGGTATTAATACTTCATGTGATCTTGATTCTATCCCTCTGTTAATGCAGCCTAGCACTGTGTTGGCCTTTTTGGCAGCTGCAGCACACTGCTGGCTCATAACAGAGCATAAAAATTGGGGCAACAGGACCCAAGTACCTTTCAAGGGGAACGGAGGGATAACAGTGCAATGAAAACTTTGCAGATGCCCCATGCAGATTGAAATCCTGCCACTAAAACACACTAATAAGGAAATTTAAGTCTCCTTTTCTTGTTATGCATTTCCCTCTGTATCAACTCCAGGAAACACCCAAGATTTGCAGACCAATAACAAGAAAAAAAAAACCCTCTAAAAAGAGAAAGGAAGGAATAAAGGTGAAGCGTCTGTTGAGTGGAGCAAAACCCCAGATGAATTCATTGCAAACATCCATGTAGTTTTATTGGCATTGTTATGAGAGCCGTTTGCCATTTTATTTATTTTATTTTATTTATTAAATTTCTAGGTTGCCCATCTCCCCTACAACACGATTCTGGGTGGCTTTACAAATTATAAAAAGTGAACAAATGATTAAAATATTAAAACAAGCCAACACTGAAATATTATTTAAAAACTATGCTAAAACCACGCCTACAAGAGCGAAGAGACAGATGTGACGGAGATGATATCTTTTTACACTTTCAGCCACCTCCAGCAAGGCCCCATTACCATATCTATTGCTCCAGGAATTCCTAGCGGTCTCCCATCCTGGACCTAACCAGATATGAAGTAGCTCAGCCTAGCAACAGCAACTAGGTTATTTGCTTATTTAGTCACATCCATCTCCTCTGATACTGCTATATGTGTGGCATTATAGCCAGTATTACACTATCATAGTATAGTGTTATATTATGCATTTCAGCCAGTTTGGTCTTGTCTAGTGGTTGTGGCTCTAGGCTAGAAATCAGGAAACATTGAGTTCTAGTCCCACCTAAACAAAAGCTGGCTGAGTGACACTGGCCCAATCAAAAGCTGGCTGAGTGACATTGGCCCAATCACTAGGAGACTGGGAGTTCTAGTCCTGCCTTAGATATGAAAACTGGCTTGGGGACTTTGGGCCATCTCAGCCCAACCTACCTCACAGGGTTGTTGTTCCGAGGAAAATAAGATGAGGAAAGAGTATTAAGGATGTTGGCCACTTTGGGTTATTTCTAAAAATAATAAAAGGAGGATAAAAATATATATAATAAAATAATAATAAAATAAAATAAATAATAATATAATAAAAATAATAAAATAAAGTAATATAAAAAATAAAAATGAAATAAAATAATAAAAATAATAAAAACAAATATTTTAATGAACATGTTGCTATACAAATCATATAATGTCCAGTTGGAGCACGGCCATTCAGGCTGAAATCCAGATAATAAATCTCCACCTAACTGGCAACCCTACATAATAATAATAATAATAATAATAATAATAATAATAATAAAGTTGGAAGGGATCTTGGAGGTCAGCTAGTCCAACCCCCTGCTCAGGCAGGAAACCCTGGCCTATACCATTTCAGAGAAATGGCTGTCCAATCTCTTCTTAAAGACTTCCAGTGTTGGAACATTCACTGCTTCTGGAGGCAGGTTGTTCCACTGGTTAATTGTTCTCACTGTCAGGAAGTTTCTCCTTAGTTCTAGGTTGCTTCTCTCCTTGATTAGGTTCCATCCGTTGCTTCTTGTCCTGCCTTCAGGTGCCTTGGAGAATAGCTTGACTCCCTCTTCTTTGGGGCAGCCCCTGAGATAGTGGAACACTGCTATCATGTCAACCCTCATCCTTCTCTTTGTTAAACTAGACATTCCCAATTCCAGCAACCATTCCTTATATCTTTTAGCCTCCAGTCCCTTGATCATCTTTGTTGCTCTTCTCTGCGCTCTTTCTGGAGTCTCAATATCTTTTCTACATCGTGGTGACCAAAACTGGATGCCGTATTCCAAGTGTGGCCTTACAAAGATTAGATTTCTAAGTAGGGGTTTCTCCAAGACTCTCAGCATGGGTTCTGTTACGAAAAAACAGGATCAAGGAAATGGGTCTTAAAACTCACTGAGCTCGGCAGGATGGGGTCACAAGGAAGCCTGCTCACCAGTTCGAGTTTCTCCTGCTCCTTCTCCTGAATCTGTCCCAGGTGCTCTGCAAGGTCTCTCCGGCCGAGAGGTCCCTCCAGATTGTTCTTGATCTGTAAGATCTCCTGGGAAATGCCGTTGAATGCCACGGTGATCTCATGCACCAGCTGGCGATAGCGGAGGAAGTCGTAATCAGGGCTGCTTCGGAGATATGCCTGGTGACCCCTGTTTTGGGGAGGGGGACATTAACAGAGAATTGAGAAAGAGATTTTCCTACTGGCAACATGCAAAGATCTGAGGGAAGCCGATGAAAAAAATTGAATTTTAAAGTCAGCCACTTGAACTCGTGAGCTACAAGCCCCCCCACACACACAATGGCAAATGATCCATTTTCCAAACAACCAAAATTCTTGGAAGCAAAACATATTCATTTCTCCTCTGAAAAATCTCCCCTGCATCACCTAGAGCAGGGCTTTTCAACCTTTTCACCTATTGTATCACTTTTAGGATATGGCAATATCCGAGTACCACCAGTCGCCTAGCAAGGTGTCAAAAACTTGTAAGTCCTCGACTTACAACAGTTCACTTAGTGACTGTTCGAAGTTACAATGGCACTGAAAAAGTGCCCCCCAAGCAACAGCCGAGCAAGACACCTGCCTGCCCACCCAGCGGCGCTCTTCCTCCTGTCCAAAGTTTTCATTGTTGTGAGCATTTCTGTTGAGGATTAGCAGCGGGGGTGGAGTGGGGGTGTTTGGTTTTTATTCCCCCCCCTCTGTCTGCTGGGTGGTTGCAGCAGGTTCTGGTCACTTCACATGACCCTGTGACACTGACCGTCATAAATATGAATCAGTTGCCAAGCATCTGAATGTAAATCACAAGACCCTGGAGATGCTGCAACATTCCAGCTGATCAGCGCTTCTTCTGGGCTCAGCAGAAGCGCCAGGGTCAGCGCCGAGCTCCAGCTGATTGGTGCTTCTTCAGGGCTCAGCAGAAGCACCAGGATCAGCGCTGAGCTCCAGCTGGAGCCTGGTTAACTGGAGCTAACCAACTCCTCTCTCTTTTCTTCTATGGAAACCTTCATTTTCAACATTTGGGAACTCCTGTTTAGTTTGTAGCCTTCAAGATTTCTAAGCCACTATCACAATGGTTCTCAACCACCTTGGCAATGTTTAAGAGGTGTGGACTTCAACTCCCAGAATTCCCCAGCCAGCCCTCTTAAAATTGCCAAGGCTGAAAAACACGGCACTATTAACTTATCTTGCTCCTAACAATCTTTTTATTTCTTCTTTTAATCCTCTAAAAACAGCAAGACCCACCAATTCTGGGGACAATGAGATCTATATTCATCAGCAATCACATGTCACAGCCTCTATGCAGGGTAATGGGAGAGGGTCAGACTGGATAACCTCGCTTGTACCCCCCCCTTTTTGTTTACAAACTTGGCTTGAAAACTCCCTATAAAATACATGGACTGATAGGCTCCCATTCAAGATGCTGGATGCTCATTCAAAGACCCTCCCTTATGTTAACCTTGGATAGGATTATTTTCTCCCCTGCTGGGTTTTCGGAAGGCTTGATTGATTTATCAATGGCTGCCCTCCCGGAGAGACACCTTTGCCTAGAGAGGGTTATCACCCCATCTCCTGGGACACCAAAAGCCTGTTTGTGGGGGGTTTGCTGGCTCCGGGATTGGATTCCCCATCCGCAGAAGTAAATTATCTCCACACCAGGTTCCCCACAAGCAGCCCACAAGGAGTTTTTCTCTGAAAATAGATCACAGGTGCTGGGTGGGTGCTGCCCCCTTGCTCATCTGGTTTCCATCAGGCACCGGGAGCCTGGGGGGGGGGTGAAAAGGGGGGGAGGTCGAGAGGAGGCCTCCTGCAGGGCCCCCCTTGAATCGAGTGGTGTGCAAATAAAAGAGAGGGGGGAGAGGAGGAGACTGGAAGAGCCCACCAGCTTTCCAGGGCATTTTGGGCATGCAAAGCAATTGATAGGACCCGCGGTTCTGCAAAGGAAGCTCAGTCTGTCTAGACCAGTGTTTCTCAACCTTGACCATTTTAAGATATGTGGACTTCAACTCCCAGAATTCTTAAAATGGCCAAGGTTGAGAAACACTGGTCTAGACTCTTTTTGTTTAGAACATAGAATAACAGCATTGGAAGGGACCTTGGAGGTCTTCTAATCTAACCTCCTGCTCAAGCAGGAGAACCTATACTATTCCAGACAAATGACTATCCCAAGGGTAGCAACCTTGGCTCTTTTATGATTTGTGGACTTCAACTCCCAGAATTCCTGAGCCAGCCATGCTGAGGGGACAGGGAGAGGTTTCCAAGCTGAGCCAGGCCGGCTCAGGAATTCTGGGAGTTGAAGTCCACGAGTCATAAAAGAGCCAAGGTTGCCTACCCTACCACTGTCCAGTCTCTTCTTGAAAATCTCCAGTGATGGAAAGTCCATCACTTTAATCACTTAATTTAATCGTTTTGAGACAAATAACTATGAGGGGTCCTTGGTGTTCTCTGAGCTTGGTTGTTTTCTTGCAGAAACCTAATTCTTTACCAGCACTGATAACGTTACCTACTTGAGTTGAAGATTTTAGGGAAAAAACAACCTGCTCAAACACTTACTCCTCCAAGAGGCGGTAAGCTTCTACTCGCTCGGTCTGCAGGGCGTAGAAACGGTGCACCAAACTTTGCACATTCATCCTTGCAGCTGAAAAGAGGAGGCAGGCTTGTCAGAGGAAATAAAAAACATGAGGCCTTTGGCCCAACGTGGTGGCCACAAGAACAATTTGTCGAGGGGAGCAGAGTGGGGCAAATATCTAAATTAGCATCAATCCCTCAAGGTTTATACCAGGGGTAGGCAACCTTGGCTGTTTTATGACTCGTGGACTTCAACTCCCAGAATTCCTGAGCCAGCCATGCTGAGGGGAAAGGGAGAGTTTTCCAAGCTGAGCCATGCTGGCTCAGGAATTCTGGGAGTTGAAGTCCACGAGTCATAAAAGAGCCAAGGTTGCCTACCCCTGGTTTATACCTACCCAGTCGTACATACAGGAAATCCTCGACTTACAACAGTTCATTTACTGACTGTTCAAAGTTACAACGGCACTGAAAAAAGTGACTTATGACCGTTTTTACCCTTATGACCACTGTAGCATCCCAATGATCATGTGATCAAAATTCGGACACTTAACAACTGGCCCATATTTATGATGGTTGCAGTGTCCCCAGGCCACGAAATCCCTTTTTGCAATCATCTGTCAAGCAAAGTCAAGGGGGAAGCCAGATTCACTTAACAATTGTGTTATTAATTTAACAACTGCAGTGATTCATTTAACAACTGTGGCAAAGAAAGTTTGTAAAGCGGGGCAGACATTCACTGGACAAATGTTTCACTTAGCAACAGAAATTTTGGGCTCAGCCGGGGTCATAATTTGAGGACTACCTGTACTTGATAAGGAGTCATTTCCTGAGGCGAGGTGGGCGGCAAGCAAAATAAAATAAATTTCTATTTCATTGGCCCTTAAAAAGAAAAGGAAGGAGGAAATAGCCAACTTTTCGGGAGGAAAGAGCTGCTGAAAGAGATTTATTCAAGATAGGAGATGGAGCCCCTATGTCTCAAAGCAGTCTAGCTTGGACTGCCCAAAGAGTGGGAATAAAGGAGAGGGGTTAAAGCATGGATTATAAATCACCTTGCTTCCATTGGCGGACTTTGAATCTCAGCAAGAGAATTTGTACGTGCTTTTTTTTTTTTTTTTTCCATTTTTCCATTTTCGGGAAATGAGAAGCAGCCTGTCAGATCTGCCTGTACTTTCAAACCCTGAAGCTGCTTTGATCAAAACAACAGTTTGCAATTAGAAAAAGGTTCTTTGGTGTCCACCCTGCATGAAAAGGGGGACTAACAATGGGCTTCTTTGCTCTTGCACGTGGGTGTGCAATTGAGTGTGACATTGATTGGGAGGGGGGAATCCTTTAAAGTTGGCATTCCCACAGTCTTTTCTCCTCTCCCCACCTCAGAAGTATGCATGGCCAGACCATGTCTGGTTTGGCTGCTTGGCCTAAGATCCTGTTTTGCCAAAATCTAGTTTCTCCCCGTCCATAAGAAATGTCCCCCCCCCCGATCCTTTCAATCCCTTCCCTTACCTGCAAATCCTAGCAACACAACAGTGTGGCACTCCCAGTTGGAGCTAACTTTTGGGGGCTTTGGGCTACGCAAGTGGTATTGACGAGGTTTTGGCTTCTCTTTGCACACTCCCTCTCCAAAATACACACCCTCATTCATTCTCTCTCACTCTTGCGCATATGCACACATGTGTATATATAGTACACAGCAGCTGCATCTTTTAACTTGGCACTTGGGGAGTGGGAGAGCATGTTTCCCCTCAACAGAATGTACAGCGATGTGAGGGCCAAATTGCAGCAATCTTGCAAGGGCCCCCCCATTCCTGCCATGGGCCCCCACATCGGCCAGCTGCTTCGTCTCTTGCCTTCATTCTCCAGAAATATCCTGATTTATTTATTTATTTATTACATTTGTGTGCCATCCATCTCACTATTGAAGCTACTCTGGGCAGCTACAATTACAGGTAATCCTCGACTTATGATTGGTTGCTGAGCAACCATTCAATTTTACATGAGACCGGAAAAAGGGAACTTACAAGCCAGCTCCCAACGTTCCAATAGTGTGTACACACACACACACACACACACACACACACACATCCCCCCCATCCAGAATCATGTGACCTCACTTCACTCACTTGGCAGCATAGCCGCATTTACAGCTGTTTGCAGTGTCCGCGGTCACTTGCTGGTTTTAGGATGGTTTTTTACCAAAAACTGGCATTGACTTCTAGATTTTTGTCCAAACAGCACCATAGCAAACCATGGGCTTACTTAATGACCACAGTGTTCACTTAATGACTGCCACAAAAAGGTCATAACGTTGGTTCTGATCCATTTTACGTTTGTTGTGATTTACTACTATAATGTACAGGCTCCATAATAATAATAATAACAACAACAACAACAACAACAAAGTTGGAAGGGACCTTGGAGGTCATCTAGTCCAACCCCTTGCTCAGACAGGAAACCTTATATCAGGGGCGTCAAACTCGCAACATCATGTGACATATTGCAACTTTTTTGCCATTGCTGGCAATGAGATGGGCGCGATTTTGCTATGGTGCATCCGGCCTGTGGGCTGGCAGTTTGACACCTCTGCCCTAAACCATTTCAGACAAATGGCTGTCCAGTCTCTTCTTAAAAACTTCCAGTGTTGGAGCATTCACCGCTTCTGGAGGCAGGCTGTTCCACTGATTAATTGTTCTCACTGTCAGGAAGTTTCTCCTTAGTTCTAGGTTGCTTCTCTCCTTGATTAGTTTCCATCCGTTGCTTCTTGTCCTGCCTTCAGGCACCTTGGAAAATAGCTTGACTCGAGGACTCCCTGTACTTTCTTTCTGTAGGTAGGTAAATAGTGTCTTTGTTCTCACCTTGCCACCGAAAGTATGTTCTAAGACACTTTCAACATACAGGGGTTTTTTGGGGGGGGACCTTTCTGGTAATAAGAGCCTCGGTATAGAGTTCTCGCCCCTCTTATATTTCACACAAATAAAGCTGACAGGATCCATGTGGTGTCCAGGCCCTTCAGAGGCACCCTCAGGCATGGTTACAATTTGCACATTCGTGAAATGGGAAGATAAATTTATCTGCTTCTCCCAGGTCCTTCGGAAGGTCTTGAAAGGTGGATAAAATGCTCGATCCAGTCGAAACATAGGGCTGTCTGTGCAACCAACCCTAATAATTTTATCTTTCCGCTTTTAGATCATCCTTCCTTATGCTCAAAAAATGCCCCATAAAAACTAGTCCATGACTTACAACTGTACCTTTAGTAACCAAAGTTACAGTGGCATTGAAATCAGTGACTTAAGAGCATTGTTCACATGCAACAGCCCCATGGTCAGGTGATCAAAATTTGGATGCTTGGCAACTGGTTCATTTTTAGGATGGTCATAGTGTCCTGGGGTCACGTGATCATCTTTTGCAAACTTCTGACAAGCAAGGTCAATGGGGAAGCCCCATTCACTTAACAACCATGTTACTAATTTCACAACTGCAGTGATTCGCTTAACAACTGTGGCAAGAAAGGTCGTAAAATGGGGCAAAGATCACTTAATAAATGTCTCACTGGGCCCAGTTGTGGTTGTTAAATTGAGGACTACTCAGTGGTGGGATTCAAATATGTGAACAACCAGTTCTCTGTGTGGATGCCGCTTCTGGAAGTCTGTTCTGGGCCTGGGCAGTAAAAAATTAGCTATTGGTTCTGCACAGCTGAATCCCACCACTTATGGAGTTCAACTCCCAGAATTCCTCAGCCAACATGTCTGGCTGAGGAATTCTGGGAATTGAAGTCCACAAGTCATAAAAGGGCCAAGTTTGAAGACCCCCTGCTTCAGAGTGTTGGCGGACTATGTTGGCTGTGGATGATGGGAGTTGTAGTGTAACACTTTCAGATGGGAACCCCCACCAGTCAAAAATGCCTTGCAGATATTTTCCACTCATTTCTTTCTCAACTTCCCAAAGGCTTCACTTCTAGGTCTTCTGCGCCCCCTAGTGGGCATTCCTGAGTTAGCCGAGCGCTGCTTGCCTCTCCCGCTCTCCCCATGGTTTCCTGTTTTTCTCTTCCACCTGTTTTCTTGCACTGGGTTTTATTTACTTATTTGTTTTGCAGCAGCCGTCACGCAGCTATTCGAACCTTCTGGTTCTAATGAAGGGGCCTCCGTTGCATATCACACACACACACATGCACACACATCTCTCTTCGAGCCTCTGCTGCAACAACCCACATTCGTTCACCATTGCGTTGGATCAAACCACTCTGATTAAAGCAGAACTACAAATAATTAGAGCGGTGTTCGGCAAACTTGGCCATTTTAAGACACGTGGACTTCAACTCCCAGAATCCCCCAGCTGGCTGACCATCCTGCAGAATTCTGGGAGTTGAAGGCCACACGTCTTAAAAGTTGCCGAGTGTGGCTAGAATCATGGAATGGCTGTGGTCTCTTTCCTGCTTTATCAATCAGGAAACCCCCTAAAATGATTTTTTTTTTAAAAAAAAGGGAAAATTCTGCAATCAAATCAATCGATCGAGGTTTTTAGTAGACCTAACCCTGGCTACAAACAATCCACCCCCACCCCGCCCCCTCGGCAACTCTTCCAAAATGTGAGGATCTGACTAACACCGTAAATGTCTTTCAAAATATGTCGTGTGCTGTTTTATATAAATAGCACGACAGGTGCCAGTTCCGGCGAACCCCATTTTACAGGATTAGGAAGCACTGAAGGCGGCCAAGATAAGATAGATAAGATAACTTTTATTGTCATTTTTTTTTTACTCTGGGCACAACGGCACACATCAAATCAAATGAAATTTAGTTGCCCGCTCTCAAAGTGAAACATACATGACACACCCCTAAAACATACTATGTACAACATATGTATAGACCCACACCCCTACATATACATAGCAAATAAATATTAAATACTGTCCATCTTGAGTATATAAGGGAAGGAGGAAGCTTCACAAGGTTAAAGCTGTATGGAATGAAACTATGGCTGAATCTGGATCTCTATATATTAATGCCTGCAATTTTTATGCCAATCCTTCTCCCCGCTCTATTGGTAAGCTCGAACAGTAGAGAATTGTCCTAACTTTGCAATATGCTGGAAGCATAATCTGGTTCTAGTTTGGAAACCATATAACTCGCATCTCTGCAGCGTCACCCTGTTGTGGTTATTCTCTAAATATTTTAAATCGGAGAAACTTACCCCAGCTCTGCAGGAGACTACTAACAATTTTGCAAGCCCCAAAGACTGACGAGGTTATTTTGAATTCTCCAAATTGTTTTTTCTCTTTAAGGAACTCATGAATATCTGCCGAGGTTGGTCGTTTAACCGTTTAACGCCCACAACGGCAGCCAACTGTGTGCAGATGTGAAACATAGTGGAAGTCGACGGGGCTTTTTAGGGAATGTTTGCTCAGGAAATGAGAATGGCGTTCAAAAGGAGAATGCTGGCTTCCAGCGTTCATTTTCTGATCTGCTATTTCAAAGTCATGGCTTTAAATCCTCAATTCCTTCAATGAGTCCATGGACAGAGCTGTCTTCCCTGGGAACGTAGGAATAAACCATCTTGAAAACTACTAAGCAAACAAATGATGGGCTCTTCTGCTCTTAAAATCTACGTTCTTTTTAGATAACTGCTCTTCCTTCCGGGTAACCCATATGAGCCCGAATCTTTGCAACAGGGTGCTTTACTGCTCCCTGCCGGCCAGACGGACTCATAACAAATCATTGAACTGGCGTTTGTCTGAGGATGGCTAGCAAACCTGAACTATATGGCTAGTTAGCACTTTAGCTCTTCTGCCCATTGAATAAAAGCATCCTAATATTCACCATTTATTATTATTATTATTATTATTGATCATTGCACAGTCAGCCAGATGTTCAGACTGGATTTGGCATTTTGTCTACCTATCGAGTCCTTACCCAGGACCTGAGAAAGGTAGATGTGGATGTTTGATGGTATTACAGATATCGTCGCAGGATGGAAGCAGTTCCTAGTAAGGCCGCCTTTTGCAATTGACTAATAGCGAATTTGTCAATGCCAGTGGTGTTCAAGTGGTGCTCCAGTTGTTTTGGGATTGCACCCAAGGAGCCTATGACTATTGGTACTATCCTTGCTTGCTTTTGCCACAGTCTTTCTATTTCTATTTGTAGGTCTTTGTATTTTGTTATCTTCTCCAGTTCTTTCTCGTCTATTCTGCTGTCTCCAGGCACTGCCACGTCCACTATCCAGACTTTTTTTGTCTTTCTTATCGACAATTGTTAAGTCTGGGGTGTTATGTTGCAGGTGCTTGTCTGTTTGAATTCTGAAGTCCCAGAGCAGTTTAATTTTATCATTTTCTATGACTTTCTCTATGATCCTACCAGTTTTTGCTTACAGGCAAATGATATTTTTTGCAGATCTTACAATGCACCATTGTTGCTACTTTGTCATGTCGCTGCTTGTAGTCAGTCTGGGCAATCTTCTTGCAGCAGTTTACCTGGTGATCCACTGTTTCTTCAGCTTCTTTGCATAGGTGGCACTTACTGTCTGTTGCTGTCTTCTCAATTCTGGCTTTGTATGCATTTGTCCTTAAGGCTTGGTCTTGTGCAGCCAGAATTATTCTCTTGGTCTCTTTCTTCAACTTTCTGCTTTCCCTGCTATTTTTTAAAAAAATGTTCTAGCCATGTAGTGCTTTGTCTTCCCATGCCTCCATTCTGTTCTGCATTTGGTTTTTCTTGTAGGCCAGATTGGTCTCTCCAGTAGTCAGTAAGCCTTCCTGATCTACTAACTTCAGTGCATCTTCTGCATTGTCCTTCAGATATTCTTCTGAAGCCCTGCTTTTCTTCTTCAACCATCTGATGTATTTGGAACAATCCACGCCCACCTATTTGGCTTTGTAGGTAGTCAGTCAATGTCGTTGCGCTGATGAAGGGCATGATTCATTGTCAATATTTTTTCGGGTCTTCCTATCCATTGATTTTAGTTCTGCTTGAGTCCAGCTGTGTATCTAATGACCAGAATCCCATTTCTCACCCGATATCCAGGAACTCAAGCATCTAGTGTTGACCTTGTTAACCTGGGCAACATACAAGCCAGTATGGCTTTCTAAAATTTACGTCTCACTATATTTTTTATCGGAGAGACACTCTGTGTCTGACTCCTCTGATGAGACCTGTCCAGTATGGTTGAACCTCCAACACAGCTCCCATCTTCCTCAGAGCACACAAGTCCCACAACCATGCCAAGGTAGTGTCTCACTAGGAGTCAAGGTTGTTGTTGTTGTTATTATTATTAATTTGTATAACCAGCCAGATGTTTGGACATTTTGGCATTTTTATCCACCCATTGATGATCATAATTGGGACCAGAATCGCAAGTCATTGAGTGAAGTGGCTGTTTAGCAAGATGTCACGATGGTTCATGCCATCAATCTGCTCTATGACTTCTATCCCAGCACTCCCAGTTGCGGTCATTAAGCAGACGGAATCCCAGGTAAAGAATGTGGGATGCCTCAAGTGTGGGGGGAACCTTCAGAAATTAAAAACCTTGCCAAAATCTAAGGATTTTCAGCCTTTTGAGTGAAAAACAGCCGCCTGCGACCTGCACCAGGCCTTCCAGGGTCTCCCCCAAACCTAGTGAGGCACCCCACATTCCTTATCTTGCCCCCCCGACTCTCTGCTTGAGTATCAGTTTCCTATGGGGTTCTTAGTGCTCTCTGGTGGTTTTCTTGCAGACGTTTCGTTACCCAACTAGGTAATGTCATGAGTGCGTGAAGAGAGAAGACGGGCCCAAAGTTATCTAGCCAGTTTTCATGTCTTATCATTTAGCACGGTATGTACATGCTGTCCAACTACTGTTATAAATCTAGGTCAGTGGTTCTCAACCTGTGGGTCGGGACCCCATTTGGGGTCGAACGACCATTTCACAGGGGTCACCAAACAACGCAGTCCGCCATTTTTCCCCCCTTTTCCTTAGCTGTGCTACTTCCTTTTATTCTATTGGCTTTTGAAAGCCAATAGAATAGACTCTCTTGAATAGAGTCTAATTCTATTGGCTTTCAAAAGCCAATAAGAATTGTCCAGGCTGTCTCTGCCCTGCTGAGCCCGCCAAAAGTCCCATTCTGCAAACGGTGCTGCACCAGTTGAGTAGTCCTCGACTTACAACCGGTTGAGTAGTCCTCAGCTTATGACCGGTTGGGGGTCGCAGCATTAAAAAGGTTGAGAACCACTGATCTAGGTGGATAGCTTTTTACAAAGCTTTTATTGCCTTAAAAAAGCAGCCAGTTCTTGAAGCAAGGTTGAGGGAACACTGCTTCCAAGTAAACTGACTGGCCCCAAGTCCCGCTTTTATTATTTTTATAAATAACTCAAGGTGGCAAACATATCCAATACAACTTCCACCTCTTATTTTCCCCACAACCACCCTGAGTTGGATTTGGCTGAGAATGATTGGCCCAAAGCGACTCAGCTGGCTTTCATGGCTAAAGCCGGTCTTGAACGCAGCCTACAGCTTTCTAGCCTGGTGCTTAAACCACTGACTATAGTACTAATATATTATTGCAATCCTGTAGGATAATGGGAGCCAAAAATAAGGAGCCTGGAGGTTAAATTGTATGAGCGGCTAAGGGCATTTGGTAAGTCTAACCTAGTGGAAGAGAAGGCTTAGGGGAGACACAATAGCCATCTTCGATACTTGACAGGCTCCACAAGCAACAGGGCATCGATTTATTGTCCATAGCACCCAAGGGCTGGACAGGACGCAACGAATGGAAACTTGTCAGAATAGTCAACCTGGAAATACAAAGGAATTTCCTGACAGTAAAAATGATTAATAAATGGAACAGCTTTCCTTCCGGAGTTGTGGGTGCTCCATCACTGGAGGTTATCAAGAAAAGATTGGACAATTTGTCTGGAATGGTTTAGGGCAGGGGTTGGCAACCTTGGCTCTTTTATGACATGTGGACTTCAATTCCCAGAATTCCTGAGCCAGCATGGCTCAGCTTCGAAATCTCTCCCTTTCCCCTCAGCGTGGCTGGCTCAGGAATTCTGGGAGTTGAAGTCCACGAGTCATAAAAGAGCCGAGGTTGCCTGCCCCTGTTATAGGGTCTTCTGCATGTAGCGGGGGCTGGACTAGAAGACCTCCAAGGTCCCTTCCAGCTCTATGGAGCCTTGGGCTATGCTACCTGAAAGAACTGGAATGTAAAGCACCATTTTACCACTTCCCCACCCCCAAAATGCATTCCGATTCATTACAGATCACTTCCATTACCAAAATCAGTCTAGTTCGCGCACCTGGAAAAGTTTCTAAAAGAATTACATGCAACCAAAAACTGTACAGGGAGTCGACTTGTGACTGTAATTGAATCTGGAATTACGGCTATATGTTGTGCCAGTTGTTAAGCAGGTCACCCTGTGGACCATGCTTGATTCTGCAACCTTTTTTTGTGGCAGTTAAGCAAATGCAGCAATTGTAAAGCAAATGTGGTTGTTAGGCAAATCTATTGTCTGCAATAGGCGGGTTTTTTTGGGGGTGGGGGGAATTGGAACTAATGTAGCAAATTGCAGTCATGTGACCAAATACTGCAAATAACCATGAGGGCTAGTTGCCAAATGCCCAAAATGTGATCATGTGACGAGGGGGGGGGGGAAGGAAAGGGAGATTGAATCTGAATCACAAGTAGCTCTGGGGAGGTCTATCGTAACTTAAACAGTTGCTAAGTAACTAGCCATAGGCCAGGGGTAGGCAACCTTGGCTCTTTTATGACTCGTGGACTTCAACTCCCAGAATTCCTGAGCCAGCCATGCTGAGGGGACAGGGAGAGGTTTCCAAGCTGAGCCATTCTGGCTCAAGAATTCTGGCAGTTGAAGTCCACGAGTCATAAAAGAGCCAAGGTTGCCTACCCCTGCCATAGGCAAAGGACTCTGTATCCATTTTACAATTTGGAAGCCTTGCTCGATAACATACAACTGCAATTCAGGCATAAAACGAAGAGGGAGACACAAATTTGGCGCGCTGAATGTTTTATTCCAATTGGCGGGGAAAAAACAGCCTCTTGTGGGAGGAAGGAAGATGAATCGCGTTGCTGCAGGACCACCACAGCCAGGTACTAGGAGAAGGGATGGGGGCAGCTCCCGCCATGCTCTTTACTTGACCTTCTTCTTTGGGCGCAGGTTGTTGGTGTGGCCACATTTCTTCTTACGACAATTCACAGCACGGGGGTGCAGGCGGGCATAGCATCTAGAAGGGAGAGAAAAAAAGACAGGAGGAAGGAGTCTAGTTACTGGCACAGGCTTAAGCATTTGAACGCTCCAGTTTTGCACGTGGGAATGGACTGTGGGTGCAGAAACCACACCTGCCTTGATGTGACACAGATGAAATGTTCTTAAGAGGGGCCCACACTTTCAGACTAAAGTTAAGTCAGCTGCGGTCCTCCCACTGGGGCAAAACTTAAGCTGCTCACCCCTGACCCCCTGGCCAGCCTGAATAGAAAGCGAAGTTCAAAATACAGTAAGATACTTTTTCTTAGTTTCTGCATGCCAGTTCTAAATGCATAGCATCTCTATTTGCTGCATGACAATACAAATGCCACATAAGGCAAGGTTTGTGCTCAAAAGTAACCTGCCAGTAGTTCTTTTCATTAACAGAGGGATAGAATCAAGATCACGTGAAGTGTTAATACCACTTTACAATGCCTTGGTAAGGCCACACTTGGAATACTGCATCCAGCTTTGGTCACTGCGATGTAAAAAAGATGTTGAGACTCTAGAAAGAGTACAGAGAAGGGCAAAAAAGATGATTAGGGGACTGGAGGCTAAAGCATATAAGGAACGGTTGCTGGAATTGGTCATGTCTAGTTTAATGAAAAGAAGGACGAGGGGGGACAGGATAGCAGTGTTCCAATATCTCAAGGGCTGCCCCAAAGAAGCAGGAGTTAAGCTATTTTCCAAAGCACCTGAAGGCAGGACAAGAAGCAGTGGGTGGAAACTAACCAAGGAGAGAAGCAACCTAGAACTAAGGAGAAACTTCCTGACAGTTAGAACAACTAACCAGTGGAACAACCTGCCTCCAGAAGTGGTGAATGCTCCAACACTGGAAGTTTTTAAGAAGAGACTGGACAGCCATTTGTCTGAAATGGTATAGAGTTTTCTGCCTGAGCAGGGGGTTGGACTAGATGATCTCCAAGGTTCCTTCCAATTTATTATTATTATTATTAAGTCTGAAATGGCTTATCTGGACCTCACTGGAAGTATTCCAGCATTGTACTGATCCTCCTGGAACGGCTCAAACTCCAAAGGTCTTTATTTCAAGATGGAAACACCCAGCATTTCAGCTTCAGAGCGTTTCTGGAAGTGATGAGGAGGAACAGGAAGAGCAGGAGATTTATATGCTGTAACAGAACATCTAAAGCAGTGCTTCTCAACGTTTGTGTGACGGCGATCCCCGTCACACAAACGTTCTGCGCATGCGCGGCGCCGCGCGCATGGGGGCGGGGCCCCAACGTGCGACGCACGTGCGTGGCGGCGCCCCCGTGCACGGCGCCGCGAAAAATGGCGGATCGACCCCAAATGGGGTCACGACCCATAGGTTGAGAAGCGCTGACCTAAAGGAAAGGTTCTAAAATGGGGCCTTTTGAATTTGAAATGCTTGGGGCGACCCCCTACAATCTACCATCCAGAATCAAATGCTGGAAACGAACAACAGGATGCTTCTTTGTTCACACACTCCCCAGTAGAATATTCCAGAGCGCAACTTCTGCCCATTATCAAGAGCAAGACATTAAGCTTGGAGCGTATAATGTCATGGTTTGCAAGGCCAAAAAGAACCCAAAGGTAGGAAAAACATAATCTGACAAGATTATTTATCTTACTGACGTGTTGCTCTGTGGCCATAATAAAGATTGAAATTGAATTATTTGACCGATGAAGATGTCCAGAACCTGAAGCAAAATACAGTGAAATGATTGGCCTTTCAGGTTTTTAGTCACAGCGGTTGCAATGAAGTTGTGAAAACACAGGCAGTCCTCGCATTACGGCCACCCAAAGCCATGCCGAACCGCCCCCAAAAGCTACTCAATATCGGATGTTGAAATTACGACAGCCACAGCCCCCCCGGGCTGTATTTCGTATTTCCCAGCAAAAAACACCCACCGAGTAAAATGGATCTGCTTAATGACCGCTGCAAAAAATTCAGATTGGATTGTAAGTTGGGGACTATGTACAATTGTTCATCTTGGTTGATGTTACTAAAGTTCCCCATCATCAGCCAAGCATTTTCCAGTCCTCTAGTTCAGGGGTCCCCAACCTTGGTCACTTTTAAGACTTGTGGACTTCCAACTCCCATGGCTGGCTGGGGAATTCTGGGAGTTGAAGTCCACAAGTCTTAAAAGTGGCCAAGGTTGGGGACCCCTACTCTAGTTACTCTAGAACAGTGGTTCTCAACCTTTTTAATGCCGCGACCCCCAACCAGTCGTAAGTCGAGGACTACTCAACTGGTGCAGCACCGTTTGCAGAATGGGACTTTTGGCGGGCTCAGCAGGGCAGAGACAGCCTGGACAATTCCTATTGGCTTTTGAAAGCCAATAGAATTAGACTCTATTCAAGAGAGTCTATTCTATTGGCTTTCAAAAGCCAATAGAATAAAAAGGAGTAGCACAGCTAAGGAAAAGGGGGAAAAAAATTGGCGGACTGCGTTGTTTGGCGATCCCCGTGAAATGGTCGTTTGACCCCAAATGGGGTCCTGACCCACAGGTTGAGAACCACTGCTCTAGAATGTGTGGGATGTCACATTCCCTAAACTGCTGTGGCCCAAATCCTACAGTTCCGTCTTAAGAGCCGGCATTTTCCTCATTTCCCTGGGACCGCCCGTGCCCCACGGGACATACTTGCGGCAGATCATCTTGTCACAGTTATACTTCTGGGCCAGCTGACGGAGTGAAGGCTCAATGATTCCTCCGCGGAGGCGCAGCACCAAGTGAAGAGTGGACTCTTTGGTGGGGAGAAAGATAGAAATAAGATTAACAGCACGGACCAGGGTTCATGAAAGCTCTGACAAAGGGGAGAGTTGGGACTTGCCATTCTAGAAACCAGACCCCAGAAGCCAAGGAGAAAATGGAACCCGCCCAGGAACATGGAGCACAAAGTGTCCTTCAATTGTCCGATGTTCCCTATTAAGCTCTGCAAGGGATCCAGGGCCAGAGAGGAACCTTTTCTGGCAAAAAGCTTGGAGATCGATGGAGAATCACAGCCAGCTGGATAAACAGAAACACTGCAATTGCTATCCAAGCTCCCTGCCAGAGCAGGATGTTCTCTTGTCGTCCTTCAGTCTTGCCAGTTACCCTCGCACTACAGTAGCGGCCAAAATTGTGGAAACCTTTTGGGAAAAGTGTACAGTAGAAACGCCACCTTTGGTTACGTTTCCACCATTTTTTCTTCTAATTTCTTTATAACTGTAGCCTTCTTCACTTAATAATTCTATTTTACATCGCTTTCTGGGCAACCAGTCCGCTCTTTGCACCACGACTTTAATTTTATGACGTTTTACAAGCTCACTCAATGAAAGAACACCAAAAAAGCCAACCAACGTGATTGCGATCACATCACACACTGACAAATGTCCTCCTCTCAGCTTCAATGCATGACATCAATAACTGAATCCTACTGTGATCTGACTGGCTCATTGCCAAAACAAGATGACACCCGATTGGCTGTTTAAACACTCACGCTCATTGGCTACAATCAGATGAAGGAAAGCTACCTGATATCGACCTAAGCAAGTTGTGCTTCCTTTTTCTGGCTATTTGGCTATAACTTTAGTACAGATAATTGAACAAACCTTGTTGCATTACATTCTTGATTATCTTTCCATTGATATATAATTTTATGGTACAACTCCCCCCAAAAAGGGGTTGTTATTAGCCATCAAACCTCAAAAATGCACTTTTCCCAAAAGGTTTCCACAATTTTGGCCACTACTGTATGTTGGCAATAATGAGTATGATGTGGAAAACAGAATATCTTAATCTCAGGAGAAAACACAGCAAGGGTGGGGACATTATCCATTTATCCTGCTCATGATCTAACTCAAAAGCTGTCATCCCTAAGCAACATTACTCTTGAATGTTAGGCAAGTTGGTGGAAAATTCAACCCATCTGAACAGCTGAGTCTTGGAGTCTATAGTCAGAGGTGAGATGTTTGCTACTACAGCAAATTCATTTTTATATTCAACCTTTGGAAACAGTCAATCAGGAATGTAATGGCGTCAAAATATTTAAATTAAAAGTCGTTTTCTACTAGCTGTTAAGTGATATCCCCTTTCTAGGGCAGGGGTAGGCAACCTTGGCTCTTTTATGACTGGTGGACTTCAACTCCCAGAATTCCTGAGCCAGCATGGCTCAGCTTGGAAACCTCTCCCTTTCCCCTCAGCATGGCTGGCTCAGGAATTCTGGGAGTTGAAGTCCACGAGTCATAAAAGAGCCAAGGTGGCCTACCCCTGTTCTAGGTGCAAGAGGCATTGAAACGGGCTTGAATTCAGTTCTGATTTGTATGTGTGTTTCTGGCAAATATGATGTCCCATAATAACAAACCAAGGCTGACTGATGAGCTTTTCCAAATTGAGGAGAGGAAGAGACGGGTCATCAGCACTTGTACCTTTCTGGATATTGTAATCGGAGAGTGTGCGTCCATCTTCCAGCTGTTTTCCTGCAAAGATCAGACGCTGCTGATCAGGAGGAATGCCTGCAAAGCAAAGGTTTTGTACAGAAATCAATTAGCTAAGGCAGACATGGGGGAGAATTTCATTTTTATTCTGACAAAACCAACAGTTTTCACACAGGTCCTTCTCTCAAGTAAAGTTGCACTAGACCATGGACAGACTTTAACAATTGTTTAGTTTAGAATTATTGTTCTCCATGTGATGGACAAGAAAACATAGCTTGCTTATGACCAAAGCAGAAGTCTTTTAGTTTCAACAATGCTGTAGCTCAAGAGCAGGGGTCTTCAAAATTGGCCCTTTTATGACTTGTGGACTTCAACTCCCAGAATTCCCTAAGGAATTCTGGGAGCTGAAGTCCACAAGTCATAAAAGGGCCAAGTTTGAAGACCTCTGCTCAAGAGAATATTTACATTTTAGTAACATACTGAAAAAAATATGTTTAAAAGTGACTTCCACACACACATACACACGAGACAGGAGAAATCTAAAAGCTATTCATAGTAAAGATGGAAGAATTCCAACATTTGGAGGACACAAAGTCTTGGCTATTATATTAACTATTCCTCTCTAATTCTAAATTCCATCTTGCTTCCCACCTTACACAGAAGGATGTACACATATGAATCTTAAGATCTTTATCCCAAGACCTTGCTATCTGCATTACTTTTAAAGTTAGGAAAATGTTATTCTGGGCTTATCTACGGAAACTCTGGATAAAGAGCATTCTCTTGCTCAAATATTTGTTTTTGGCATCTATTCTTTCCATCTTCCTGGATCCTTGTTTAAGTATTTCCACTCGTTCAGCCTTTCAAAATTTCAATTAACTGTTCTCTTCCTGCTCCCTTTTCAAATCAGTTTGCTTCCTTATGGATGTCATTCATTATAAAAGTCATTGTTGTAGGAAAACAATGCTTCAGTAATCCTTTCTGGGACAGAGAATGTGCAGATCAGGAGTACAACCGAGCAGAAGTCAATCTTTTTAAAGCACTGGTAGTCTTGACGCTTTCCAACAGGTTGTATCCCTGACAATGTTTGATAAAACCACCCCAAGCACATGGTCACGCTGGCTAGGATGAATAACCATTTTGTGCAAAGAAATTTGGAAAGTACAGCTCTGTCTCAGTTGGCAAAGCTCTGCTTTGATCTTCAGTGTATACAGAAGCCCAATTAGTTCCCACAATAGCACAGTTCCACCAGATTGCAGCACCCAAGCTCTGGAACATCTCCAGTGCAGGCAATCTGTCTCCTGGAGGCATGAAAGCTGTTCTATCCAGTTGGTACTTAATCTCACCTTCCTTGTCCTGAATTTTTGCCTTGACATTTTCAATTGTGTCACTTGGCTCCACCTCAAGGGTGATGGTTTTGCCGGTGAGGGTTTTCACAAAAATCTGCATTGTGGCAGCTGAGGTTACCTGGAGAACGTAGAGAAGTGACATATGAACCAAGGTTTGGTCTTAAAAAAAAAAAAAACAACTCTTCCTCACCCTGCCCAGTAGGGGGCAGCAGCTGATAGCAATAAAAGAGCACAACCCAATTCTGACATCACTGTAGGCAACACAACCTACATATGCTTATTTATGCAGTAAACCCCCCCTTCTCTACAATATTTACATTTGTGCCTTTTATCCATATTTAGATCTACAAATCTAAATCTAACATTAGTCCACTAATGTTTTTCAACCTTGGCAACTTATGTGGATTTCATTTCCCAGAGTTCCCTCTACAGCATGCTGGTGGGGAATTCTGGGAATTGAAGCCCAGACATCTTGAAGTTGCCAAAGTCAAGAAATACTAGTCTAGGCCAGGGATAGGCAACCTTGGCTCTTTTATGACTCGTGGACTTCAACTCCCAGAATTCCTGAGCCAGCCATGCTGAGGGGAAAGGGAGGTTTCCAAGCTGAGCCATGCTGGATCAGGAATTCTGGGAGTTTAAGTCCACGAGTCATAAAAGAACCAAGGTTGCCTGCCCCTGGTCTAGGCATTACAGACACACCCACAGAAACCTAGATATATGCCCCCATATATTTAGAACATAGTAGTATCTGCTTAAATAATTGCCCATGTTCTACATGTATTTTGTGGGAATGCACTTACACAATCTTATTTCTTGCTGTATCTTCTGTATTATACTTATATCTATCTATATATACATATTTATCTATAACCCTGAAACTACATCTCTCCTTTTCTCATAAGGCTCCACATCCATTTGCATCACTGTTGATCCTGATGACCCAGATAAACCTTCCAGTGGCCTGAACAATTCTCTTAAAAAATGCAAATGACAAGCTGTCTTGCAAGGAGTATAAATCCTTCCATTCTCCACCATCCAGTGAGAGCTGAAGATGCTTCTTGGATGAGAAGCAAAACATCTTCAAAGAAAAACAGTAAAGTCCAGTTGCCTCTTGAAAAAGCACCTTTGGGACAACCATGACCTGGGTGATTGAGAATCTCCATAGACAAATAATCCTTTAAAGGTCTATGGAACTGAGAGGAAGTAACCAGTGTCAGGTTATATGTTCAGAATGCCACATAAAATGTCTGTATTACACTTGGGCTTATAACAGTGAGACAGAGTACAGAAAATCCTTGGCTTACAACCATTCATTTAGTAACTATTTGAAATTAGAATGGCCCTGAAAAAAGTGACTTATGACTAGTCCTCTGGTGACCCAGAATCTTCATAGAGAGTCCTTTCCTCATAGTGTATCTTTCCCAAAATCCCCTCATACATTTTAAACACTTTAAGCATCACTTGTCTCTATAGCAGGGGTCTTCAAACCTGGCCCTTTTATGACTTGTGGACTTCAACTCCCAGAACTCCTCAGTCAGCGTGCCTGGCTGAGGAATTCTGGGAGCTGAAGTCCACAAGTCATAAAAAGGCCAGGTTTGGAGACTCCTGTTCTATAGCTATGTAAATGCTACCCATATAATGGCAGCTGCAACTCTGGCTGAGCCCAACCCAAACTGGGAAGGGGGACCACTATGAAGCCCCTGGAGTGGGGTCCAAACGAGGGAGTGGCTGAAGCTTCCCAGAAGGCAGAGATGGTCAGCTACCCCTACTGTTGCCAGGAGAAACCACACGGTTGCGTCCACGAACGCTACGGAAATCCAGCCCGACTTCATCTAATCTAGTTAAAAGTGGATCTGCTGATAACAGACGGACGTTATAATAATAAAGTTGGAAGGGACCTTGGAGGTCATCTAGTCTAACCCCCTGCTTAGGCAGGAAACCCGGCCTATATCATTTCAAGTTGTCTTACTATCTCCGTGTTGAGAGCCACGCAAGGAGGCTTCATAAAACGGGCCGAGAAAGAAGCGCCCCCTCCCCCGACCCGAGTGAAAGTCCGGCCCGACCACCCACCCTCCACGCGCCTCCAGCAGCCTCGCCTTACCGAACGGAAAAGAAGGAGCCCCCGGCGGAAGCGGAAACCAGGCCCGCTTCCGCCAAATCACTCCTTCCTCCAAACCCCGCCCGCCCGCGGCCTACGTCACAGTCGTTGCCCCGGTCACCACGACAACGCCTAGCCTTAATCACGCCTCCCGGAAGCAATGCGCTTCATAGAGTTATGAACATGTGTAGAAGAGCTCTGCAGCTTTCTTCTTCTTCTTCTTCTTCTTCTTCTTCTTCTTCTTCTTCTTCTTCTTCTTCTTCTTCTTCTTCTTCTTCTTCTTCTTCTTCTTCTTCTTCTTCTTCTTCTTCTTCTTCTTCTTCTTCTTCTTCTTCTTCTTCTTCTTCCTTCTTCTTCTTCTTCTTCTTCTTCCTTCTTCTTCTTCTTCTTCTTCTTCTTCTTCTTCTTCTTCTTCTTCTTCGTCTTCTTCTTCTTCTTCTTCTTCTTCTTCTTCTTCTTCTTCTACTTCTTCTTCTTCTTCTTCTTCTTCTTCTTCTTCTTCTTCTTCTTCTTCTTCTTCTTCTTCTTCTTCTTCTTCTTCTTCTTCTTCTTCTTCTTCTTTGGAGTGGGGTGGGGTGGATTGTGAGACTCTCGTTTGTGAAGATGAAATCTGATGCTTTCAGAAGTTGTGGCTGCCCCATCACTGAAGGCTTGCAAGAAGAGACTGGACAATGTCTGAAATGATACTGTACAAGGGTGGGGAAACTGTGGCCTTTTTATGACTTGTGGACTTCAGTTCCCAGAATTGAAGAATTGAATTCTGGGAGTTGAAGTCCACAAGTCATAAAAGGGTCATAGTTCCCCACCTCTGTATAGTGGCTCCTGTTTGTGAGGGTTGGACTAAATGTACCTCGAATGTACCTTCCAACTCTAGTATTCTGTGTTCTTTCTCTCTTTCTCTTTCTGTCTCTCAGACATTTATAAAAGAAGCAAATTTTTTTTATGGTGGGTGGAGTGGAAATCTGAAAATATCTAAAAGTGCAATGCAATTCTAAACTGCCAGATGTGAGGTGCAATAATTGGCATTGTTCTGCCTCCCTTGGCTGTCATCCAGTGGTCCCCTGGAGACTGGCAAGCCAGGTCTGCTCACCCCACAACATTGCCTGTCTCCAAGATTTTTGTCCTGATGTATCACTTCATGTTTGATATGCTCAAGTGATCTCTCCTCCAAAGACTAACCATGTCTGCTTAGCTTTTCAAAAGCAACCAGGGTTGGTTAGATACTATCACCCAGTAAGACTGACTCTGAAGAAAGATGGGATGTAGAGCAATTCTGGGAGTTAAAGACCACATAGGTTAAAGTGGCTGAGGTTGAGAATCATTGATTTAGCCTAGAGCAAAAGAAAATACTGGCTGAATTAATTTAGACAATGTGCTGATAACAAAGCCTTGTTTACCAGCAACCTTATGTCTCAATACCATCATGAACCCTGTTACTGATGCCTTTAGCAACCTGCAGTCAGGGAAAGAGAGCAGTGGACCACATTATAAGATTGTTGTACATTTATTTTCTCAAAATTAGATCCTCCAAGATGAAACTTCAATGCTGTACATATGGTGGATAAGAAACCTGATAATGAGATGCCTAGGACTGGTTATAGTGTTGGGGTGCCAAATTCTAGATATTTAGTAGGGGGACATAACAGGGCTGATGGCTTATGCTGGATACACGTGGCAGCTATCACCGAGGGCTTCCATATTCTCTGCTTTTCAGATAGCCATGGAAACTGGGCTTTAGGGAGCAGCTGGATCTGTGAAGAGAGAGAGAGAGAGAGAGAGAGAGAGAGAGAGGGAGGGAGGGAGGGAGGGAGGGAGGGAGAGACTTCTTTACCCACCCCAAAATATGAATATCCAGGTAATTCAGGCAAAACAAAAATCATTTATTAAGGGGGAGAGTTTAAGTCTTTTTATAGCAAGCAATCAAACAATAAAAGGCACTGATTGCATGTGAGACTTGAGCAGTGGAAAACAAATAATTCTAGAATAACATCCCACAAGTGGCAAATGTATTATTTATGTTACTCTTTCCCTGCTGGGTTTGCATCTTTCTTAAAACTTGTGAGTATATTCAAGGACTTTCAGGATAAGTTCTCTATTATTTAGTGCTGAAAGGACACGTACTCTGCATGCCAAAAGAAATAGCCTTGGCTAAGAAGGAAAAAAAAATCATGTTTTCCTGAAGTTAAAAAAAGGCCTAGACCGCTGTGTTAAAAATGCTAATATCACCTTTTTACAATGCTAATAACGAAGCCTAAAATTCCAGGCAACAGATCTGTGGATTCAGTCAGCAGGCTGGCATGGAGTCTCTGATTCTTTATCATTCTTGGGGACTTCAATCTTCTCCCAGCTCAACACACAGGACATACCTGGTTTTTATCTTGGCTCAGTTGTTCACCAGAGCACCAGAGGGAAGGACGAGAAACAATGGTTGGAAGTTGATCAAAGAGAGAAGCAACCTGGAACCTAAGGAAAAACTTCCAGACAGTGAGGACAATCAACCAGTGGAACAGCTTACCCCCAGAAATTGTGGGCGCTCCATCTCTGGACGTTTTTAAAAAGAGACTGGACAATCACCTGTCTGAGATGGTGTAGGTCCTCCTGCTTGAGCAGGGGGCTGGACTAGAAGACCTCCAAGATCCCTTCCAGCTCTATTCTATTCTACAGTTGCACCATAGTCACAGGATGGAGGTCATTACCATCAGCCTTCTTCCAAAACGAATAAGTTATTATTTTTCAGCTTGCTTGAGCTATCTCTTCCTTGGAAGGGAGATAGGACTATTAGATTGGCCCACCCCAGATACTTGAGAAGGGGTTAAGAAAGTACTTGGAGGATCCTGAGATCTTGGTGGGCTGTTTATGTAAGACCTTAGCTCACCCATAGCTCCTGCTAAAGGAGGAGATGGCAATTGTGGCCTGGAAGACATTGCCCAAATCCAATTTGTGCACCAACATGCTGCCTATCACTGGACCAAAAAGCCTTCTTAGAGTTCCTCATACCCTGGTCACTTCACAAGTGGACTACTGCAACATACTTCTCATGGGGCTGGCCCTGAAGATCCTTCGGAAGCAACAAATAGTCCAGAAAGGAGCAGTATGAGGAGTGATGGCCAGACCTTACTATGGCCATGTATTATCTCTAGTTTGTGAGCTGAACTAGTTATAAGTAAACTTCTGAGTATGGATAGTCCTTGAGTTATGACCACAATTGAGCCCAAAATTTCTGTTTCTAAGCAAAACATTTATTAAGTGAGTTTTGCCACAATTGTGAAGTGAATCACTGCAGTTGTTTAGTTAGTATTATGGCTGTTAAGTGAAATTGGCTTCCCCATTGACTTTGCTTGTAAGAAGTTCGTAAAAGATGATCACATCACCCCGGGACACGGCGACTGTCATAAATTTGAATCAGTTGCTAAGTGTTCGAATTTTGATCACATGATTATGGTCTTGTGGAAAACGAAAGGACTCTTATGAATTCCAGAGGGTTTTAGCAGAGAGATTTATTGCTCAGGTTCAGAAGCAATAGCAACAAGCAATTCTGAACCCCGAGGGCGGGTTCAGAATTCAGTTTTATACTTTCCCTTTCTCAGGAACAAAGGAATACACATTGAAATACACATTGTAATACATTAGGTTCGTTTCTCACAAGTATACAATGGAGAAAGTTTGCTACATACATTGTATCCAAGTGCAATGCGCATTAGGTTAGTCACATACTATTAACACAGCATTATTCCGGTAATTATGCAGACACATCATTATTCTAGTGATTGTTCATTATTCCACATTAATGGGGAGGCTGCAATGGTTGTAAGGGTGAAAAATGCTCATGTCACTTTTTTCAATGCCATTGTAACTTTGAACGGTCACTAAATGAATTGTTGTAAGTCAAGGACTATCTGTATCTGTACAAAATGCTGGCTATTACCTAGAAGGCCTTTCTTGGCAGTGGGCTTAGCTATCTGAGGCTCCCTCCAGCGATTTCCTCAAGGTTATCTCATTCCTTTTACAGTGTGCTGCTCTGCTCTTCATATTTTCCTCCTTTTTAACCATGTTTTCTCCATAGGTTCCAGGTCTGGACATTTTATTTTTATTTATTTGTTTATATCCCAACATTATGATTTTTACAAATAATTCAAGGCAGTGAACATATTCAACATACCTTCCTCTTCCTATTTTCCCCGCAATAACAACCTTGTGAGGTGGGTTGGGCTAAGAGAGAGGGACTGGCTCAAAGTCACCCAGCTGACTTTGATGCCTAAGGTGGGACTAGAACTCTCAGTCTCCTGATGATTGGCTCAAAGTCACCCAGCTGACTTTAATGCCTAAGGTGGGACTAGAACTCTCAGTCTCCTGATGATTGGCCCAAAGTCACCCAGCTGACTTTGATGCCTAAGGTGGGACTAGAACTCTCAGTCTCCTGATGATTGGCCCAAAGTCACCCAGCTGACTTTGATGCCTAAGGTGGGACTAGAACTCTCAGTCTCCTGATGATTGGCCCAAAGTCACCCAGATGGTTTTCATGGCTAAGGCGGGATTAGAACTCACAATCTCCTGCTTTCTAATCTGGTGTCATGATACCGAGACAGCATTGATTTTATCTGTTGATGACCTATCTACATTGATGTTAGGTGGCTGGGGAATTCTAGGAGTTGAAGTCCACATATCCATCTCCTGTTTGCCTGTCCTGTGATCAGATAGCTTGGTTTGGGTCCTGCCAAATGATAATATTACCTACCACAGGGGGATCCAGAAAGGGCCATGGACATGGCCAATGTGCTAATCCCTTTCAACGTGAGCTTTTATTTATTTATATCTTGCCTTTTATTACTTTTTTTAATAAATAAATTGAGGCAGACAACATACCTAATACTCCTCCTTCCTCCTATTTTCCCCACAACAACCTTGTGAGGTGAGTTGGGCTTAGAGAGAGAGGGATTGATCCAAGGTCATCCAGCCAGCCTTCATGGCTATTTTTATTCTTATTAGGCATTATTACGAAACGTGCAGGAAAAGAAAGGGAACTCACTGGGGGAAAAAATAAGGGCAGGAAAGAAGAAGAAAGAAAGAAAATGGAACGAAATCCAATCAAAAAAAGGGACTGAGTTACTCGGCTATAAATTCACAGATTTTCTGGAGGGAAATTTAAACTAAACAGCGGGGACAGGGAGTTAATTGATACGGAACAACCCTGTCCATGGCAATTTAAAAATTATAGGGCTATCAGTGCATGTAGCATAGATGTGTGTGTGGACAAAAATACCAACCTTGCTATCAAGCAAAATGAAGCCTCTAATAGCGAGTGCCACACAAAGTGCACTAACCAAATAGGTGGTAAGACAATAGGGGAACTCAGGCACCACACAGGTTATGTAGAAAGGAAACACAGGGCCACTCAGAAAGGACTCAAATGTTTATACACCAATGCACAGAGTATGAACAGCAAACAGGGTGAACTAGAAATTCAGGTTAATGAGGGCAGATACGATATTGTTGCCATTACGGAAACATGATGGGATGAAACCCACACATGGAACATACAGCTAGAGGGATTTAAATTATTTAAAAGAAACAGACCAAATAAAAGAGGAGGTGGAGTTGCTCTCTATATAAGAAATAACTACATCTCTACAGAAATAGAGCACAATAATGATAAAAACTGTCTTGAATGCATTTGGGTCAATATAAAAGGGGGAGGAAATGACATTGCCATAGGTGTATACTACAGACCACCCAACCAAACAGAGGAAATAGATGAACTTTTTGCTAGTCAGCTAACTAAGGTATGTAGGAAGCACATCACAATAGTAATGGGGGACTTTAACTACCCTGACATCAACTGGGAGACAAACTCCGCACCAAGTGGAAGATCAAACAGGTTCCTGGCAAACCTAGCAGACAACTTTGTCTCCCAAAAAGTAGAGAAGGGAACTAGAGGATTAGCCATTTTGGATCTAATTCTCACTAACAGAGATGAAATGATAGAAGGTGTTGAAGCCATAGGAACCCTGGGAGTAAGTGATCATGCAATCTTAGAATTCAACATTATAGAAGCACAAGCAATAGAACACAGTCAAACTAGAGTCTTGGACTTCAAGAGAGCTAATTTCAATAAACTTAGAGAGGGCTTGGGAAGGATTCCATGGATGAGAATCCTCAAGGGGAAAACAACTCAAGAAGCTTGGGAAATTTTGAAAAATGAGATAATAAAAGCACAGTCTAGCACAATACCAACAAAGAGGAAAAACAACAGCTCTCAAAAGAAACCAGCATGGATGCATAAAGAACTCTCTGATAAATTGAAAATAAAAAGGACAAGTATAGAAAGTGGAAAGAGGGGAACATAACTAAGTCAGAATATCAGCAAATTGCCTGAGCCTGCAAAGATGAAGTGAAGAAAGCCAAGGCTCAAAATGAACTAAGGCTTGCGACCAAAGTCAAAAATAACAAAAAAAAGCTTCTTTCAACATGTAAAAAACAAGAAAAAAGTGAAGGAAATGATTGGTCCATTAGTGGGTGGAAGTGGCAAGAAGGTGACAAGCAACAGGGAGAAAGCAGAACTATTTAACTCGTTTTTTGCATCTGTCTTTACACAAAGGGAAAAAACAGACCAACCTATCAAAAATAGTGCCATAAAAAACAAAATAGAAATACAAGTTAAGATAGGCAAGAAAATGGTAAGTGAGCACCTGTCCAGCCTAGATGAGTTCAAATCGCCAGGACCAGATGGATTACACCCCAGAGTTCTCAAGGAACTGGCAGATGTGATATCGGAGCCACTGAACTATATTTTTCAAAGATCCTGGAACACAGGGGAACTACCAGAGGACTGGAAAAGAGCTGATGTAGTTCCCATCCTCAAAAAAGGGAAAAAAATGGATCCAGGAAATTACAGACCTATCAGCCTGACCTCAATACCTGGGAAGATCCTGGAAAAGATAATCAAACAACGAATCAACGAACACCTAGAGGCAAACAAAGTCATTACTAAAAGCCAACATGGGTTTGTCAAAAATAGATCATGCCAGACAAATCTTATTGCATTCTTTGACCAAGTGACAAAATTAGTGGATCAGAGGAATGCTGTGGACATAATTTACTTGGACTTCAGTAAGGCATTTGATAAAGTAGATCACAACCTACTACTTGATAAGATAGAAAAATGTGGGGTAGACAGAATCACCACCAGATGGATCCGTAGCTGGCTGACCGGCCGTACTCAGCAGTGGTCCTCAATGGAACTGCATCTATATGGAGGGAAGTGTGTAGTGGGGTGCCCCAGGGCTCTGTTCTGGGCCCAGTACTCTTCAACATCTTCATCAACGATTTGGATGAAGGGATAGATGGGGAACTCATCAAATTTGCAGATGACACCAAGCTGGCAGGAATAGCCAACACTCCAGAAGACAGGCTTAAGATACAGAAGGATCTGGACAGACTTGAACACTGGGCACTAACTAACAAAATGAAATTCAATGGTGAAAAAAGCAAGGTTCTACATTTAGGCAAGAAAAACCAAATGCACAAGTACAGCATAGGTGGCACCATGCTCAATAGTAGTAACTGTGAGAGGGACCTCGGAGTCCTAGTAGACAATCACTAAATATGAGCCAGCAGTGTGCTGCAGCTGCCAAAAAGGCCAACACAGTGCTAGGCTGCATTAACAGAGGGATAGAATCAAGATCACGTGAAGTATTAATACCACTCTTCAATGCCTTGGTAAGGCCACACTTGGAATACTGCATCCAGTTTTGGTCACCACGATGTAAAAAAGATGTTGAGACTCTAGAAAGAGTACAGAGAAGAGCAACAAAGATGATTAGGGGACTGGAGGCTAAAACATATAAGGAACGGTTGCTAGAATTGGGTATGTCTAGTTTAACGAAGAGAAGGACAAGGGGGGACATGATAGCAGTATTCCAATATCTCAGGGGCTGCCATAAAGAAGAGGGAATTAAGCTATTTTCCAAAGCACCTGAAGGCAGGACAAGAAGCAACGGGTGGAAACTAATCAAGGAGAGAAGCAACCTAGAACTAAGGAGAAACTTCCTGACAGTGAGAACAATTAATCAGTGGAACAGCCTGCCTCCAGAAGCAGTAAATGCTCCAACACTGGAAGTTTTTAAGAAGACACTGGACAGCCATTTGTCCGAAATGGTGTAGGGTTTCCTGCCTGAGCAGGGGTTGGACTAGATGCCCTTCCAACTTTACTACTATTACTATTACTAAGATCTATTCTGTAACTGATTGTTGAGCAGTTATTTAATACAGGTCAGAAGCAGTTTGTCTCTTTGAATATCACTTGCTAGGGATGGGGGTTGCTGGGCTGCTGACTTAATGGCCAGCTGCTAATCTGGGGCCACCGCCAATCCCTGATTGAATTCATGCCAATTACAGGTAGTCCTTGATTTACAACAGTTTGTTTGGTGAACATTGAAAGTTATAGCGGCACTGAAAAAAAAGCGACTTACACGTTTTTCACACTTATGACCATTGCAGCATCCCCACGGTCATGTGATCAAAATTTTGACACTTGGCAACTGACTTATTTTACGACAATTGCAGTATCCCGGGGTTTTGTGATCACCTTTTGCAACCTTCTGGCAAGCAAATTCAATGGGGGAGTCAGAATCACTTAACCACCAAGTTACTAACTTAACAACTCCAACGATTCACTTATCAACGGTGGCAAAAAAGGTCGTGAAATGAGGCAAAACTCACTTAACAAATGTCTCACCTAGCAACAGAAAGTTTGGGCTCAATTATGGTCATAAGTTGAGGATACTTACCTATATCCTCTGCTGATGAGATACTACAGGTACCTCATCAGCAGAGCTCTTATGATATTGTCCAACAGAGGGCGCTGTAACTCCCAGAATGGTATTTTTTGTCAACAAACATCCATTGAAAATAATTGAAATTTGTGCTTTTCATATTCTTTTTTTGAGAGCAAACAAGTTTGTACCTTGGGGTGGGTGGTGGGAGGGAATCTGGCCGATGCAGCTGTTGTCCCCAGCGTGCCACCGATATAATTACAATTCCTCTTCCTCCAAACAACAGAACTGTTTCTAATTTCTGTTATTTAATGTTCTAGAGACTGAAAAAATATGCTAACCAATTGCAGATTGGAAAGAGAAATAAATTACACTCCCATATGCCCACACATTGAGTCCTTCCTCGGTATAATAACTCCAGATAAATTGGACTCCAACACCCATATAACTTTTCATGATGAGAATTGTTAAGTTGAAGTCTAGTACCTCCCAGCATCTATGGGACTTTACTTCTAAGAAGATAGGCTTGGATGATGCTGTATTGAAATTAAAATTTCATCAATAAAACTTGCTGTGAAAGTGTGTCATACATACTACTTTCTCTAAGTCTAAAAGAAGGAAGAAAGGAAGGCAGGAAGGAAGGATATAAGTTTGGTATAGTGGTTATATATATGCCTTACACACACACACACACACACACAAACACACAGTACATAGATAGTTCATTAATACATACATGCATACATACATACATATTATTTTTGACAATTTGCAGTCCTCCTTTTCAGTGTATAATCTAAACTGGTGTTTTTCAAACTTGGAAACTTGAAGAGGTGTGCACCAACTCCCAGAATTCCCTAGCCAACATTGCCAAGTATTCTGGGAATGGAAGTCCACATCTGAAAAATGCCCTGTCCAGGCAAAGTTACTTTGGTAGCTGGTTCTAATGAAAATTAATGGGAACTCACCGGAGGACTACCCATTCAGAATAAGTGATGCTACCTGCACGCATGTCATGAGGTATATAGAAAAAGGGAAAAGCTTTGATTGCATGTTTATTTATTTGTCAGATTTAGGTACTGCCCATTTCACTCTGGGCGGTGTTCAGTTAAAAGTATAAAAATGCAGTACATCAATAAAAGGAGCTAGATAGAAACAGTAATAAGCTAAAAGGTAGAGGGAGGACCTTAAACTGCCATCCAGCCCCTAGGATTGCGTTCTGCTGTGTGAGCCCCATGTAAATTGGCAGAGCCATTTTGGGACACTCTCCATTCTGCAGGTGCCCCTAAATTAGCCTCAGCTCTGTTGGACTTAACAGAATAACAGAATAGGAAGAGACCTTGGTGGTCTTCTAGTCCAGCCCCCTCCTCAAGCAGGAGACCCTATACTATTTCAAACAAACGGTTGTCCAATCTCTTCATAAAAACAGCCATAATTTCTGGAGGCGTTCCACTGATTAATTGCCATGACTTTTTTCCTTATTTCTAGGTTGGTTCTCTCTTTGATTAGTTTCTACCCTTTGCTTCTTGTCCTGCCTTCAAGTGTTTGGGAAAAGATAGATGGAAACACCCCCCCCCTTCTTTTTCGTAGCTCCTCAAATATTGAATGATTGCTATCATGCTTCAGAAAAACCATCCAATCCGGTTGCAAAAAAAAATTCTTGAGGTCCGATATATCCCCTCTCTGCACAAGGCCCTTTGGCCATTACAAATGTTTTCTTCAGAGTGTCATTGACTAGGACATTTTTTTTAAAAAAAATATTTTAATTTATTGGATGTATCTGGCCATTTATCTTGCATGCCTGACCCTGGGTGGCTAACAGAATGTGAAACATCATTAGTGTAAAAACAACAGATGAACACAAAATAACTCTAAGCAAAAAAACATAAAATGGTTTGCTGGATTAGTTTTTGCTGGATTAGGTTTGGACCATTCTGATCAGTTGCAACTTCTGGATGTTTTCTGAGGGGAGGCACATGCAAACCACATTGCAGTGATCTACTTAAGAGGCAACTGAAGCATGGCTGCCTGTGTGTGTAATGCTCCTAATCCAGGAAGGGGCATAATTGGCACACCACACAAAGTTGTGGAAAGGCCCTTTTGGACAATGGAGCCACCTAATCCTGAAACTGGAGCTGTGGGTTCCGGAAGGGCCCGCAATTCACACCGAACCCCATCCAAAATGAAAGATGAAACTAAGAGACCAAAGTTGATTCTTCTGGGCGAGATGAGAATATGGGATGGAGCCAGTGGTGGGATCCAAATATGTGAACAACCGGTTCTCTGTGTGGATGCCACTTCCGGAAGTCCGTTCTGGGCCTGGGCAACAAAAAATTAACTACCGGTTCCGCCGAACTGGTGTGAACCGGCTGAATCCTACCACTGGATGGTTTTCTTTTTTCTTCTATTAATTCTTCGCTATTCCTTCTGTATCCTTTGTAAGCTGCTCCAATACTTTTAGAATGAAGCAACCTGGCAACAAGAGCCGTAAAAGAGAGAAATCAATCTAATCATCCTGCAGTGTGGTCTTACTATCAGGTGTAACGTTAGTTACCATTTTATAATGCCTTGGTATGATGGATGCCTTGGAATACTGCATCCAGTTTTGATTGTCACGAAACTCTGGAAAGATTCTGGAAACGGTGCAGAGAAGAGCCACAAAGATGATTAGAGGTTAAAACATGTGAAGAACAGTTGCAAGAATTGGGTATGTCTAGTTTAATGAAGAGAAGGATGAGGGGGGACATAATAGCAGTCTTCCAAGATCTTAGGGGCTGCCCCAAAGAAGAGGGAGTCAAGCTATTATCCAAAGCACCTGAAGGAAGAACAAGAAGCAACGGATGGAAACTCATCAAGGAGAGAAGCAACCTAGAACTAAGGAGAAATTTCCTGACAGTGAGAACAATTAATCAATAGAATGGCTTGCCTCCAGAAGCTGTGGGTGCTCCAACTTTGGAGGTTTTTATGGACACTGGACAGCCATTTGTCTGAAATGATATAGGGTCTCCTGCTTGAGCAGGGGGTGGACCTTCAAGGTCCCTTCCAACTCTGTTATTCTGTTATTGTGGCCTTTGCTTCCCACTATGATGTTGGTACACTTGCTAGATTCACATGGCTCTGCTAGGAAGAGATCCTTTCCAGCTGATGGGTGTTCCAAAATCACTTTTAAAAAATCTGACTGCCAGGAAAGAGCAGATGTATAGAACTGTTTGGAGGGAAATTGGAGAGCTCTGGTCACATTTGCCTGGATACAGTTCAGAGGACGGAAGAAACAGAGTAGGAACAAACAAGACCCTAATCGTTCCAATCTCTCTGAAACTTCCCAGAGAAAGTTTTCATGGCTGTGTTTGATACAACATCTTAATCTGGTTATGGTGTGCAGCATTTGCTAGATTCACATAGTGTATTCAACGATGGATGGATGGATGGAAGGAAGGAAGGAAGGAAGGAACAGAAATAGAGAGAAAGGACAGAAGGAAGGAAGGAAGGAAGGAAGGAAGGAAGGAAGGAAGGAGGCAGGGAAGGAGGGAAAAAAAGAAAGAAAAAGAGAAGGAAGGAAGGAAGGAAGGAAGGAAGGAAGGGAAGGAAGGAAGGAAGGAAGGAAGGAAGGAAGGAAGGAAGGAAGGAAGGAAGTACAGCAAAATGCACAAGTACAGCATAGGTGGCACCATGCTCAATAGTAGTAGACAATCACTTAAATATGAACCAACTGTGTGCTGCAGCTGCCAAAAAGGCCAACACAGTGCTAGGCTGCATTAACAGAGGGATAGAATCAAGATCACGTGAAGTATTACTACCACTCTTCAATGCCTTGGTAAGGCCACACTTGGAATACTGCATCCAGTTTTGGTCACCACGATGTAAAAAAGATGTTGAGACTCTAGAAAGAGTACAGAGAAGAGCAACAAAGATGATTAGGGGACTAGAGGCTAAAACATATAAGGAATGGTTGCTGGAATTGGGTATGTCTAGTTTAATGAAGAGAAGGATGAGGAGGGACATGATAGCAGTGTTCCAATATCTCAGGGGCTGCCACAAAGAAGAGGGAATCAAGCTATTTTCCAAAGCACCTGAAGGCAGGACAAGAAGCAACGGATGGAAACTAATCAAGGAGAGAAGCAACCTAGAACTAAGGAGAAATTTCCTGACAATGAGAACAATTAATCAGTGGAACAGCCTGCCTCCAGAAGCAGTAAATGCTCCAACACTGGAAGTTTTTAAGAAGAGACGACAACCATTTGTCCGAAATGGTGTAGGGTTTCCTGCCTGAGCAGGGGGTTGGAATAGATGACCTCCAAGGTCCCTTCCAACTTTACTACCACTACTATAATTATTATTATTAGGAAGGAAAGTTTAAAACTATTACGCTTAACTTGTGTGAATGCAGATGTTAGGACTCTGCCCAATCTGGTTAAGTTTAGTCCACTCCATCCCCATAATCTTGGGCTAAAAAGCTGTTTTATAATGTGCTTAATATTTTAGACCGAAAGAGAATTTTCAGTTTAAAATAGGTTAAGCTACTTCATCCCGAGACATTAACTCTTGCCCGGTGGCCTCAAATAAGTCAGAATATTGATCTATTGTTTATCCTGAATGCAGAAGATAACAGAGAAAGCTGCTTTTTCAAGATTAAACTATTCAGAGATCTAATCCTGCTTTCTCTGCTGCCGTGATCTCATGCAGGGGAGGGCCAACTTCCTCCCTTTGTAATGTGACAAAAACGAAGCATCTCTGTTCACATCTTTCTTCTAGCAATGCCAAGGATGAGCATTAAATTAGGTTCCCTGGGAGTCACCTGGCTCAGCAATGACCAAAATTATGATTTAAAGTTCTCTTGATTTTTATAAGCCTACTTCTCTGCTGAGCTGCCTTGCAAGTCTGCTGAGATGATAACAGCCTAAAGATGAAACACTTCTGCTGGTTTGCAAACTGAAGAGAGAATTCCCCTCAAAAGTCCAAACACCAGTGGGCTAAATATTTTTGTCCTAGATAGTAACATGTTTGTGTTTGTGACTAATTTGAAAAGATTGTCCAGTGATTGAAACTTTTTGACAGTTTATTATTAGCTGTATCCACTCATACAATCACCAAGAGTGAGTTGAAAGTGCTTACAGTTGAGAAAGCAAAAAATAAAGCAGTTCTTGTAAATTGAAGGAACACCTTATGGTCCCCTGTCCCCTATAGGGTATAAGTGAGTACAATGCACACATAGGGCTAGCAAAAGGCTAGCAAAAATTAGGATGGAGATGCAACGCTCTTGAGGAAGTCTTTATAGGTTTTATATAACTTTTTTTAATGCACTGGACTACACAATATTTTTTCATAGAATTGTGCCTCTCAGCAAGAGGCACAATCTGTCCAGGAGCCAAAATGAATCGACGCTTTCAGGCAGAAGGATGTGTGGGAAGTCAGCCCCCCAGAGAAGGAAATATTAAAAGGGCAGAAAAATAGATTTTCTCAAAGGATCTTAAAGAGGCAGAAAAGCATGCCCAGTTTTCTTAATAGCCCCAGGTCTCCCTCCCCCAAGCAGAAACCAGCTCTGTAGAAATGCAGATGTAAATAATCCAGGAAAGTTGGAGGCCCCCAGCTAGAAGCTTAGGAAGACAAAGGCACCTAAAATCTACATACCCCACCCAAACTCTAAGACAGGACATAATAGGATTAACCCACAGATGCCAAAGGGAACACTCAGACTCAGATCAAAGTTCATGCCACAGGAACAACTCCAAACAAAAGGCTCCAGAGGGTATAAAAACCCACTCCCTACATGTGCTCACTCTCTTTTCTTCCAGAGCCATCTTTCTGTCTGGCTCTCCTCTTCAATAAACTGCCACCTTCTTTCTAAAGCAGTCATCATGTTGTTTATGGACTGAACCATGATGAAGACTTTTCTTTCAACAGATGCAACCTACCGCAACAGGAATTAACTTTAATAAGTTCCTTTTCCCTAGGACAAAGATGGTGTTTCCTGACCTTCTGTTTTCTGCCTCCTGTTTGTGGTGTCACTGCTGCTGGGCCACAACAATTTCCCTGCCTTTTCCATTTGGCCTGAATGAACCCTGTTTTCCCTTCGCTCCCTATTTTGTAAAATTAGAACCATCCCATCTGGAGTAATTTGACAATTGCTTCAGAAACCAATTACGGCAGCCATAAAACTTTGCCTGCTGGATGATTTGTTAAGCTGGATGTGATTAGAAGACACATCTGTTGCTTTTTCTGAGAAAAATTAAGTAGAGGCCACCAAAATTCTTTAGTAGAAGAGTTGTAGCTCATACACTTGATTCAAAACAACCCCAAACCACAACACTGATGTTTACGCATTTCAGCGACAAACTTGACTTGGCTTTCCGTTAACTGAATTGTGCTACCACCAGTATTTTACAGGTGAAAATAGGGAGGCAACTTAGAAAAACTTGGGGGGGGGGTTACTCCCTCAAAACACAGCAAAAACTCCCATGAGGTGAGGTAGATTGCAATGTCAGGACAACATCCAAATCCCCCTTGAATAAATTTTCACAAACAAGAAATTCAGAGGAATGAAAAGAACAAATTTATTAGTGCTCCTCCAGACTCTTCCTTTTGTTTTTCCCTAAATCTTATAAAACAATCTCGTTTAGATTTGGGGAATATGGAGATTGCCAGCCAACCATTCCTGTTTGCCCAGCACCTCAGTTCTTCCCCCTTCAGTCAAAAAAGTAAAAGAAAATAAAGAGAACAAAAAGACAAGGCCATGCCATTCCCCCCCCCCATTTCTTTAGTCTTCTCTTAATTGTTCAAATTCAGCAAAAAAAAGGCTTATTCCTTGATGTAGCTAAGAGACTGCTAAAGAAAAGTGCAGGTTTTTGTTGTTGGTGTTGAAGTTCTGTATAGTAAAGACTTCAAATGGAATGTGCCCATTGTGATCGCAAGTTGTGATGGTTGTAAAGCGGGTCACCCATAGGAGCAACCTGATTTTATGAACTTTTGTGTCAATGGTTGTGAAGCAAATGCCGCAGTTATTAAGCTGGTGGAGAATTCTGGGGGTTGAAGTCCACAGGTCTTAAAGTTGTCAAGGTTGGACACTCTTGTTCTAGAACGACATCTGATAAATGAAAGGGTGTAAAAAAAATATCAGATAGCCAGTTTGATCTAGTTGTTAAGGCACCAGGCTAGAAACCAGAAGGCAGGACACAAAGCCAGCTGGGCGATCTTGGGCCAGTCAGCCCTAAGAAGGAGACAATGGCAAACCACTTCTGAAATCTTTCCAAGGAAAATGTAGGGACTTGTCTAGGCATCCACAGAGTCAAGACTAACTTGAAGGAACCAAAAAATAAAAAACCAGGGACTCAAGCATACAAAAATAGAGAAATTGCCTGTTTAAAACAATAAAGAAAAGGACGAATAGAATAGAATAGAATAGAATAGAATAGAATGGAATGGAATGGAATGGAATAGAATGGAATATCATGCTGTCAGTAAAAGAATGCTATGTACACATTTTACAACATACACAGTGAAGCAGATGACAAATTTAAAATGGACATATAGATAAAATTGGTTGGAAACTGCCTATCATCAGCGTGATACCTCCCAATTCCATACACACACACACACACACACACACACACACACACACACACAGAGAGAGAGAGAGAGAGAGAGAGAGAGAGAGAGAGAGAGAGAGAGAGAGACCCTATTTACATGATGAACCTTCGTTGCTTGGAAAGTTCATAAACTTTCCAATTTTCTGAGTGGAGACATGTAACAATATAGAGGCAGTCCTCAACTTAAGACCACAATGGGGACCAAATTTCTATTGCTTTGCAAGATGGTTGTTATTTGAGTCACACCCGATTTTGCAACCTTTTTTGCCACAGTTGTTATGCAAATCACTGCAATTGTTAAGTGAATCATGTGGTTGTTAAACGAACCCAGAGTCCACCATTTAACTTTGCTTGTCAGAAGCTGGGTGGGAAGGTCACAAATAGTGATCACATGACCCCGGGGTGCTGCAGTTATCATGATTACATGGTAGCTGCCAAACACCTGAATTTTGATCATATGACCCTGGGGAATGCTGCAATGGTCGTAAGAGTGAGAACTGGTCATAAATCACTTTTTAAAAGGGCTGTTCTAACTTTGGTCACTAAATGAATGGTTGTAAGTCAAGGAGACTTCATCTCCAAGAAGACAGAGGAATCAAAAAGGAATATTTGATTAAATCAGAAGGAACCTATTATTGAAGTCTTGTTGAAGCAGAAAGTTTGGATAGAGGAGGGTTGACTGAGGCAATGAGGCAGGCTGGGAGTTTTGGGAATGAGGTTATATGCAGCAATAAAACAGCAAGGCAATATACACAAAGACAAAAAAAGGGTAAAGAAAACGGACAAATAAAATATTTCAGGGAATTCTAGAGAGAACTGGCCCGGTTTTGAATTAAGCAAATTTCATTTTGAAAGGATAAAAATGGATTTTCCTTAGAACAATGGAAGAAAACTTTTCTCAGTTTTGGAGGAAAATCTGTGTGAAGGGTTTGGGAGGGATCAGGCACATCCTCTAGAACAGGGGTCTCCAAACTTGGCCGCTTTAAGACTTGTGGATTTCAATTTCCAGAATTCCTCAGCCAGCCATACTGGCTGAGGAATTCTGGGAATTGAAGTCCACAAGTCTTAAAGCAGCCAAATTTGAAGACCCCCTGTGCTAGAAGCAGGACTAAAAAATTCAAAATGGTGGCAGCAACTGAGCGATCAAAGCCCCACCCCCTTTTAAATGGGTGGGGCTATCATTGCTTGGTCCTTGCCACCATCTTGACTTTTTTGACCCCCTTTCCCAATACCCGTGGTACAAACTAGGACTTAAGAATTGAAATGCGTCTGTGTCTAGGTTACATCTCTTTCTATTTATATAAATAAGATTTTTTTTCCTTTTGGTTTTAATAAATACCAAGTATATAATGCACAGTCTGTACGTTATTACAGATAATGCCCCTGAACATTAGGAACTGGACAAATCACCCCAAAATAGATTTTCAGATGTAGTTTTCTTCAGCATCATCTGTGTCCAAGGCGTTTTTATTCAGAGCTATGGAAGGAAAGAAAGAACAAATTAATCCCCTTTCATTTTATGCCGGGCATCATTACAGATTGTCCTCGATCTGCTTCTCTTTAAAGCAGACATTGCTGATTTTTTTTTTTTTTCTGAGAAGGACTCTATTTGGTTTACAAGAGGCAAATGGGAAAAGCTAAAATAGAATCAAGCGCTTCTATTTATTTATTTTGTGGAAGTTTTCACATGTTTTTAATTATTTTAGAATTTTAGAATTGTAAGCTGCTCAGAATCACTTGGTGGAGTTGAGCGGCCATAGAAATCAACAAATCAACAAATAAATAAATGCAGAGATAGGTCAAAAAAGTTGAGATGGCACTCATCTTTTAGGGGACTGGAGGCTAAAAGATATAAGGAACAGTTGCTGGAATTGGGTATGTCTAGTTTAATGAAGAGAAGGACGAGGGGGGACATGATAGCAGTCTTCCAGTATCTCAAGGGCTGCCCCAAAGAAGAGGGAGTCAAGCTATTCTCCAAAGCCCCTGAAGGCAGGACGAGAAGCAACGGATGGAAACTAATCAAGGAGAGAAGCAACCTAGAACTAAGGAGAAACTTCCTGATAGTTAGAACAATTAACCAGTGGAACAACCTGCCTCCAGAAATGGTGAATGCTCCAACACTGGAAGTTTTTAAGAAGAGACTGGACAGCCATTTGTCTGAAACGGTATAGGGTTTCCTGCCTGAGCAGGGGGTTGGACTAGATGACCTCCAAAGTCCCTTCCATCATCATCATCATCATCATCAACAACAACAACAGTAACAACAACATGCAATAGAAAGCTGATTTATCTATGTAATTATTCAGTTTGAATGTATTTTTGCATATGCATTGCAGATTCCATTTTAATTTTTTCTACACCCCTCTCCTGGTCTTCCCTGAAGGGAATGAATTAAATTAAGTTCATTGCTACCAATTCCTTCTGCCTTTCTTCCTGTTAAACCTATGCAATGCAGACTGGGGAGTTCTGGGAGTTGAAGTCCAAGTCCAAGTAAAGTTGCAGAGGTTGAGAAACACTGGTTTAAGTGTTTCTCAACCTCTGCAACTGAACTTGGACTTGGACTTCAACTCCCAAAATTCCCCAATCTGCATTGCTGGCTGGAGAATTCTGGGAGTTGAAGTCCACACAACTTAAAAATGTGGAGGTTGAGAAACACTGTATTAAACTGAACATTTTTAGATAATGTATAATTTTGTTTAATTACATCTTGAGGCCTCAGACTGAACCCCTGGTTTTAAAGAGGGGTGTTTATTTTGTTCCCAAACTAGGCCAGCTAATGCTTCTTTGTTGGAGGCCCACTGCTGTTGAGAGCAATGGACCCTTGTCCTTAAATCTTGCCTGGAAAAAAAAACATGTTTGTTCCCCCTAGTTGTTCCATCTAAATTTAAAATTCAAGGGGAGAATGCTCTCCCTCCCAGTTATGTGTGAAATAAGATTGTCCAGATTTGGGACAATCATGATGTTTGACATTGGGGGTACAAACCCAGAAGCAACTGCAAACTGCTGCAGGAGTTTCTCCTGGGGGGGGGGAGTTAAAAATTCAAGATGGTGGCCACCACCAAGCATTTAAAGCACGGGTCTTCAAACTTGGCCCTTTTATGACTTGTGGACTTCAAATCCCAGAATTCCTCAATCAGTGTGCCTGGCTGAGGAATTCTGGGAGTTGAAGTCCATAAGTCATAAAAGGGCCAAGTTTGAAGACCCCTGAATTAAAGCCATAGCTCATGTAAGAAAAGGGCGGGGTTTCTATTAGACTGTGATGGTTTCCATCTTGACATTTTTGACCCCTCCCCAGTGAGTACCCCCAAAACTACAAGATCTCTGGCCCTTTGGTGCAAAGTCACTGGCTCATGCCATGCTAGTTTCCCCCATCAAAGCCAAACATACCTGTACACCTTCCGTAATGCCGGATCCCTATGGATTGACCAAAATAGCAGGTGGCTCGCCGTAGGTGGCAAGTAGAAGGGTAGGTCACATTGTTGTTCCCACAGATTGTGTGGTCTAGGCTGGTGGGGTCTGGACAGGGTTCAACTCGACACATCACACAGTGAGCACTCCCGGTCTGGTCCACAACACAGGTGTGGGTTCCGGGGCAGACAACACTGGAGCAAGATTCTGTTGCAAAAAAAAGACATTGAGATCAACCTTGGCAGGTAGCATTTGGGGGTAGACTGTCTCTTGACATGGAGGTTCCTTGCATTTCTATGGAACACAATAGAAGGATGCCCAGAGTCATAGTATTGGGATGAGTGGCTATATAAATCAAAATAAACCAATAAAATAATAAAATTTCTGACTAGACCAACATTCTAACTCATGAAGAATCAAAAATTGCATGAGGGCAATATCCTCCTTCCCATTGTTGATCCCATTATGTGGCATTAAGAGTCTCTTTCCTCTGAAGTTTTTTTCAACTTTGACAACTTTAAGGTGGGTGGACTTCAACTCTCAGCATGCTGGCTGTCGAATTCTGGGAGTTGAAGTCCATCTATCTTAAACCTGCTAAGGGTTGAGAATCACTGATCTGGAGGCTTCACTCATCTTTTAATATCCCTTTTATTTTATTTTATTTTATTTATTTTTAATTTTTATTAAGTACAAAGAAAAGAAAGGATTAAAAACATTGAACATGGTAAATTGTCTTTGACTGACATTTCAGTCCATATTGTACATTAATTACATATAATATACCTATATATAACTACATTTCTAGTCTCTATCTCAGTTTATCTCTTTAATGTGACCTCCATTTTTTCCCTCCATCTATAAAATTTATTCCATATTCGATAAAATTCTGTTTCTTCCTTATTTTTTAATCTTTTAGTTATCCTATCTAGTTCTGCGCAATATATAATTTTCTTTATTAGTGCTTCCCCACTTGGTACTTCCATTGCTTTCCACTTTTGAGCAAATCGTATCCTTGCTGCTGTGACCACATGGATAATTAAATATGTGTCCTCTTTATTTACATTTTCCTCTAGTATTCCTAATAGTAATGTCTCCGGTTTGTATTGAATGTTTTGCCTAGTCATTTCTATTGCCCAATCCCAGACCATATGCCAGTAGACCTGTGCTTCTCTACATGTCCACCATACATGAAAAAAGGTGTCCTTTTCTTTTTTACATCTCCAACACATAGATGAATATCCGTTATACATTTAGACCAGGGGTCTTCAAACTTGGCCACTTTAAGACTTGTGGACTTCAACTCCCAGCTGGCTGAGGAATTCTGGGAGCTGAAGTCCACAAGTCTTAAAGTGGCCAAGTTTGAAGACCCCCGTCATAGATCAGAAACCCCCATGGAGGAAGAGCCCAACTCACTTTTGCATTGTCCTTGATACATGACCTCCAGGTCAGGCAGCCCTTTGCATTTGGCAGTGAGAAGCTCACATTCATCTTGGTAGGTGAAACCATTGGAACCACATACTTGAAGCTTCCTGGGAAGGTTGGAGCAATCTGGAGCACAGATACACTGCGGGCGTCTATGCTTCATTTTGCAAACCTTGCCTGCTCCACAGTCCACCCCTTCGCAGGACTCTGAGTGAAGAAATAAAAACAAAGGGTCAACCGTGGTTAGAAGAAGTATAAATCAGAGTGCATCTCAGAAAGTAGAGAAGGACAGATCATTTGTGTTGCTTTCTTTATAAATAATGTGTGTGACTATGTGTGTATCAAAATAATGGAATCCCCTCTCTTGATCTTAAAGGGCATCATAAAAATGTTTTCTCAATCTTAGCATGAATGGATACGAAGGTACATGTTGAGTCCGTGGCGGGAAAACAGACACGAGAAGCAGCTGGAGTTCTCAGTTTCATTTATTCAGCATTCAGCTTACAGGAAGATGGCTTCAGCCTCGCCCAAACGCCTCGCAGCCTCTTATATAGGCAACTCCCGGGTAAATGGGTTACTTTTCCCGCGCCAGCACCCGCGCATGCGCACGGCGCTGGCGACAGCCTGTCTGGTCCCGGGCAGCTTTGCACCTGCCCGGGACTGCCTGCAAACGCCCGAGCCGTTTGCAAGGCTCGGGACATAACACCCCTTTCCCCCGGGCTAAAACTACTACCAACATACAACATTTATTTTATATGACATTTTGCTCCCCAGTGCTCCCACTGATTACTGGCTTTTGCCTTGCCAGCAATGTTATGTAATCTTCTAGATACTTAGGAGATTTCTTTGCTCTCTGTGACCTTCTTAGCTCTGGGTTACTGGCATAAGTCCCCTGACTGGAGGGAGGCGTGAGCCTGTTCTCTCTATTGTGCCCTGGTGTCTTCCAAGGACTGTGCCCCGATGCCTGGCCTGCTTGCTTGCCCACCGGGCTCGTCAGGCCAGGGCTTCTGTTACTTTGTGACCTGGTTGACCTACCTAGCTGTAGACCCTCAGGCCCCTTGAAGTGATAGCCGCTGCTGGGCGTCTCTGTAGAACCTCCTAGGTCAGTCCAAGACCTGTCAGGAGGCTGTCCATTCCCTGAACCCCATTCTGTGTTCGGGCTCGTGTGGGTTTCTGTACTTTCCCAAAACTCAGGTGTTCCCTGATTTGTGCTAGGGTTGTTGTAGTCGGGACTTGGTTCCTCGACTAGCTCTGTGTATGTTTGACCCCCTGTAGGATTTGGGGTAAGGTCAGGCCAACCTTGGGAATTGTGTGCCAGCTCTCTTGCGGGGAATGATTTGTTGGGATGCCCCCGGGTATCCTCCGTTGCTGGAGTGCTGTGTGATGTGTGTGGAAAGTGAGTATGCCCCCGGGGTGACTCCCTGGCTGGAGTAGGCGTGAGTGCCTGTTGTGTGGATAAGCTCCATGACTTCTTTTCGGAGCAATTGCAGAACCTTGGGACGAGCCGTTTGTGGCTCCCTCAGTGGAGATGGGCAGTAGCTCTTGCCCTTCCCTTTGCTCCAAAGGGTCCCCCTCCCCCCCTGGAAAAGACCCAGGAGTCTCAGCAGAAAAGTCTCGCCTAGAGCGAAGTTGGTCGATGTGCCGACGCAGGACACGACCGTTGTCCAGGGCAACCTCGTAGGAGAGAGGACCTGTGATCCTGGACACAGAAGCGGGGACCCATGTATGACCAGGCCCGTAATTGCGAGCCCAAACCGGGGCACCCACAAGTAGTTGTCTAGGTGCCCTAGGATGTGAGGTAGATGAAGGCAGTCTGTCCGGATGCAACCGGTCAAGTCTAGTAGTAAGTTGGCGCCCCCAACGAAGTTCAGCTGGACTTCTCCCTGTAGAAGTGGACGGTGTGGTGCGATAAGAAAGGAGAAAGTCAGCCAACCTGTGATGCCAGTCCCCGTAGGTGAGTCTCTTCAAGGCGTCCTTTGCGATGCGCACCATGCGTTCAGCCATACCGTTGGTGGACGGGTGAAAAGGCGCAGACGTGGCATGACAAATCAGGTTTGCCTGTAAGAAAGCTTGGAATTCGGAGGAGGTGAATTGAGGGCCGTTGTCGGACACAATGACATCTGGCAGCCCGTGTGCAGCAAAAATCCCCCTCAGTACCTGAATAGTCTTTGCAGTGGGTGGTGGATGAGACAGGCACAACCTCAAGCCATTTTGAATGGCTGTCAACAAGGACCAAGAAGAACTGGCCCTGAAAGGGCCCAGCGTAGTCAATGTGCACCCTAGACCATGGGGACTGTGTTTCCTCCCATCTATGCACAGGAGCTTGGGGCATCTCTGGGCGAGATCGTTGGCACAGGTGGCATGCGTGTACCTTAGCCTCAATATCTTTATCTAAACAGGCCACCACAAGTGGCTGCGTGCAAGAGCCTTCATACGAACAATGCCAGGATGACCCTCGTGGAGGGATTCTAAGACCCTAGTCCTCATTGAGGTGGGAATGACAACTCTGTTTCCCCAAAGCAGACAACCCTGAGAAAGGGACAGTTCGTTTCTTTTGGACCAGAAACTCTGAAACTCAGGACTAGGGCAGTGCTCAGGCCACCCGGACAGGACCCAGGAGCGGACACGTGAAAGTGTGTGATCTGTACCTGTTTCAGCGGTAACATCCCTGGCACTAAGAGGGAGCTCGGGCAAGGCTTGGATTGATAGAATGTTGACAGCTGGCGCAGGGTCAGCTTCTACTACTGGCAGAGGCAATCTACTGAGGCCATCAGCATGGCCCATTTCTTTCCCAGGCTTGTGGAGTAATGAAAAATCATATGCAGACAAAAAAATAGACCACCTAAGCATTCTAGGGGAAATGATGTGGGGAGTCTGCTTACGTGTGGTAAACAGTCCCAGCAGAGGCTTATGGTCAGTGAAGACCGTGAAATGCCTGCCATATAGAAAATCGTGGAATTTTTTAATTCCAGCAACAACAGCCAGAGCCTCCCTGTCTATCTGAGCGTAGTTGCGCTCGGCAGAAGACAGTGTTCTGGAGTAGTATGCAATAGGAACCTGAGTTCCATCAGACCTGAGGTGACTCAGGACAGCTCCAACCCCGTAGGGGGACGCATCACAAGCGATGCACACAGGGAGAGACTCGTTGAAATGTGCAAGAACACTGTTAGAAGTGAGCAAGGCCTTGACTTCTTTAAAGCAAGCCTCATGCGCTTGTGACCACAGCCACACAGCCTGTTTGTCTAGTAGCCTGTGAAGAGGCTCAGCTACACTAGCTTTATGTGGAAGAAAAGAATTGTAGAAATTCAGGAGGCCTAGAAAGGCCTGAAGTTCGGCCTTAGACTTTGGCCTGGGTGCATCTAAAATAGCAGTTAGTTTGGATTCAGCAGGATGAATCCCAGCAGCATCAATTTTGAATCCCAGAAATTCAGTAGAAGGCACCCCAATCTGGCATTTGTCTTTTCTGAGCTTGAGGCCTGATTTCCTGAATCTTAACAGGACAGCCCTAAGCCTTTCAGCTAGAATGTGTGTGGAGTCTCCTGCAATCAAGACATCGTCAAAGTAGGGGCAGACCCCTGGTATACCTCGTAGTGTGTTTTCCATAACGCTTTGGAAAATCCCAGGAGCGACATTCACTCCAAACTGTAGCCTTTTTACTTTAAAGGCTCCCCTGTGGGTCACAATGGTCTGAGCTATGGCAGCATCATCATCAACAGGCAGCTGTTGATATGCTTGAGCTAGGTCAAGCTTTGCAAAAACACGCCCCCCCTTGAGAGAGGCCAGGATGTGACTGACCACAGGAACAGGATAGGCATGTTGCTGCAATGCCTTATTGAGTGTGCATTTGTAATCAGCACAAATGCGAATGTCCCCATTTGCCTTTAGAGGCGTGACAATGGGGGTCTCCCACGGGCTGGAATCAACAGGTTCTAGGATTCCCTGTTGGATTAGTTTGTCTAGTTCAGTGTCAATCTTACTTTTTAAAGCAAAAGGGACCCTTCTTGCTTTAATCCTAATGGGAGTGACAGTGGGGTCTAGCTTTAAGGACACAGGTGGTCCTTTGAATGTGCCCAGCTGGGGGCTGAAAACATCTGCAAATTCTGTGCAGACTTCCTGTGGTCGAGTGTTTGTAAGCTATTGAGTCCTGTGACGTGTATCCCCAGGGCCTCAAACCAATCGAGTCCTATGAGACTCGTTCGTTCACCCCCTACTACTAATAAGTCTAGTGGACCTTCAAAACTCTTGTATTGCACGTTAAGGGTGGCCTCCCCCTTAACACACACTCTTGAGTTCTGAAAATCTGTTAATACAATATCAGAAGGCCTTAACTTGGCCTTAGACCCACTTCTGGAACAAATCTTCCTAAATGTATGCAATGAAATGATGGACAGGGCAGACCCTGTGTCTAGTTCCATAGATAATGGAACCCCTTGTAGCTTCACGTTGAGTGACAGCTTTTTCTTCATGGGCTTGTGTGTGCCTGTTCTACAGATGCTTCTTCGCGAAGCGCAAAAACCTACCCTATTCTGGCTGGGGAATCTGGTACCCTTCAGGCGTTCTTCTTGGGGTTGTGCCTTTCGTCGGCCCAGGCACACAGCTGCAATGTGCCCTTGTTTACCGCATGCCCGGCAGGTAGCGGAGCGGAACTTGCAGTCGGTTCTCCTGTGGCGACCTCCACAACCGATGCACTTGAGCGGAGCCGAAGAGCTTCCCTTCTGGTTCTCTTCCTTCGCGGGGTGTAGACGGTCGACTTCCTCGTCCGGATCCTCCTCGGAGTTTCGTCGGACGTCTTCCTGGTGCACGGACGCACCCTCTGCACTGTTTCTGATCGGCCGCATGTTTTTGACGGCGCCGCCTGCTGCTTCTTCTGCGGTGACTTCCCTTAAGGCGTCTTGGAAGGATAATTCTTCCTTTGCGAAAAGTCTCTGTTGTAGCTCGCGATGCCTTAACCCGCACACGAATCGGTCCCTCAGTCGTTCCTCGAGGTCCTTGAACTCGCAGGGCTTGGCGGCCTTCCGTAACGCGGCGATGTATTCCTTGGCTGACTCACCGGACCGTTGATCCCTTTGTTCGAAGGTGTGGCGCCATGAGATAACGGACACCTTGGGGTGGAAGTGCTCCTTCAGCAGCTTCTTCAGGTCTGCGTAGCTTACAGACTCTACTGGGACAGGTGCTGCAAGGTTTTCTGCGATTTCGAAGGCGTCTTGGCCGCAAACGCAAAGCAGGGTGGCCGCCTTCAAGCTATCTTCCCTCACTTGGTTTGCCTTGAAGTAGTTCTCCATTCTGGATACGTAGGACTCCCACCGCTCTGGATGTGAGACGTCGAATTCCGAAAGCCTTCCGATTTTCGCCATCTTCGGATCTTCAGGAGACGGGTCTATCAGCCAGCCTACCCCCGAATGCGCACCGGATTGGCGGGCAGCTGCCGAGTCGACGCCGTTCCTCTTTCGCCGCTCAGGACTCCTTGGGTAAGCTTACACTTCTTCCTTTCCAGGTAGTGCAAGGCATCCCACCTTCGTCGCCAGTGTTGAGTCCGTGGCGGGAAAACAGACACGAGAAGCAGCTGGAGTTCTCAGTTTCTTTTATTCAGCGTTCAGCTTACAGGAAGATGGCTTCAGCCTCGCCCAAACGCCTCGCAGCCTCTTATATAGGCAACTCCCGGGTAAATGGGTTACTTTTCCCGCGCCAGCACCCGCGCATGCGCACGGTGCTGGCGACAGCCTGTCTGGTCCCGGGCAGCTTTGCACCTGCCCGGGACTGCCTGCAAACGCCCGAGCCGTTTGCAAGGCTCGGGACATAACAGTACAGGTAGTCCGTCACTGATGAACACAGTGGAGACCAAAATTTCAGCCACTATGCAAGGTGGTTGTTAAGTGAGTCCTGTCCGACTTTACAACATTAGTGGGGTTTGTTTGGCCACGGTTGTTAATTTTACCCCTGCAGTTGGTAAGTGAACCATGCAGTTGTGAAGAGAAGCTGGTTTTTCCCATTAATGTTGCTTATCAGGGGAGGTCTCTAACGGTGAACACAGGAACGTGGTAGATTCATTTAACAACCATGCTAAAAAAATTATTCTAAACTTTACTTAACAAACTGCAACTGATATTTCTAAAAGCATCCGCAGTGCACCTGGGTTCTCCTAGTCCAGGGTCAAGCCCATCACACTGGCCAAATTGCACTACTGACCAGCCACCAACTGGCTGACCCTTGTCCACTGGATCAGTTCTGTCTCCTTTGGTAGCTGCACCAAGGCCATTCTCAGGCCCACAGAGTGCTCTCCGACACATCTACGTGCAGGCCGAACTATCCGCCACAAGCAGCCATGTCAAAGGAGGGATCCCAGACTGCCGAGATGTGTCTGCCCGAGCAGGCAATTGTGGGGAAACTGTATTTTGCCGGAGGGATCTAAAAGAAGGGGGGGGGGTCACGTCGGCTGGAAAGGATCCTAGAGAAAGCTTTTATTAGACAATGGGCTTCCCTGTTTCGCACCGAGCTTCCGTGACATAAAAAGAAGAACAAGCAACAAATCAGAAGAAAAACTGTCTGGGGAAACGGCAGTGGGGGGTCGAGGGAAATATGCCTGTTTGGGCTACAAGGGAGGAAGGAGACAAACGGGTATATTGTGTGACTGGGGGACCCCCGGGCAAAAACTGTCTGGCGGGGTTCAAAGCAGATGGGCGAGGTGTGCAAAACTCATTTCCCCGAAGCGCAGCAGTCTGGAGCAAAGCGTGTGTGGGCCTTTCTAGAAGTCTGGGAGAATGTTGGCTGGCAACCAAATTGAGGGCTGTCCTGATTCTTCTTCTTCTTCTTCTTCTTCTTCTTCTTCTTCTTCTTCTTCTTCTTCTTCTTCTTCTTCTTCTTCTTCTTCTTCTTCTTCTTCTTCTTCTTCTTCTTCTTCTTCTACTTCTTCTTCTTCTTCTTCTTCTTCTTCTTCTTCTTCTTCTTCTTCTTCTTCTTCTTCTTCTTCTTCTTCTTCTTCTTCTTCTTCTTCTACTTCTCCTTCTCCTTCTCCTCCTCCTCCTCCTCCTCCTCCTCCTCCTCCTCCTCCTCCTCCTCCTCCTCCTCCTCCTCCCCTTCCTTCCCTTCCTTCCTTCCTTCCTTCCTTCCTTCCTTCCTTCCTTCCTTCCTTCCTTCCTTCCTTCCTTCCTTCCTTTCTTTCTTTCTTTCTCTTTTTAAGGACATTTTGCGTGATATTTATGGGGAGGGAGTCGAAGGGAGAATCTCTGAGGGCCAATGGTGCCTTTTCCTATCTTGGCCGGACAATTGATCTGGGGACGAGTAGAGAGAAATGTGAGGAGGGTGGGAAAGTGGTGGGGTAGACTGCACCCCTCCATGGAAGCTCTACGGGTAACCCTCAACTTATGACCACAACTTAGCCCCAAATTTTTGTTAAGTGAGACATTTGTTAAGTGAGTTTTGCCTCATTTTACAACCTTCCTGGCCACAGTTGTCAAGTGAATCACTGCTGGTAACATAGTTGTTAAAGTAGTAACACGGTTGTTAAGTGAATCTGGCTTCCCCATTGACTTTGCTTGTCAGAAGGTCCCAAAAAAGGTGATCACATGACCTCAGGACACTGCAACCGTCATAAACATGAGTCAATTGCCAAGGAGTCCGAATTTTGATCAAGGGACCATGGGGAGGCTGCAGTGGTCGTAAGTGTGAAAAATGGTCATGTCACTTTTTTCAGTGCTATTGTAACTTTGAACAGTCACTAAATGAACTGTTGTAAGTCAAGGACTACCTGTACGAAGCTGCTTTTGGGTAACAGCAAGCCATACCCTATCCGTAACCCAGAGAGCCTTTTGTCAAATAGCCTGGATTGGACATGGAGAATAGTCGGGAAAGGGAAGGGAAATTGGGGACATTTTTAACTATGGTGTTCACATTACAGGTAGTTCTCGACTTAACAACCATCTGTTTAATGGTGGCACTGAGAAAAGATGACCTGTTTTTCACACTTATGACCATTGTATCGTCTCAATGGTCATGTGATCAAAACATATAAGGAACGATTGCTGGAATTGGGTATGTCTAGTTTAATGAAGAGAAGGACGAGGGGGAACATGATAGCAGTGTTCCAATATCTCAGGGGCTGCCCCAAAGAAAAGGGAGTCAAAAGCACCTGAAGGCAGGACAAGAAGCAACGGATAGAAACCAATCAAGGAGAGAAGCAACCTAGGACTAAGGAGAAACTTCCTGACAGTTAGAACAATTAACCAGTGGAACAACCTGCCTCCAGAAGCGGTGAGTGCTCCAACACTGGAAGTTTTTAAGAAGAGACTGGACAGCCATTCGTCTGAAATGGTATAGGGTTTCCTGCCTGAGCAGGGGGTTGGACTAGATGACCTTCAAGATCCCTTCCAACTTTATTATTATTATTATTATTATTGATCATCGCACAGTCAGCCAGATGTTCAGATTGGATTTGGCATTTATTATTATCATCATCATCATCATCATCATCATTATCATTATAATATATCTGAAATGGTGTAGGGTTTCCTGCCTGAGCAGGGGGTTGGACTAGATGACCTCCAAGGTCCCTTCCAACTTTACTACTATTACTATTACTATTACTAATAAAAATTCAGGCACTTGGCAACTGGCATGTATTTATGACAGTTGCCGTCACGTGATCACCCTTTGTAACCTTTTCCAGCCTGCTTCAAACAAGCAGAGTCAAGGGGGGAAGCCAGATTCGCTTAAGAACCACACCATTTACTTAACAACTGGAGTGATTTGCATAACAGCTGTGGCAAAAAAGGATCGTAAAATGGGGCAAAACTCACTTAACGACTGTCCTGCTTAGCAATGGAAATTTTGGGCTGAATTGTGGTCAAAAATTGAGAACTACTTGCATTGTGTATTTTGACCAGGGGACCATGGGGATGCTGCAATGGTCATCAGTCGGAAAAACGGTCATAAGTCACTTTTTTCAGTGCCTTTGTTTGTTAACTTCAAACAGTCACTAAACAAACTGTGGTAAGTCAACACTTTTGTATCGTGTTCTGCATTGTGTTCTGTATTGTGCTTTGATTTATTTTCTCCAATAAATCTTTATTAATCCGAGCTGTGGGAATAGCCCCAGTGGCTTTGCATGTTTAAGGGAAGGGTACCTTTATTTATTCATTAAATTTAGTTGCTTCCCAGCTCACTGTCAAGGGGCTCTGGGTAGCTTACAACATTATAAAATTGTTTTATAATAATATAAAACAATGAGAACGTTAAAAGTACTCAAAATGCTGTGCGTTAACGGTTTAATCATTAAAAATTAAACGTAAAGTTTAATGAGCTTAGAATCTAATTGCTGCTAAGCAGAGCTGGGGGGGGAATTGGCTGGTGGTATAAAAATACAAGAAATAAAAATAAAGTTGGCTGCTTCTTGGTTAGGATTGAAGGTGGGTGAATGGTGTAATAAATATCATAAATGTGCTATTGATGAGCTACTTGAAAAGATTAGCAATGAGGTAGCTACTATTTATAGAAGGGTCCTCGGTGGTCATCTAGCCCAACCCTCTGCTGATGCAAGAAATCTGCTCTCTATAGGTGGCCGTCCAGTCTCTGTTTACAAGCCACTAACTGAGGACCAATAGCCCTTCCCTGCGGCTTATGCTGCTAATTATCCAAAAGCCAGAGCAAACAGCTCTCATATCTGTTTTATAACCTATAAAAGACAATATTTGTACAGTAGCGCAGGGTTGAAATGAGTTTTATAACTTGTCTGTATAACCTGGAAGGAATATGATAACCTACGACAGCAATTAAGCCCAAAATTATACCTGTAAGTCATGGCAGTTGTTAAGCAGGAGGCCAGTTTTATTACTGTTTTTGTGGCAGTCATTAAAGGTATACCACCGTTGTTAAATGAATGCTACAGTTGTTAAGCGAAGGCGGTGGTTGTTAAACAAATCCATTATACCCAATGGGCGTCTTTTTGCTGGAAACAGAAAGTAAACACCAGAAACCAGCAAAAATGCCAAAAATTGTGGCCACATGACTGCGGGATGCTGCAAACATTCGTCAATGTGAGTCGGTTGCCAAGCATCCAAAAATGTGATCACACGATCACAGGAATGTGTGTCTGTGACCATCAGGATTTCAAAATTGGGTGGTAAAGTACAGGGTTTGTCATAACTTCAAATGGTCGCTAAGTGAGCAGTCATTAAGCGAGGACCACTTGTAGAGACTACTGTGCGCTGGCTGGGGATTATGGAAGTTGAAGTATACACGTTTTAAAGTTGCTGAGGTTGAGAAACACTGGTCTAGACCAAAATTTTCATCACTTACAGGAAAAGCCTAGAACCGGAAGCAAAGAAAATAATATTGTAATAGGTAAATTCAGAATAATAATAATAATAATAATAATAATAATAATAATAATAATAATAATAATAATAATAATAATAATAATAATAATATAGCATTGGAAGGGACATTGGAGGTCATCTAGTCCAACCCCCTGCTCAGGCAGAAAACCCTATACCATTTCAGACAAATAGCTATCCAGTTTCTTCTTAAAAACTTCCAGTGTTGGAGCATTCACCACTTCTGGAGGCAGGTTGTTCCACTGGTTAATTGTTTTAACTGTCCGGAAATTTCTCCTTAGTTCTAGGTTGCTTCTCTCTTTGATTAGTTCAGGCGAGATCGCTCTTGGCTTCATAGGACCGGTTAAGATCCAGTGCTTTAAACAAATTACAAAACCTTTTACCTTTGCAGGGGTGGCAAGTCACAAGGCCCAAGATCCTAAGAAGGCCGATCTTGTTGTCCGGGTGTGAGTAATTTGACCAGGCCATGTCCGTATTTCCATTGCCACAACACTCCTCCCAAGTGACCCCCGTCTGGAGGATCATCGTGCACCTGGCTTCCCGTCCTTGCTGTAACCAGCAGATCCCACCTTTAGGGAGAAAGGGAGAAAAATGAGAATTCTCTCTTCTTTTATTAAATTTTTTTCCGTAACTAAAAAAACAAATTAATTAAAAAGTTGAGAAAAAAGAAAGAAAGAAAGAAAGAAAGAAAGAAAGAAAGAAAGAAGGAAGGAAGGAAGGAAGGAAGGAAGGAAGGAAGGAAGGAAGGAAGGAAAAAAAGAAAGAAAATGGAAAATGGGCAGCTATATTAATGTTTTAAACAAAAAAACTGGGACTGAGAAAAGGGTCTGCAGCAAAGCAGAAATGTGGAGAACTATACAAAACTAAATATAGATATATCATGAGGAAACATATAAACATGTTTGCTTTGCATTTAACATATCTCTACCTAACTTGTACTTTCTAAATTTATCTGCTAATTAGAATGAAATTAATCTTCAATTTCCACAGTTCTTCAAACATCGCAAAGTAATTCCTCTGTATAAAACAAAAAGGATCTAAAAATGACTACAGAAAATATGTTTAATTTGTGTACAATAGACATACACAGATTACATCGAAAATTCTTGCTTATATTTGGGTAAGCCACTAGCAGTGCTGTTTATACAAAATCCATTTTTGACCTAGTAAAATATTGCTTCTGCAACTCCCAAGACCAGTTTTCTATGAATAAGAATGATTTCTGCAATTTTAGGATTAGGTCTGGATGTCAAATATTTCCGTGACAGCTAGATGACACCTTCAAATTAGAATAGTCCAGGTATTTGCCATCCAGATGTGGTAATCCTAGTTTATTTTCAGTAAAAGGATCCTACAGGTATAAAAAAATGCTCGCTAAAATTCAGTCTCCAGATAGAACCGATAACGATGGAATGGTTCCAATTGGCTTTCTATATTGTTGAACTTCTGAATATTATAATCCAGAAGTATATTTATATTTATATTCCAATGTTACTCACCCGTGGCCATTGTGGGAGTTTACAGTTGTGGGAGTTGAAGTCCACACATCCTAAAAATCGCTAAGATTGAGAAACACTGCGGCATTTTAAAAAGCTGAACCAATCAGCTACGGATAATTGATTCCTACCATATACAGTTAGTCCTTGACTTAGGACCACAATTAAGCCTAAAACTTCTGTTGCTAAGTGAGACATTTGTTAAGCGAGTTTTGCCTCATTGTATGACCTTTCTTGCCACACTTATTAAGTGAATCACTGCAGTTAAAATTAGTAACATCATTGTTAAGTGAATCAGGCTTCCCCATGGACCTTGCTTGTCAGAAGGGACACCGGGACATAGCAACTGTCATAAATACGAACCAGTTGCCAAGCATCTCAATTTTGATCACGTGACCATGGGGATGTTACAATGGTAAGCCACTTTTTTCAGTGCTGTTGTAACTTCGATCGGTCATTAAAATAGAATAGAGCTGGAAGGGACCTGGGAGGTCTTCTAGTCCAGCCCCCTGCTCAAGCAGGAGAACCTATACCATCTCAGACAGGTGACTGTCTAGTCTCTTAAAAGTCTCCAGTGAGGGAGCACCCACAATTTCTTGTGGCAAGCTGTTCCACTGGTTGATTGTCCTCACTGTCAGGAAGTTTCTCCTTAATTCCCGGTTGCTTCTCTCTTTGATTAGTTTCCAACTATTGTTTCTCATCCTTCCCTCTGGTGCTTTGGTGAACAACCTGACCCCCCTCTGCCTTGTGGCAGCCCCTCAGATACTGGAACACTGCTATCGTGTCTCCCCTACTTCTTTTCTTTAGACTAGCAAACCTGTAGCCATTCTTCGTATGGTTTAGCCTCCAGGCCTTTGATCATCTTAGTTGCTCTTCTCTGAATTTTTTCCAAACTTTTCAACATCTTTTTTGTGATATGGTGACCAAAATCGGCTGCAGTATTGTACCTTGAGGACTACCTGTATTTTCTTAACATACAAATATAAAAGAAACAGCATGCTCTAAATCTGTGAATGTGGGACTGCTTACCTAACAAGTTTCAATCCAACCTGTTTCCCATTCCTCAGTTCTGACCCTCATTCTCCCTGCCAGTATGTAACTACAGGTAGTCCAACTGGTCTTCCAACTGGTCACTTCCAACTGGTCACTTAGTGACCATTCAAACTAACAACGGATCTGCCCAGGGCTACTTATGACTCAGATTCTAATTTCTGACACCTCCTCCCCCATAGTCACATGATCACATTTTGGGTGCTCAGCAACCAGCCCACAGTAAAGTTGTTTGCAGAATCCTGCAGTAGCATGACCACGATTTATATATTTTTTTTGCTGGAAACCTGCATTTATTTCCGGTTTCCAGCACAAAAAGGCCCACTGGGGGAAACGGATTCGCTTAACAACCATAGCAATCACTTAAATTATTGCCATGTTTGTTTAATGACAGCTGCAAAAAAAGTCATAAAATCAGGTTGGTCACATGGCTGTCTGGACTTATGATCGTCATGACTTATGACGGAAATTCTAGGCTCCATTACAGTTGTAAATCAAGGACTACCTGTATTTCCAAGCCTATGTTTAGCCCCTGTTGGGTCATATTCTGAATAGAGCGTTGATCCCAGGCTTCCTTTGATGAAGACTTCACAACAAATTATGAAAAGATTGATATTTGGGAAATTTAACTGAAGAACGTGTCTCGTTAGCTCGGCGAAGAACTTTGCGAAATGGACTTATCCTTCTGCAAATATTCCAGAGCAATTTTTCTCAACCGTGCCAACTTTAAGATGTGCAGACTTCATCTCCCAGAATTCCCCTGCCAGCTCAGGATTCTGGCTGGGGGAATTCTGGATGTTGAAGTCCATGGGTCTTCAAAGCTGCCAAGGGTCTGAATATTTCCATTGCTGAATTCGTTTTCTGGAAAAGCAAGCTACATTTGTCTACATTTGTCTATTGGGCATTGCACATCTAAAGTTGGGGTCTGCATTGCCAACCAACCCTTCTACCAAAGAGAGGGAGAACTGAGTTTCTCGCAGTTTTTTCTCATCAGGAGTATCAACAATTTCCTAAAATAGGGTTTTGCAATTATGCCTTCATCCTTTGCATTTTCAGATGAAAGCATCTCAAAATACATTGGAGCCAAAAGACATAAGAAATGATCAGTCCAAAGATGAAAGATGGATTATATTATAGGCACATATTACCATATTTGGTGGACATGTGGGAAGGCAAAGGCCTATTGGAAAAGCATACATATGTGGTTAGAAAAAATATTGGGCGAACAAGTGGATTTTAAACCTGAACTTTTTTTACCAGGCATTATGTCTGAAAAGATTAATAAGCAGAAATTATATTTAATTCTACATATTACCACAGCAGCAAGAATAATTTTTGCACAGTACTGGAAGAATGAAGGATTGCCACCAGAAGAAGAAATAATCACGAAAATATTGGAATGTGCAGAGATGGATAGACTAACTATGAGGCTGAAAGACAAAGAAGATACGGACTATTATAAAATTTGGAATTTATTTTATTCTTGGTTAGAGAAAAGAATGAAGGATTAGGAAGTGAACATGTATTAGCTTAGCAAACACCAGACAACTTGTTTGATTGGAAAAATTAACACATGTTGATGGAAAAAAAATTAATAAAAAAGATTGTTGAAAAAAAAAAGATAAAGATGGATTATAGCCTGATTTAGCATAAGGCAGTGATGGCGAACCTTTTAGAGACCGAGTGCCCCAAAACTGGCCCCGTCCCCACTCTGCCCCCCACCCCCCACCCTGCCTGCCCACAGAACCACTCACTCGCCTCCAGGGCCTGCTGCAGATCGCCCAGGCAGCCCAGAAGCGCTATGGCAGCTATACCCTTTGCCCGCGCCCTGCAGCATCAACTGCATGATGGGGTGTGAGGGCGGAGTCTTGTCTACCCTGCCTGGCTGCCATGTCCTTGGCTGCGCTGCTCCGTGTGGGCCACGTTCGGGGGCGACTCTCCTTCAGGGAGGCTGCTGGAGAGCAAGGGGTCACGGGGGGAGGCAAAGCTGGGGCAACGGCACGTGTGCCCACAGAGAGGGCTCCGAGTGCCGCCTCTGGCACCCATGCCATAGGTTTGCCACCACTGGCATAAGGTAACTTAGCATGTTCATAAGTACTGCGACAGTTGTCACATTAGAAAAAGCATCACTTCTGGTATTTCAGAGAACGGAAAGATCAACTTCCATGTTGGCTGTGAGATGGATCTTTCTCAGAATCTGCAGAAACATGGCGCCATCTTGGAACAGGGCTTCCATTCTGCAAGGAAGAGCCGAGGTGGCGCAGCAGTTAGAGTGCAGTACTGCAGGCCACTTTAGCTGACTGTGTTCAGCAGGTCAGCGGTTCAAATCTCACCGGCTCAAGGTTGACTCAGCCTTCCATCCTTCCGAGGTAGGTAAAATGAGGACCCAGATTGTTGGGGGCAATGTAAATATATATATACATTGCTTACTGATGTACACCGCTTAGAGAGTGCTTGCACTTAAAAGCGATATATAAGTCTCATAAATAAATAAATAAATAAATAAATAAATTGGGAAGGTCTCTTCTAAAGCTCATGCAAGACTTGTATTCGAAACTACCTCACCCAGCATTTTGCAACTGGACTTTCAAAGAAACAAGTTTTTTTTTTAGCTGTCTAATCTCACGTACCCACGGTTGGAAGCCTCCAGTGATACAAGATGAAAAACAGATATCTGTCACTTTTTTTTAAAAAAAAATCTTGCCTATTATTTTTATAAATAACTCAAGGTGGCAAACATACCTAATATTCCACCTGCTATTTTCTCCACAACAATCTGTGAGATGGGTTAGGTTCAGAGAGGAACTAGAGCAAAGTTACCCAGCTGACTTTTATGCCTAATGTGGGATTAGAACTCCCAGTCTCCTGGTGATTGGCCCAAAGTCATCCATTTGGCTTTCATGCCTACATTGGGACTAGACCTCACTAGATCCTGATCGTTGGCCCAAAGTCACCCAGCCAGTTTTCATGCCTAAGGCAGGACTAGAACTCACACTCTCCTGATTTCTAGCCTGGTGTCTTAACCACTAGACCAGGGGTAGGCAACCTTGGCTCTTTTTTGATTCGTGGACTTCAACTCCCAGAATTCCTGAGCCAGCCATGCTGAGGGAAAAGGGAGAGGTTTTCAAGCTGAGCCATGCTGGCTCAGGAATTCTGGGAGTTGAAGTCCATGAGTCATGAAGGGGCCAAAGTTTCCCTCACGCTGGCTCAGAAATTCTGGGAGTTGAAGTCCACGAGTCATAAAAGAGCCAAGGTTGCCTACCCCTGCACTAGACCAAACCAGCTCTTAGCTTCTACTCAGCTCAACTTAACTTGGGCGCAAGCCATACATCATTGCCTACCCTGGCTAGATCCCAAAGCTGAGAATGAAAGATTTGTGCCTGATGGCCTCATTGACCTCTGCGGACCATGTAGCCTGGCCTCAGGGCCTCAACAAACTCCTGGGTTGAACCTTAGTAATTCCAAGGTCAGCACTGCCTTCTTGGGGCTGAGCATCGTGGTTTAGTCAAGGCATCCAGACAGACCAGCTTTGTCTGCTCCCAGAAGGGAGAAGCTTTGAGAAACTGGAAAAGGAGTGGGTGGGTGGCTTGGGTGAGGGAAGAGCAAGGAAGGGACCGTGGGAGGTCTGTCTGGGACTCTTGATCCGTTTTTTCTTTCCACTCTGGAGGGAAACACAATTTCTCCCCCATCAACAATCCCCCCCCCCGAAAGCTACTCGACCCAGTCACAGCCAGCCAGCTGGCAGCTAAATCAAAAGGCTGTTTGTTTCTTAATCTCGTGAACTAATCACTCATTTCTTGCAAGAGAATTCTCTGCAATTTCCGTCTCATTGCACCAGACTCTCCCACGTTCTTTAGCTTTCCGCAGAAATACTCGACTCTGGGTTTGGCTGGGAGGCAAGATGGTGGAGTGTCCACCATAGCAATGGTGGATTCTTTCAACGTTGCCTATAACCTTTTAAATCCAATCATGGCCAGTTCTTAATCGTTCACAGAGTGACCTTGCACAATTTCGGACCAAGAGCCAAATGTACCAGCCAGATGGATGGACAGCCTGCCAAGTTATGCAACAGCTTCTTCCACCAACACACACACACACACACACACACACACACACACACACACACACACAATCTCTCTCTCTCTCTCTCTCTCTCTCTCACTCTCTCTCTCTCTCTCTCTCTCTCTCTCTCTCTCTTTACACGTTATTTCATCATTTGTAGCCCCGTAGGAAGTAGCAACCTCACCAGCTGACTACAGGTGGTCCTCGTTTAGTGACTGTTCAAATTTACAACGGCACTGAAAATAATGACTTATGATCGTTTTTCACACTTATGACCGTTGCCGCATCTCCATGATCATATGGTCAAAATTCAAGCACTTGACAATTGACTCATATTTATGACGGTTGCAGTGTCCCGGGGTCATGTGATCCCCCTTTCGTGACTTTCTGACAAGCAAAGCCAATGGGGAAGCCAGATTCACTTAACCACCGTGTTGCTAACAAAACAGCAGCAGTAATTCACTTAACAACTGTGGCAAGCAAGGTCATAAAATGAGGCAAAACTCATTTCACCAATGTCTTGCTTAGCAACAGAAATTTTGGGCTTAATTGTGGTCATAGGTCGAGGGCTACCTGTATTTCAAGGAAAGAAGCAGGTTGGCTAGTTGTAAAAGAGAAAAGAGTTGTTGAACGTAGGGCTAGATAGTTTTTGTGGCTGCAATGTTGCTACCATCTGATACTTTGCATTTTATGTATTGATTATTATATACGCCCTAATGTGAAATCATAGCTGCTACTTCTTTAGTTGGTGTTGGCCTTCATCGAGTTCTTCCCAAGAACCAAGGATGTCATAATATATCCTTGTTTCCCCCAAAATAAGACTGGGCTTTATATTAATTTTTGCTCCAAAAGAACATTAGGGCTTATGTTCTTATTAAATCTTATTTTGGGGAAAATACGGTACTAAATGCATACGATCTTAACTGGGGCTTATTTTTAGGGTAGGTCTTATATTACAAGCATCCTGAAAAATTACACTATTTTCCGGTTGGATCTTATTTTCAGGGAAACACGGTATATATGTGGATCCAAGCCATGTGACAACTGGAAATTTCAATGTGCAGATTTTCTATGTGCCATCCAAGATTTTTTAGTATGGCATCCAGCGTGCCAATTATAATAATAATTATTGTTGTTGGTTGCATAGACAGCCAGATGGATTTGGCATTGGAACTAGGATACACAAATGTATTATAATTATTCTGTGCATATACAATTGTTCTACAATGCAATTAAATGTGTTATGGTTCGTTGCATAGTCGGCCAGGTGTTCTGACTGAATTTAGCATTTTTATCCACCTACTGCAATGATGGCAAACCTTTTAGAGACCGAGTACCCAAAAACTGGCCCCGCCCTCACTCCACTCCCTGCCTTGCCCCCGCCCCACCCCCACCCCACCTGCCCGCAGGGCCACTCACCGCCTCCAGGGCCCACTGCAGATCGCCCAGCAGCGCCATGGCGGCCACGCCCTCTGCCCATGCCCCGCAGCATCAACTGTGCGCAATGGGGCGTGAGGGCAGAGTCTTGTCTACGCTGTCTGGCTGCCATGTTCTTGGCTGCACTGCTCCGCGTGGGCCACGCTCAAGGGCGACTCTCCTTCAGGGGGGCTGCTGGAGAGGAGGGGGTCACAGGGGAGGCAAGGCTGGGGCAACGGCACGTGTGCCCACAGAGAGGGCTCCGAGTGCCGCCTCTGGCACCCGTGCCATAGGTTCACCACCACTGACCTATTGCGTCCTTCTTTATATATATACATTATTATGTACATACATAAATCACAGCTGCCAATTATTTCAATTTGTATGGCTACCCATCTCATCTAAGCAACTCTAGGCAGCTCACAGCTGGTAAAAACAATCCAATTAAAACAAGGTTAAAAAATATACAGAAACATATAAAAGCATTTTTAAAATATGTTGGCTTCCTAGTTAATTTCCTTTCTGCCATGGGCATCACACTTATTCCTTGCCAAACATGTAGGGTCTGGTTACACTTGAATCAGAAACTAAATACAAGCTTGAATCATATGAGAGTCTGAATTTACCATATGTATGCTAACTTCATGTAAACTGCACTGAATCCATCTTCTAACTGCTTCAATACAGGATTTTTCAATCTTGACAAGTTTAAGACATGTGGACTTCAGCTCCCAGAATTCTCTAGCCAGCCATGTTGGCTGGGGAATTCTGGGAGCTGAAGTCAAGTCTTAAACTTGCCAAAGTTGACAAATACTGCTTCAATGAGAGGCTGTATGATTTATATCTGGAAGGTTATATTTTTTTTCCAATAGCAGAAAATTTTTGCCATTGGTGGGTTCTCAAAATCAGAAGGAAACAGAAGGATCTCTTCAAAGTGATCGATGTTATTAAAAGGTATAATTTTTAATCCATCAGATGAAGTAATAGTAGTAAAGTTGGAAGGGACCTTGGAGGTCATCTAGTCCAACCCCCTGCTCAGGCAGGAAACCCTACACCATTTCAGACAAATGGCTGTCCAGTCTCTTCTTAAAAACTTCCAGTGTTGGAGCATTTACTACTTCTGGAGGCAGGCTGTTCCACTGATTAATTGTTCTCACTGTCAGGAAGTTTCTCCTTAGTTCTAGGTTGCTTCTCTCCTTGATTAGTTTCCACCCGTTGCTTCTTGTCCTGCCTTCAGGTGCTTTGGAAAATAGCTTAATTCCCTCTTCTTTATGGCAGCCCCTGAGATATTGGAATACTGCTATCATGTCCCCCCTTGTCCTTCTCTTCGTTAAACTAGACATACCCAATTCTAGCAACCGTTCCTTATATGTTTTAGCCTCCAGTCCCCTAATCATCTTTGTTGCTCTTCTCTGTACTCTTTCTAGAGTCTCAACATCTTTTTTACATCGTGGTGACCAAAACTGGATGCAGTATTCCAAGTGTGGCCTTACCAAGGCATTGAAGAGTGGTATTAATACTTCACGTGATCTTGATTCTGCTGTTCACAAAAGTTGAGGCAATAAAATGTGTTAGTCAGGAAAGGTGCTATCAGACTTCTCCTGATTCCCCCCCCCCCATCATAGACTACTAATCTGGAAGTCTTCCTATACTGTAGAATTCTAGGTGCTGCCATCATCCCAGCTCATGCTGGTATTGTTACCTAGCCTGGTGGCAAAACGGTTTCAGGAAAACAACCAAATTCAGGGAACTCCAAAAACTCAACAGTTGCATTTTTATTCTCAGTTTTCCAGATGGAAAGAAAAGGGATGGGGTGGGAGATGAGGAAAGGAAAGGAGACCAAGAAGACTTGACTGCCAGTCAAAGTAACCAGAGCTATGTGGATAGGTTTTCTAAGGTGAGCTATTTCCCTGTGTTATAGAATCAAGCAAGCATAAGATTGGACTGTGCATGCCACACTGACTGTTTATTTGAGAATGACAGATTCCAGCAAGATGCTTGCATCCTATTTGCAGCGCTGAGTTTTCCATTCTTCCACCGATCTCTCCTGTTTACAGGTAGTCCTCGATTTACAACCATTCATTTAGTGACTGTTTGAAGTGTCAGTGGCACTGAAAAAGGTGACTTATCACCGGGCCTTGCACTTAACAACCATCACAGCATCTCCACAGTCATGAGATCCACATTTGAGCACTTAGCAACCAAATATGTCCCAATGAGAAGCAAAATGTCTTCAAAGAAAAACAAGAAAGTTCAGTTGCCTCGTGAAAAGGACCTTTAGGGCAACCATGACCTGGGTGACTGAAAATCTCCATAGACATTCAACCAAGCAAACATTTATGATGATTCCAGCATCTTGGGATCATGTGATCACCATTTGCGACCTTCTCAGCTGGCTTCTGACAAACAAAATCAAAGGGGGAAGCTGATTTGTTTAACAATTGCATGATTCACTTAACAATTGCAGTGACTCACTTAACAACTATGAGAAAAAAGGTTTCCTGGCTATGAGAAAAATTGGACATGACTCACTTAACAATCATCTTGCTTAGAAACAGAAATTCTGCTCCCGATTGTGATCATAAATCGAGAACTACCTCTTTTGCCAATCTCTAATATTCAGAGGTAGATTGATTCTAAATAAAGCTGTTCCATTTGTGTACTATAGTATTGTTAACCAATAATGGTAGATCTGTCTCAGTGATGGCGAACTTTTTAAAGATCGAGTGCCCAAACTGCAACCCAAGCCCCACTTATGCATCGTCGAGTGCCTGGTGGGTGTGGCCCATTGGCTGGGTGTGGCCCATTGGGTGGGCATGGCTGTGGTGGTAATGGCAGATTGGGTGGGACTAAAAAGTTCAATCAATTCCAACTTTTGCACATGGCGGCGGAGGCCTAAAGCGAAAAGGTTTTATAAAACCCAGCTGAAGGCGTAGGACTGGGGCGACGGCGCGTGTGCCCACAGAGAGGGCTCTGAGTGCCGCCTCTGGCACCCGTGCCATAGGTTCGCCACCACTGACCTATCTTAATTTTCTGACAGTTAGAACAATTAATCAGTGGAACAACCTGCCTCCAGAAGTGCTTAAGAAGAGATTGGACAGCCATTTGTCTGAAATGTATAGAGCAATGATGGCATTGTGGTGCACTCGGGGGGGGGGGAGGCAGCAGGAGGCATGGCCCACTGGGTGGGTGTGGCTGCGGTGGTCATGGCAGACTGGGTGGGCATGGCTGGGGTGGGCATGGCCACCTCAATGTTGCTCGTGGGGGGACGCCTGTGGGGGCTGGGCAGGATTGGGGCAGATCCAGGGGATCTCTGGTGGATGGGGTGGTCAGCTGGAGGCTTTTCCGGCAGGGGGAGGCAGGGGGTATGGCGGGGGTGCCATTGCTGCAGGGCAAGGAAGGCAAGGCAGGGGCGGCTGCTGCCTGACACCATCGGCCTCTGCACACAGAGGCCAGCGAGCGCATGGGGGCATGCTCTACCACCTCTACTCGAGCTTGCTGGCTGCTTCATCTCCTTTGTGCTGGACGGGGCTGTTGCTCCGGGCGCCAGCAGCGGCCTAATGGACCTGCGTGAGATGCTGGCGGTATTATTATTATTATTATTATTATTATTATTATTATTATTATTATTATATCTGTTTGATCCTTTGCTCCAGTGAAGTTATGAACTTCCCTGCTAGATAAAGGAAGTGAGGGATGGGATGTTACTTTGGCTAGAAGGAACTGGAATTCTTGCTCTGCTTTTTTTTTTTTTAAACAAGTGCTTGAAAAATATCCAGAATAGTCTTGTTAAACCAGCTAGACGTTAACCTCCCTAATGTGGTCCTTAATTTGTTTTTAAGCAAAAGAGGAAATGTCACATTTGTAAAGTTAGGTAGCTGGATCCCAGGAGGTACCATGAGGTGGACTCCAAAACTCTCTCTTGGCTGGAGAACTGTCATTAAATTTGATATTTTCCACTCTTTATGCCGTTCTGAAAGGACAAATATTCCCTCAGTCTTTCGCGTTCTCATTCAGCCATTCACCTCAACTTTGCAGCAAAAAATAAATAAATAAATAAATAAATTGAACACCTGGGCGCCTTTGAAACAAAACTCTTCGACTACAGGAGACACAAGGCTCCGAGCCAAGAGTATTTGTAATTTTAGAATTGTTGCATGGAAAAAAAATATATAAACGCAATTCCTCTCCCCCCCAAACAAAACAAGCATCTGGAAGCCAGGGTTGACGGCTCATTTGCCACCTTCCCTTCAAAGAGGCAGGTTTTTGCGCAACTCTTTCCAAAAAATGCTCACAGACAAAGAGTGATGTGGAGAGATTAAAACCTGAACTTCAAAGCAGGCCTTTTCCTTTGAAGATTGCACCTGGTTTGGGAGTTTGAATGCTGTCTTGGGGAGATTTTTTTTTTCTTTTTTTACTCCCCAAAATATATTATTTGTTTGGCGGGCTGTGGGCGGGAGGGAGGTAAGAGGAATACATTTTCACTGAAACCTCCCAAAATCCGCACAGCCCGTGCTGGATTTCAAATTTTGGCTCAGAATTCTCTCATCCCTACTGGAAAGTCCTTGTTATAATTAAGAAAAAAAAAAGTCATCAAGTCTCCTGCCCTTTAATAGCATCAAAATGTGCCTCCTGTAAGGTAATCCAAACCAAGATCGCTCCTAAACAGAGAAAATCATGATGTAACAAAAGCATTAGTTCTCACAGGCACTTCTTCTGGGACCAGCACTATAGGTAGTCCTGGATTTATGACCATAATGGAGCCTGTTTGTCATGATTGTCTCAAAGGAGCTTATCCAAAAAGCACGCTGGGGACAACCATGACCTGGATGACTGAGAATCTCCATAGGTATTTGTTCATGTAAAATGGATCAGTCATGGGATCAACCTGATTTTATGACCTTGTCTGTAGTGGTCATTAAGCGAATGCTGCAGTCGTAAAGCGACCACCATGGTTGTTAAGCAAACACCACAGTTGTTAAGCAAACCAATGGTTTGCTATGGGCACTGTTTTGTCTAAAACCAAAAGTAAATACTGATTTTTGACTTTCATCAGTCATGTATTGACTATAAATGCGGCTGCGTTGCCAAGCACCTGAAGTTTGATCATGTGACCTTGGGCGGGGCAATGTCAGAATTTTGAATCTTGATTGTAAGTGGACCCAAGTTAAGTCTGTCATAATTTCAAAAGGACACAAAACAATTGGTCATAAATCACAGACCGCTGTAGCTATTAACTTGATTGGCATAAGATTTGACATAAGAGCCTCTGAAAAAGAGATCCTCCAGAAAAATCTAATTTTTTTTTTCTCCAATCCCATTCATATTTCAAAGTTCATGTTAAGACTGTCCACTCAGTGGGCAAATTCTACCTCTTGCATAATTTGGAAGGACTCACCAAAATAATTCAACTAGGAATAGAACAGGAAAACCTCTATTTTTGTGGGTCTCATTGAAAGCCAGAAGGAGCCAAGAAAGTTTGAGACAAAGGAACTGAAGTGCACTCATCTTGAAGCTGGATTAGACGGAGAAAATGTTAGAATGCTACATCCTCCAGAGATACCATGGCCATCCTCTCCTGGGGTTAAACATTTCAGACTCACAGGAAAAGCCTGGAGCAGCTTAATTTATTTATCCTGATATATGGAAGGTTATATGGAAGGCCGCCACAATGTAAAAAAGATGTTGAGACTCTAGAAAGAGCGCAGAGAAGAGCAACAAAGATGATTAGAGGACTGGAGGCTAAAACATATAAGGAATGGTTGCTGGAATTGGGTATCTCTAGTTTAATGAAGAGAAGGACGAGGGGGGACAGGATAGCAGTCTTCCAATATCTCAGAGGCTGCTCCGAAGAAGAGGGAGTCAAGCTATTCTCCAAAGCGCCTGAAGGCAGGACAAGAAGCAACAGGTGGAAACTCATCAAGGAGAGAAGCAACCTAGAACTAAGGAGAAAATTTCCTGACAGTGAGAACAATTAATCAGTGGAAGTTTTCAAGAAGAGATTGGACAACCATTTGTCTAGAACAGTGGTTCTCAACCTGTGGGTCGGGACCCCATTTGGGGTCGAATGACCATTTCACGGGGGTCGCCAAACCATGCTGTCCGCCATTTTTTTTCCTTTTCCCTAGCTGTCCTACTCCCTCTTATTGGTGGCCACACCCACTTGGGGGTCACCACAACATGGGGAACTGTATTATGGGGTCACGGCATTAGAAAGGTTGAGAACCACTGGTCTAGAATGATATAGGATCTCCAGCTTGAATAGGGGTTAGTCTAGAAGACCTCAAAAATCCCTTCCAATCCTATTATTCTAAGCTCTAAGTCAATGTATAATAAAAGAGAATCCTTGTCCTTGGCAAGTTTGAACCAGTTCTCTTATCAGGGTCTACATAGCTTTCCTTATTCCTTCAAGAACTAAAAACATTAATCAAAGAAACTCCTAGTTACTGAAAACATTCATCAAAGAAGCCCTCTCTGCTGCTGCCGCCATCAATTTGTACCTCAGTCGTTGTATTAAGTTATGCAAACGTTTAGGCAAACCCATCATGTGAGCAACATTGTGCAAACGCAGAAAAGGATTTAGAAGTGTTTCTCAACTTTGACCGCTTTAAGACGTGTGGAATTCAATTCCCAGAATTCCCCAACCATTATTCTAGATACTCTCAGGCTATTTGGTACAAATTGGAACTCTAATCCAGTTGATTTTGCATGGAGGCTTACTGGAGAATAATAATCCCCTTGAGAGGGAATAATCTGATCTGTTTGCCATGTAGTATTTGCAACACATCACACTGGTTGTTATTTACCAATAGAAGAGAAGAGAAGACCAATAGAAGTAGCTCAAGGTTGAGCTGTGGGGTCCTTGGTGTTCTCTGACCCTGGTTGTTTGCCTGCAGATGTTTCATGACCCAACTATGTAACATCATCAGTGCTAGAAGGGAGTGGGGTACGTTTTTACTCACTTGGGAATCTGACACTGAACTGCTGTCATCACCCATCTCCATCTCACCAAGAACCCACCACAGAGGTGTCTGTTCTCCTGTTGGATGGAGGCCGTAAAAGACCGAGAATGGGGTGTCACTTCCTTGCCTCCAATGACCCACATTCTAGAAGACCTCCCTTCCAACTCTGTTATTCTGTTATATTTGGGCTGTATTGGCTTGGTACTTTCTGACTTAGCATATGATACCCCCACAATGCACTTTGAGATTATTCAGAAAGGGATCAGGATCTTCTCTGAAGGACCTGGATTATGTGAAATAGAAAAGCACTACTGGACTGGGAAATTTTGGGAGTTGAAGTCCACATATCTCAAAATTGCCAAGGTTGGCAAACACTACTATAGATACTTAGAACTGAAACGATGACGTTTTACATAAAGAAACAAGTGCTTTACCCTTAAGATGTCCTTTCCTTAGACCTAAGATTCTAGCCCTCATGGATAAGAATAAAGAAACTCCGAGTTAGCAGAAATGGCTAAATTGACTGATTAAAGGGGGGGGAAAACACATTTACTTTTGTTTCTACTTGGAAACTGCTTCTGGACTTTGTGCCTGAGGTGGGAAAAAAAATTGAAACTTTGATTTTGGGTTTTACTCATTAGATAGATTTGTTGCTATAGAAATGGCTAGTTTATACTATTATGTAACTATAAAAAGAAATGCTTTTTCTTTCTTTTTCCTTCTTTCCCTACACTTTTCCCTTCCCTTCTCCCTCCCCTATTTTCTTACTATTTATTTTAGTATTGTATATTATAAACTAATAAAAAAAAGAATAGATTCCAAGCAAAATGTCTCAGCAGAGGGCAGCACCTGGCTGGACTTGGAAAGTAAACAGAGTCAGACTAAATCAAAGATTATCCAGGGCTGAAGCTAGTGAAGGAACCATCTCATAATAAAGCAACAGCAAATCATTTTTACACCAGGAAACCAAATATGGTCTTCTTCAAGAAATCCTTGGAAAATTTTTCCTTTACAGGTAATCTTCAGCTTATGACCATAATTAGGACTGGAAAATTTGTCACTGAGCAAAGTGGCCGTTAAGAGAGTCACACCAAACTATATAATTTTTTTTTTGCCACGGTAGTTAAGTGAATCTGGCTACCTCATTGATTTGCTTGTCAGAAGGTCACAAATGTCAATCATGTGACTCCGTGATGCTGCAACCATTGTAAATACGTGCCAGTTGCCAAGCACCCAAATCGTGATCACTTAACCATAGGGATGCTGTGATGGTCATAAGTCTAAGGACGGGTTATAAGTCACTTTTTTCAACGCATCCATAACTTTGAATGATCATTATACAAATTGTCGTAAGTTGAGGACTACCTGGCTTTTCCCCCTTATAACAAGAGAGACCTGTGGGTCCTCATGTTCAGTTCTCTAGTGTTTCTCAACTTTGACCAGTTTAAGATGTGTGGACTTCAACTCCCAGAAGTCCCTAGCCAGGAGAACTTAAACACACATCCTAAAATGGCCAAGGTTGAGAAACACTGTTCTAGGGAGCTGACTCCCATACTCTACTCCAGTGGTGGTGAACCTATGGCACGGGTGCCAGAGGCGGCACTCAGAGCCCTCTCTGTGGGCACCCGTGCCATCGCCCCAGTCCTAGGCCTTCAGCTGGGTTTTATAAAACTTTTTTGCTTTAGGTCTCCGCCACCGTGTGCAAAAAAAAAAAAAGTTCAATCAGTCAATTTCAACTTCTCGCAGGGGAAAAAAAGGTCTTGCAAATTTGGAATTGATTGATTGAACTTTTTAGTCCCACCCACTCTGCCGTTATCACCGCAGCCACGCCCACCCAATGGGCCACACCCACCCAATGGGCCACACCCAGCCAATGGGCCATACCCACCCAATGGGGCATGCCCAGCCAATGGGCCACACCCTCCCGGCACTCGACGATGCATAAATGGGTTTTGGGTTGCAGTTTGGGCACTCAGTCTCTAAAAGGTTCACCATCACTGCTCTACTCCATAATCTTTTTTTCAGATGGAAATGTAAAAGATTGAAATGTGTGCATTTTGCACATCAAGACTAGCACTTTATCCCTCCTTCCCCTTTGAGAACTGCTCTTGGTATAGGGCAGTGGTTCTCAATCTGTGGGTCGGGACCCCATTTGGGGTCAAACGACTATTTCATGGGGGTCGCCAAACAATGCAGTCCGCCATTTTTTTCCCCTTTTCCTTAGCTGTGCTACTCCCTCTTATTCTATTGTCTTTTGAAAGCCAATAGAATAGACTCTCTTGAATAGAGTCTAATTCTATTGGCTTTCAAAAGCCAATAGGAATTGTTCAGACTGTCTCTGCCCTGCTGAGCCCGCCAAAAGTCCCATTCTGCAAACGGTGCTGCACCAGTTGAGTAGTCCTCGACTTACGACCGGTTGAGTAGTCCTCGACTTACGACTGGTTGGGGGTCGCGGCATTAAAAAGGTTGAGAACCACTGGTCTAGTGGTTAAGGCACCGGGTTAGAAAGTGGGAGACCGAGTTCAAGTCCCGCCTTAGCCATGAAAGACGTCTGGGTGACCTTGGGCCAATCACCCCAACTCAGCTCAAAAGGTTGCTGTTGTAAGGAAAGCAGGAGGAAGGTGTATTGGATATATTCACCAGCTTGAGTTATTTATCAAAAAAAACAATAAAGGGATATCAATAATAAAATAAAAAAAATGTTTCTCCTTCCCCACCATCTCTTAAAATTAAAGTTCAGGGTGTATGGGATGGTGACCCTGCTAAAACCCATGCAAAGGACTACTAAGTGCCCTGCAGCCAGGACGACTCTGTTAACCCCAAAATAATCAATTTTATCAAAAGATCTAAGCTTGGGGGGGCTGCAGTTCACTTCACCATAGAGAGGCTAGATGAATGGAGGATTTAAACTGATCAAAGGTGGCTATGTCCTTCATCTGTCTAGCTCAGTGGTGGCGAACCTATGGCACGCGTGCCAGAGGCGGCACTCAGAGACCTCTCTGTTGGCATGTGCACCATGCCCCAGAGATGGCAACCGTCCCTCTTCAGCCAGCTTCCCACTAACTCACCAAGCTCCCATGTAGCCAGATGCATCCCAGCATGGCTGGTTTCCTTCCCCCCCCCCATCCCATCCTTCCTGGCCTCACATACTCTCCTTTTCCTGGGCACGACCCACTGCATCGCCTCCTCAGCTGAACTGCTGCCGGTGGGCTGCGGAGCCCCAGAATGTGCTGGTTGAGGGCCGGCAGGCTGTAGCTGCTGACAGACACGGTCGGCCCCCATATGCTCGCTGGCCTCTTTGTGCGGGGGTCAATGGTGTCAGGCAGCAGCCACTCCAGCCCCTGTCTCGCCTTGCCCCGCGGCAATGGCTCCTCTGCCCTGCTTCGCCTCACCCCGCAGGATGAGCCTCCTGCCCACCGCCCCACCTGCCAGAGACCCCCTGGATCTCCCCTAACCCTGCCCGGCCCCCATAGGCGTTCCTCCCCACGAGCAACATCGAGGTGACCATGCCCACCTTGGCCACACCCACCCAGTCTGCCATGACCACAGCAATGACCACCCAGTGGGCCACGCCCACCCAGCACCTGGCGATAAATAAGTGGGTTTTGGGTTGCAGTTTGGGCACTCGGTCTCTAAAAGGTTCACCATCACTGGTCTAGCTAATTTATGCATTGGATGAAGTGAGTTGCAGCCCACGGATGTTTAGGTTTTTTAATAAAATTGGCACAAGTGTCACCAGAGTTTTAATCTTTAATCTTTAATCTACAGACTAAGATAGTTCTCCCCTTCCTAAATCCCCACGCAACAGCTGTTTTCATCTTCTTTGAGAATGTGAGAATCTACAGCAAGACAAGAACGATGTCCTTGAAACAGTGCCTCAAAATGAAAAAGTATTATAGTGCAATAAGTTTAATTATTGAATTAGTACAGCATATTGGGTGAATACAACCAAACACCCCTCTATTTGGGACATTAAAGGAAAATGGTCCATTAAGTGAAAAAAAAGTCAAATAAAACTTTTGCAAGTGGAATCTTCTGAACATGTTCTTCAGGCTTTTTAGAGACATACCAAATCTAGTGCAGAATGGAAGTGGCACACATGTGAGTGTAGCCTTGTGCACCACTAAAGTATAATTTGAATTAAAATCATGCTAGCTGGGGAATTTTAGGAGTTGTAGTTCACACATCTTAAAGTTGTCAAATTTGAAAAACACTGGTCTAACTTATTTTACTGTACAGACACTTTGTATTCTCATTTGAATTATCTTGCCAGGGAAGGGGAGTGAAATAATTACTAACTGGCAGCAGAGAAACAGGGAAAACTCTAGAGGTCATCTAGACTTGGTAGTTCTGAATTGGCAGCCTTTAGGTGAAGACATTTAGAAGCAATTTAATTATTAATTTTACAAGTCCCCTGAGAGCTGACCCCTGCTCATTCCTAATAAGAAAGAGACATTATATACAAATTGTCTTCTTCAAACCTAACAATGCCAGAACTTAAGGCAACTTCAGACTCTTCAGTGTTAAAAATATATTTCTAATCCCTATCCCTCCACAGTTAAAGCTTTACTTCAATTTTCACTTATTAGTGCTATTTTTAAGGCAACCCATCCTTCTTCTGCAACACGTCGGAATTACCTAGCTCTTCTGATTTTCACCTGATATGGGGATTCTGCCCTCTGCGCATGCTCGTGTGTCCTCTTTTTCCCTGATCCCTTTCAAGATCCGATAATTTGAAGACCTGTGGAAAAACAGGGAGTCTTGGGAAATTCCCCAGTATCCTTGGTGTCCTTGATGCTCAGAGGGAGAGAGAAGCAGGTAAATGTCAATCCCCAAGGTTCTTACCTGCGTTAGTATCTCCTGATGCCAGGTACAGCAAACTTGAGAGCACAAGATAGATTTTCATGATGCGACACTAAAACAAAACAAAAAACAGAGACGGAGAAGGAGAAGGAGATGAAGAAGAAAGAAGAAGAAGAAGAAGAAGAAGAAGAAGAAGAAGAAGAAGAAGAAGAAGAAGAAGAAGAAGAAGAAGAAGAAGAAGAAGAAGAAGAAGAAGAAGAAGTAGAAGTAGAAAAAAGTGATAATAAAGTGTATGAGAAGGTTTTCCCTACTATCTCCACAACCTTACTGGGAGCGCAGTTTTTGCAAAAGACAGAGTAAGTTAAGAGTTGTCTGAGCCGTATCTACTTTGCAATAATCCAGTGGGCTTCCTCGTTGCCTGCTCCTTAAGAGAGGATAATTTCCCCCACCCCAAAGGCTTAGCTTCACCCTCTATATAAAGTGTTTTGTATGTGTGTGTGTGTGTAAGTCTGCGCGGTCTGAATCATAACTCCAGAGAAGGCGGCGTTGGGCAGCAGCCAGCAATGTGTCGAGGGGAGGGTATTGTGAGTATGTCTCTCTGAGGCCTGCCTGGATGTGGTTATAACCAAATCATTGTTGGAACTATCCTTTTCTGGAGGGCAATGGATTCTGGACTTTAGTTTTTCAACGTGAAAACATGCATTTGAACAAGAGAAGTACAAGAAGCAGCTGACCAGAAATTTTCTTCTCCTTCATTTTCTTCTTCTTTTCTTCCTTTTTTCCCTATCCTCCTCTTCTTCCTCGTTGCTGTTGTTACTATTACTTCCCCTGCTGTCGTTTCTGGAAATCCTGATTCAACTTGTTGTCACTACATGGCCCAATTTTCCTCTGTGCAGTTCCAAAGACACACCCCTCACCCTTGGATAGCAAAACTACTAAGACTCTTAACACATACATCTCCTTAAAGAGGGGCATCCAAGTTTTTAAAATGCTATTTATTGATGCTTTCTTAGGCTGGTCTTTGACCGTAATAAAGATTAGAATTGATCTGAGATTTTCCCGCTGTAGCAATCTGAATTCTCCCTAAATTATCCTACTCACTTAGGCAAGGGAGGAGGCCTTCAAGTGGAATATAGTTAGTCCTCAGATTACAATGGATTTATCTTAAGGTTAGTTACAACCTGGATTTGAAGTTCTGACTACAATAGTAGTCATGTGACTGAATTTCAGGCACTCAGCAGCATGGCTGTGTTTATGGCTGTTTGCAGCATCCCATGGTCACATGACTGCATTTGATGACCGTTTTCCCAAAAACTGGTCCTTACATCTGGTTTTCAGCAAACCTGTGCCCATAGTGAAATACTGGTTTGCTTAATGACTGCAGTGTTTGCTTAACGATAACCACAAAAAAAATCCAGTCAGTCACATGACCAACCTGTTTTATCAAGACATATCAAGACTTACAACCGTGATGGGCAAGGTCTATTAGGGCCATACATCAAGGAGTACCTGTATTAAAGGACTTTTGGTAGCACTGCATTTAATGAAGGTAGTGACTTACGACCACAACTGGGCTCAAAATTTCCATTATTAAGCGAGACGTTAAGTACATTTTGCCCCATTTTATGACCTTTCTTGCCACAGTTGTTGAGTGAATCGCTGCAGTTGTTAATTTAGTAACACAGTTATGAAGTGAATCTGGCTTCCCCATTGACTTTGGTTGTCAGAAGGTCACAAAAGGTGATGACATGACTCTGGGACACCGTCATAAATACGAGTCAGTTGCCAAGCTGACTCTGATTTTGAATCATGTGACCATGGGGATGCTGCAACAGTCGTTAAGTGTGAAAAATGGTCATGAGTCACTTTTTCAGTGTCATTGTAACTTTGAACGGTCACTAAATGAACTGTTGTAAGTTAAGGACTACCTGTAATGAATATTCCCCCTCCCTTCCTTTTCTTAGGAAGCATTTGCATCAATGAAAAACTTTGCTCTTACCACACAGAGAACCATTAGCCTAGTCACCAGCTTCCCCATTTCCCCCTATGATCTATTGGCATGCTAAAAACCAACCATAAAAAAGTAGGCCATGAATACATAAATCTTGCTAAATTTACCAAGCGGAAGCTTGAATAATTGTGGACAGGCAGGAATGAACAATTGCACAAAGAGATGGTCTTGCACATAAGAAGGCATCCAGAAGGATGCAAACCTTTCCAGCCCAAATTCCTCCTTAGCGAGCTGTTCCAGTTTTCAATCTGTATTTTCGGCTTTCTCCCCAAAGAAGGCATATGAATGATTTGCTGTGCCCCATTTAGACTCAGTGGTTCTCAACCTGTGGGTCGGGACCCCATTTGGGGTCAAACGACCATTTCACGGGGGTCGCCAAACGACGCAGTCCGCCATTTTTTCCCCCTTTTCCTTAGCTGTGCTACTCCCTTTTATTCTATTGGCTTTTGAAAGCCAATAGAATGGACTCTCTTGAATAGAGTCTAATTCTATTGGCTTTCAAAAGCCAATAGGAATTGTTCAGGCTGTCTCTACCCTGCTGAGCCCGCCAAAAGTCCCATTCTGCAAACGGTGCTGCACCAGTTGAGTAGTCCTGGACCTACGACTGGTTGAGTAGTCCTTGACTTACGATCAGTTGGGGGTCGTGGCATTAAAAAGGTTGAGAACCACTGCCCTATAATGAACAGTTGAGAGAGTTAGGTAGAGGTATGTCCAGCTTATGAAAGAGAAGAATTAGGGGAGGCATGATAGCTGTCTTCTAGTACTTGAGGGGCTGTCACAGAGAAAAGGGGATTGACTTGTTCTCCAAAATCCCAGAGGGCAGGACAGGAGGCAATGGGTGGAAGCTCATCAAAGAGAGATCTGATCTAGAATTAGGGAGACATTTTCTGACAGAGAGAGCAACTAATCAATGGAACAGCTTGCCTCCCAGAGCTGAGCGTGCTCAAACACTAGAGCAGGGCTCTTCAAACTTGGTCCTTTTATGATTTGTGGACTTCAACTCCCAGAATTCCTCAGCCAGGCACGCTGGCTGAGGAATTCTGGGAGTTGAAGTCCACAAGTCATAAAAGGGCCAAGTTTGAAGACCCCTGCACTAGAGGTTTTCAAAAATAGACCGGACATACATTTGCTTGGGATGGTGTAAGACTCCTGCCTTGACCAGGAGGGTTGGACTAGAACAGGGGTCCCCAACCCCCGGTCTGTGGACCAGTATTGGGCCGCCGCATGCCAGCAACTGGTCCGCACAAACAAGCAAAGCCTCATTTGCGAGATGCAGGCAGCACACAAAACCACACGTCCTCCGGTCCGTGGAAAAATTTCTCTCCATGAAACCGGCCCCTGGTGCCCAAAAGGTTGGGGACTTCTGGACTAGAAGACCTCCAAGATCCCTTCTGGCTCTATCTTATCTTCTTCAAAAAAATAGAAACTTCAATCAAAGGTGCTCCTTGTTATTGAAAAGAGTAGTTCAAAAATTCAAAACAATTTTCTTGCTCTCATCACTATGATTCTATGTTCTATGGCTGGCTGAGGAATTCTGGGAATTGAAGTCCACAAGTCTTAAAAGTTGCCAAGTTTGGAGACGCCAGTTCTGTGTTCATTCACCATCCTGCTGATGAAACAGAAGGTCTGGCAGTTGAGGATCCCCTGTTGGTTGGCCAAGCTGGTTGATCCATTCTCCTCCAGGCATCTTTCTTCGTATTTGCCTGGACTTGGATTGCAAGGAAATCCCAAAGACTGGATTCTGTAGGCATCTATTCAAGCAAGATAGTTGTTAAGTGAGTTTTGTCCCATTTTATGACCTTCTCTTGTCACAGTTGTTAAGTGAATTACTGCAGTTATTACGTTAATAGCACAGTTGTTAAGTGAATATGGCTTTCCCATTGACTTTGCTTGTCACAAGGCTACAAAAAGTGATCTCATGTCCCCGGGACACTGAAACCATCATAAATACATGCCAACTATCAAATGTCCGAATGTTGACCATGTGACCATGGGGATGCTGCAAAGATCGTAAGTGTGAAAAACGGTCATAAGTCACTTTTTTTCAGTGCTGTGACAACTTCGAATGGTCACTAAACAAATGGATGTAAGTCGAGGTCTACCTGTGTACCTGCCAGTTTCTCCTTTCAGCCCAAACAATGGAACAACAGTTAATTCTGTACATCCAAATGTACAATAGCTGAAAGGATGGGATGGGGGGAGGTAGAGGACCTGCCCAGGATAACAGAAGGTGTAACATCTGTTCCCTCTCTCCTCATCAGCATCCCTCCTCCCCCAGCCTGAGCTGTCAGGTAGGCTATGTGGGACACAGATCTTACCTGTCTTCTGAACCCATGCTCCAAAGTAGCTCAAGTGATAGGTGAAGAAATGTATAGCTCCTTTCTGGCCCCTTGAAAGGTAGCTAAAAAATAAATAAATAAAAGAAGCAAGCCCAAAGGGCAGGTGATAAAAATCTTATAGTTCTCAATTTTCAACCATTCATTTAGCAACCATTCAAACTTACAGCAGCTCTGAAAGGGGAAAAAAAGACTTATAACTGGTCCTCACACTTATGAGGACCGCATCCCCATGGTCCCATGATCAAAATACATGCTTGACAACAGGCATATATTTACAATGGTTGCAGTGTCCCAGGGTCATGGCATCACCATTTGTGACCTTCCCAGCCAGCTTCTGACAAAGTCAAAGGGGGAGCTGGATCCTGTTCATGATCGCATGATTCACTTAACAACCGCAGTGATTTACTTAACAATTGTGGCCAAAACGGTCATAAAATCAGATGCATCTCACTTAACAACTGCCTTGCTTAGTAACAGTAATCTTGGTCCCAGAGGTGATCATAAGTCAAGGACTACGTCTAGTGGGAATTGAATGTTGGAAATCCCAGGTGCGGATTTAAAAAAATGATCCCAGTGAAGGGAAGGAGCAAAAACCAGGACAAACATGATCTTTTGTCTGAATAAAAAGCAAGGTTGTTCCCCCTTTCTCCATGCAGAAATGAAGCTTCAGTTTCCCCTTGACCAATCCCCAGAGGCAGACCACATTTTTCCTTGCCCTCCTGCGCTGTTTCTTTGATGTTACGCTGTGATCTGACTTTTTTGAGTTGGGGGTCGAGAGAAGAGAGACATCTGCAGACACAATAAAGATAAACCTTCACCATCACTGTCTCTGTCTCCTCCAGGCCTCTTGCTTAGAGCACCATCCCGCTTAAATTTCTCTTCTGTCTACTTGAAGGCTAAAAGAACAAGCAGCCTCAACTGTCTCCAGAGATGAACACTGATGTTTCTCAAGAATAATTTTTTTCTTTGTGAAACAGTATAACAGAATAACAGAGTTGGAAGGGACCTTGGAGGTCTTCTAGTACAACCCCCTCCTCAAGCAGGAGACTCTATACCATTTCAGACAAATGGGTATCCAACCTCTTCTTAAAAACCTCCAGTGATGGTGCACTCAAAACTTCTGGAGGCAGGTAGTTCCACTGATTAATTGTTCTAACTGTCATAAAATTTATCCTTAGTTCTAGTTGCTTCTCTCCTTGATTAGTTTCTATCCGTTGCTTTTTGTCCTGCCTTCAGGTGCTTTGAAGAATAGCTTGATCCCCTCTTCTTGTGGCAGTCCCATAGGGCCAACACATCTGGACTGCCAAACTGTAAAGCAGTGTTTCTCAACCTTGGCAACTTTAAGATAGATGGACTTCAACTCCCAGAATTCCCCAGCCAGTATGCTCTAGAGTCCTTCAGGACTGGGATAAGTTATTTTATATTTCACAATATATCTTCTTGCAGACTCTGCTTGACAGATACAATTTAATAAGGAAATTATGTTCCAGATACCACTGGAGACCTTAGTGGGCTGGACCCTTTCTCAGTCATAGCCACTCGCTCTGGAACACCTTGTCCCATCCAGCATGCTGCCTGGGGACTTCTGGGAGTGGAAATCCACATGTTTTAAAGTCGTTGAGATTGTGAAATGCTTCCATGGAAAATCACCTGATTTTTTAAACAAATATTTTTTCAAAGGATGTATAAGGGATGTGGAAAAACCCACATCAGCCTTCCACAATGATTTCATAGGCATTCTTAGAATGCACAAATAGTTGATGGCTGTGGCCCAATTGCCAGTAAAAAGTAGAAAAAATCAGAGAAAATCTTGTGTAGCTAGAACGGGAATCCTTGTTTATATTGTCTTCTGGGGAATGTTTTATGAATGGTGCAACCACATGGCAGCCTTGTTGCAAATGACCAATCTTGCAATGGCAGCCATTTTGTGAATGACCAACCTGCAATGGCAGCCATTTTGATGCTTCAGAATTTTATTATAAAAGTAGAAAAAGAAATAAATGTTAGGAAGCTAATAAAAAACTCAGAAAGAGAAGAGAGAGAAAGAAAAAATAAGTAGTGACTTCTGACTTTTTTCAATGCAGTAGATTCCAAAAGAAATAATTACAACCTCAATCTTTTGCTTTACATTTCTCAGCATTTCAAGACTTTTCTCTAAGAACAAAATCATTGTAATCATCAAACCCTATAATCAATGTTTCATTTTTTTCAGTTTCAAGCAAAAAGTCAAGAAACTGCTCTTTAATTAAAACAGTGAATTTTGCCATCTCCGCCAACTCCATTTGTTGTGGCAGCCATATTGTGATTGGGCAAGTCCTGCAATGGCAGCTGTATTGTAAATGATAAATCCTGCAATGGCAGCCATTTTGTGAATGACCAACTAAACAATGTCTGCCTTTGTGTGAAAAGGCAAGTCCTGCAGTGGCAGCCATGTTGTCAGTGAACCTATTACCTAACTTTAAAATAATAAACGTGTCTGCTGGTCCAAAAACCTTGCCTCATCTCCAGTTAATAGATGTCCAGAACATTTGGGGGAGGAATTAATGGTTAATTTGCAGAGGTGGCACCAAACTTACCTCTTCTACCAAAAACATTTTTTCCTTGCAATAATATGCCCCTCTGAAAAGGCATATTCAGCAGGGCTGAAAGAATTTGTTCTTCTCTCTAATGGAAACTTTATGAAATACCTGCTAGTTCTACCAAAATTACAACTTTCCAAATACAAACTACTAGAGGCATCTTTAGCAGCGGGAGCAAATCAGTGATAAATTGCAACATAAACATCTTTGAAAGTGGAAAAATAATTTAGATGTTTGGGTGGGTGGAAGCAAGATCGGTTATTTGCTTAAAGAATTAATTGGTGCTTAGAAATGTTTTTCTCTATAATATTTAATTAACTTCAGAAACTCCCAACCCATAAAGATTACCTAGCAATTGTGGTTAAGGCAGGAGCTATTGACAACTGAATGGAACCTCCACCGCTCTGAAGCAGTCTATCGCAAAATAGAGGTAGTTCTCAACTTATGACCACAATTGAACCCAAAATTACTGTTGCTAAGCAAGACAGTTGTTAAGTGAGTGTGGTCCCATTTTACAACCGTTCTTGGCACAATTGTTAAGTGAATCACTGCACTTGTTAAGTTAGCAACGTGGTTGTTAAGTGAATCTGGCCTCCCTATTGATTTTGTTTGTCAGAAGGTTGCAAAAGGTGATCATAGGACCCTGGGCCACTGCAACTGTCATAAATGTGAGTCAGTTGTCAAGCGTCTGAATTTTGATTGTGTGACCATGGGGATGCTGCAACAATTGTGTTAAAAAACGGTTATAAGTCTCCTTGTTCAGTGTTGTTGCAACTTTGAAAGAATGGTTGTAATTTGAGGATTACCTGTAACAAGGCGAAGAGAAGAGCCTGTTTCCACACAGTGCTTTGGATATTTCTGACTTCCCGGTTGGGGCCAAAAGATCAAATGAACCTTTGTTGCAACCCAGACTGGTTTTTCTTCAGAGTTGAAAAGACTGGCATGCAAATCCCCTAATCCCTGCATCAGAAGTTTTCATTGTGTAGACTATAAAAGGAGAGAATCGCTTTGCATTCTTGTGCTTTTGCGTAGGTTTGGGTTTTGTGACGCTTTCGGCATGCAACTTGGGACATCACCAGAACCAGAGCCATCAGAGGTTTGGGAAGCTCAGCTGAAATCGTGAATCAAAACAAAAACAAAGTTTTCCAACTCCATGTCTTTACAGGAACAAATCTGGTGGGAATAAACCTGATAACCCCCATTTCAATATGTCTCTCCTCCATCCTGATGTAACACAGACAAGCCAGGATGGGACAAATTATTACTTTTCATTTACCTATTAGAAGCATAATGAAAAGGGAAAGCTTTCCAGAAAATTTAAAAATGTAGCTTTCTTTAGGAAGAACCTTTGGTACAGATTTTGGAGAAGAATTTAGGGGTTTTTATACTGATATAATATTTATATTGTTCAAGTCAAGAAGAGGGTTGTGACCCCTTGTTTGAAATCCCGACCCTTTTTACATGCATCACATCAGCTCAATAGGGTTAGGTACATTATTATCAAGTCCTTCATCTTTCTCTGTTGTGGCTGGGCAGCGCTTGGGGAAACAGAGGAAAGCCATGTCAATTTCTTGAGTATGAGTCAGGATCTGACTCAACTAGGTCTCCCAAGAAAACAGAACTCTTGAAACCGGCATTGTCTCAAAAGGAACTTTTATTGGGATTTAGTGACAGCTAGGAAGCAAAGTAAGGTCTGGGGGAAAAACCCGCGCAAGCAGTATATTAAAAGCAACATTTGTTACTCCTCCTCCCGGAGTTGCACTGTCTGTTTGAATCTAGGCCAGTCCACAGGTTGCATATTGTTTTGGTAACTGGCTCCTTTGGCGCACTCCTCAAGGTCTGTCTCAGTTTTGTTTTCTTCTGGCTCCAAGCGCAAACCGTCTTCCAGATAAGGATGATGGTATTCGGCCAACCATCAGTGTCTTGTGAGCAATTTCCCTTCCTTCCTTCCTTCCTTCCTTCCTTCCTTCCTTCCTTCCTTCCTTCCTTCCTTCCTTCCTTCCTCCCTCCCTCCCTCCCTCCCTTCCTTGGTGAAAGAAAGAGCCATGAAGATGCAGGGATTGGAATGCAGTATTTTCTATTGTTTCTTCCCTCCTCTTTTTTTAATCCTTCCTTCTTCCCTCCCTCCCTCCCTCCCTCCCTCCCACCTTCCTTCCTTCCTTTTCCTTCCTTCCTTCCTTCCTTCCTTGGTGAAAGAAAGAGCCACGAAGGTGCAGGGATTGGAATGCAGTATTTTCTATTGTTTCTTCCCTCCTCTTTTTTAAATCCTTCCTTCTTCCCTCCCTCCCTCCCTCCCTCCCTCCCCTTCCTTCCTTCCTTCCTTCCTTCCTTCCTTCCTTCCTTCCTTCCTTGGTGAAAGAAAGAGCCACGAAGGTGCAGGGATTGGAATGCAGTATTTTCTATTGTTTCTTCCCTCCTCTTTTTTTAATCCTTCCTTTCTTCCCTCCCTCCCTCCCTCCCTCCCTCCCTCCCTTCCTTCCTTCCTTCCTTCCTTCCTTCCTTCCTTGGTGAAAGAAAGAGCCACCAAGGTGCAGGGATTGGAATGCAGTATTTTCTATTGTTTCTTCCCTTCTCTTTTTTTAATCCTTCCTTCTTCCCTCCCTCCCTCGCTCCCTTCTTCCCTCCCTCCCTCCCTTCCTTCCTCCTTCCTTCCTTCCTTCCTTCCTTCCTTGGTGAAAGGAAGAGCCATGAAGGTGCAGGGATTAGAATGCAGTATTTTCTATTGTTTCTTCCCTCCTCTTTTTTTAATCCTTCCTTCCTTCCTTCCTTCTTTCCTTCTTTCCTTCCTCATTTGGAACAGGCAACTTTCTCAAAGTCAGAATCAATTTTTAAACTTTTCAACAGTTCCTAGTTGTCGCCCAAATTCTAGACGATTGCTTGCCCCTTACAGTCTACCATCAAGAACTTGTCTCATCGTTTTTTCATCCCCAGATCAGATGTATCGTGATTTCAGTATAGGCAGTCCTTGACTTACAACCACAATTGAGCCCAAACTTTCTGTTGTTGCAACGGTGTGAAAAACAGTTGTAAGTCAACTTTTTTTTAATGCCGTTGTAACTTAGGTCATTAAATGAATGGTTGTAACTCGAGGACTTATTTGTATTAGGAATTCTGCCACCTTGCAATAATTAACATTTTTCAGTTTTGCACCAGACAGTGTGTATGACAAGCAACTGCCCAAATAAAGGCATTATTTTGATTTTTTGTTTTTACTCTTCCCTGATGATGCTCTGAGCATGAGTCAATAATGCCAGGATGAAGGCATCAGATAAGTACTATAACGCTCTTCAAGAAGAGCCTATGTCCCATTTTCCAGGTGCCTTCCTTAAGCCGTGACAACCATTGGCTAACTCAACTGCTTTTGGTGGCACACCAATGGCAGAATTTAAACTGCAGAAATGTAGAAATTTCTCATTTCCCTGCAAGATTATGACAAGTGAGTGGGTCAATCAATTTCCTTTTCCATTATTACCATAACAATCAGAGACTCCTCAAAGTGGGATTCTCAGGAACTGGTGAAATGGCACTTTGAAACAGAAAAAGCAGTTTGCACAAACAAGAAAACTGCCTGAACAGAATGTCCACATAACATAAAGAGCATGTTGGCTAAAACATTTGTCTTGCACCATCTTAGAATTTCATTTGCAAATGCCTAAGGGTGTTGGGATCTATTAACGTCCAACTGCAGTAAAAATTTAAAGAGAGAGACTAGACATCAAGGAGACTTTATTTCTTTTTTTAAAAAAATATTAAATGAATGCTGGATTGTGTTTTTATGTCTTCTAATCATGGCCAGCTTTATTTTTTTATAATCTGTCAGAGGAAATAAAACATTAGCAGAGGGCAAAACGGCATGCAATGAGGATTTGGCAGAATTTTCCTCCTCCTCCTCCTTCTCCTCCTCCTCCTCCTCCTGCTGTAAATATTTTAATACTTCTTGCTGGCTCCAGGATTTACAGATTAGTTTCCAAAACACTTGCCGGAAAAAAATCATTTGATTCATGTGCGGAGAATAGATTTCTTCTTGACAAAAACTGTATATATTACTGAGGCCGAAACTAAACATTCTTATGGATGAACTCCATTTTTGTCTGGGCCAGTGGTTCTCAACCTGTGGGTCGGGACCCCATTTGGGGTCGAACGACCATTTCATGGGGGTCGCCAAACAAGGCTGTCTGCTATTTTTTCCCCCTTTTCTTTGGCCACGCCCCTGGCACCCGGTGATGTATAAGTGGTTGGGGGTCACCACAACATGGGGAACTGTATTATGGGGTCGCGGCATTAGAAAGGTTGAGAACCACTGGTCTGGGCTAATACAACTAGTCCTCAACGTACGACGACAACTGAGCCCAACATTTCCATTGCTAAGCAAGACAGTTGTTAAATGAGTTTTGCTCCATTTTATAACCTTTCTTGCCACATTGCTAAGTGTATCACTACAGAAGTTAAGTTAGTAACACAGTTATTAAGTGAATCTGGCTTCCCCATTGATTTTCCTTGTCATAAGGTTGCAAAAGGAGATCACATGACCCCAGGAGACTGCAATCGTCATAAATATGAGCCAGTTGCCAAGCAACTGTGGCCATGGGGATGCTGCAGTTGGCGTAAATGTGTAAGCCAGTCATAGGTTACATTTTCCAGTCCTGTTGTAACTTTGAACAGTCACTAAACGAATGGTTGTAAGTCAAGAACTACCTATATTTAAAGGGAAAACCTTTCTTGGCCAATCATTTTAAGAGTGGAAAAGTGATTTACACTGATGGTGATTTATAGTGATGGTTATATTGTACTCAGTATGATGGAATATAAAGAAAGATTTTCTGTGCTAGAGAATTGTTATCCATTACAAAGTCAACTCTGTTCCAAAATTAAGAAATTTAATAATGAGCATTCCAACATTTTATCTGTTCCTCCACTCTGGTCAATATCCCAGCCATCTTCCTGGTGTATGCCATGCAAATAAAAATATAAGCCTTGGTTACATCAGTTTTTACATTTTTAAACTTTTTTTTTAATTTGCATATTAGTGTAATAGAGGTGCACTACAGATAGATCCTTGATTTAAGACCAGTTGCTTAGTGACTGTTCAAAGTTACGAAAGACTTACTTTGGAGTTACCTATGACCCGGATTTGAAGTTTGTCCCCCCTCCCCATGGTCACATGACTCAGCTGTTGGCCCTTGGCAACCAGCCACATTTGCAGCTGTTTGCAGCATCCCATGGTTCTGCGACTGTGTTTTGCAACAGTTTTGCCGTAAACTAGAAGTCGCTTGCAGTTTTCAACAAAACACATCCCTAATGAACCATTGGTTCACTTAACAACCATAATATTCATTTAACGATCACTGCAAAAAGGTCATAAAAACAGGATGATCATGTCAACAACTCATTTTATGATTGTCACTACTTATGACTTGAATGGGCAGACTTCATTATGGTTTTAAGTTGAAACTGCTACTTGTAGTAGTTTCTGGAACAAAATTAAGGGAGGGAGGGCTAGGTGGCTTCATCTCCTGAAAGAATGATAGGATAATACTCTAAATCAGGGGTAGGCAACCTTGGCAATTTTAAAATTTGTGGACTTCAGCTCCCAGAATTCCCCAGCCAGGCAGGCTGGCTGGGGAATTCTGAGAATTCAAGTCCACGGGTCTTAAAGTTGCTAAGGTTGGACACCCCGACTCTAAATAATAATAACAATAGTGATGATACTTTTAAAATAATCAAACATCAACATCTACTTATCCCATGTCCTTCAGAAGAACTTGATAGATAGGTAAAAATGCCAATTCCAATCTGAACACCTGGCTGACTGTGCAATGAACCACAATAAAATAATTAGTGAAAGGAGCAGAGCTGGAAGAAAAACAGTATTTTCGGTGACCTTGGAGCTGAAATGAAATGTTTTTGATTAGACTCCAAACACTGCACAATTCAGAGAAGGAGTTGAGATAAAAACCTGTTTTGTTTTTATTTCCACTTCAATTAAATGTAAAAGCAAAGTAGATGAAGTTAATGCTTTGGATATCAAATAGCTAATCATTTTCTCTTTTAGTAAATTTTTCTTTGCCATCTACTAACTTTTTTTCCTATACTGTTTTATAAGAGGAAAAAAAGGGGGGAAACATGAAAAAGTAAGACAACAACAACAATAACAAAATGACAGATAATAGTAATTAAAATGAACTAAATCATAAGAAGGGGAAATGAAGAAAAAAGATCCATATAATGTTAATCTAAAACAGGGCTTTTCAACCAGTGGTACGGGTACCACCTGTGGTACATTGGTACCTGGCAGGTGGTACGCAACCGTCCTAAAAAAGTGGTAGCACCGCACAAGCCTGAGCGAGAGATGGCTGGAGCTGCAGGGCTCAGCGGAAGCGTCATGATGAGTGCTGCTTTCCAGCTGATCGGCGCTTCTTTGGGGCTGTCAGGGCTCAGCGGAAGTGCCAGGATCAGTGCCAGGCTCCAGGTGGAGCTCGGTGCTGATCCTGGTGCTTCTGCTGAGCCCTGAAGAAGCACTGATCAGCTGGAAAGCAGCACTGATCCTGGTGCTTTTGCTGAGCCCAGCACCGATCAGCTGGAATGTTGCAGCATCTCCAGGGTCTTGTGATTTACATTCAGATGCTTGGCAACTGATTCATATTTATGACGGTCACAGTGTCCCAGGGTCATGTGAAGTGACCAAAACCTGCTGCAACCACCCAGCAGACGGGGGGGGGAATAAAAACCAAACACCTCCCCACCCCCGTTACCAATCCTCAACAGAAATGCTCACAACAATGAAAATCTTGGACAGGAGGAAGAGCGCCACCAGGTGGGCAGGCAGGTGTCTTGCTCGGCTGTTGCTTGGGGGGCACTTTTTCAGTGCCATTGTAACTTTGAACAATCACTAAGCGAACTGTTGTAAGTGGAGGACTACCTGTAGTTTATCACTTTTTTCCTTTTTTTTTTTTGGTCATCAGGTTTTTGACACCTTGCTAGGCGACTGGTGGTACTCAGATATTGCCATATCCTAAAAGTGATACAATGGGTGAAAAGGTTGAAAAGCCCTGATCTAAAACATCGTCTAGTCCACGGGTGTCAAACTTACCATGTGTCGTGACATATCGCAACTTTTTTCCCCTTGCCAGATCTGGGGTGGGCACGGCTTCCTGGTGACGCATCTGGCCTGTGGGCTGGCAGTTTGACACCCCTGGTCTAATCCTTTAAAATGTTAAATCTAGAAAACTATTGCTCCATTTGCAAACTAAAACATTGCAAAAACTGTTAAACCCCCCACTTTTTAATGTCAGGAATTTAAATTTCTTTCTGCTCTTTAATATCAAGAGTTTAAATTTCTTTCCTTCGATATAAAATTGCTCTCTTTGCTGATTCCAAGTTCTTTAAAACTATAAATCTTTGTAAAATATCCAAATTTCGGAAAACACCTCAGCATCTCATTGGTGTCTTGAACTACTGACAGAGAGTCATCGAGTTACAATCATCAGTTTAGTGTCTGTTTCTAGTTGTGATGGCACTGAAAAGAGTGACTTATCACCAGTCCTCACAACCGTCACAGCATCGCCATGGACACATGATCAAAATTTGGGGTTTGGACAACTGAGGTGTATCCCCAACAGTTGCAGCATCCCAGAGTCACGTGATCACCATCTGTAACCTTCCCAGTCAGCCTCCAAGAAGTCAATGGGGAAGCTGGATTTGCTTAATGACCACATGATTCACTTAATAACAGCAGTGATCTGTTTAACAACTGCCCCCAAAAGGTTGTAAAATCAAGACTGACTCACTTAACAATCACCTTGCTTAGCAATGGAAGTTCTGGTTGTAAGTTGAGGACTATCTCTATATTGTACCCCAGGATCACAGCAACCTGTGTCATAATGTCACATTAGAAACTTTAATTTGATAACACTGTTTAGGAGCAGTTGTGTGGGTCACACACACATCGGTGGGGAACACTGACAGAAGCATCAGTCTCTCCTCTGATTTTTCCACTTAACTAAAGCCAGATCCCAAAATGCAGGATTTGAAAATTGCTAAAGCTCGAGGCGGGAAGATGGGGTACGTGTCAGATTGATGGTAAAATAGTGAAGCAAGAATAGATGTGCTCATTATCTTTGGGAGACACAATTTAGAGAAATGAGGAACTATCCAGAGCTCAGATGATTTACAAAATGTACAAACCATAGAGATCGTGCTTAGTGGAACGCTGTTGGAAAATAGAAGGAACTACTGCAAAGGTTATGTCTGGGGCAGCTGAACGAGCATTATCTTCCCAGACCCCTTCTTGAAGCTTAATTAAAGCTCTTACAGAGCTTGGAATACACATGGACTGCTGCATGAGAGTGTTGTTTAAAGAAAGCAGTCTGGACTTAAGCCAGGTCAGCAAGCAAACACATTTTAAAAGAAATCACAATTCAGAACTGCAATTAAAAACCATGTCATGATGAGGATGGGTATTTATAGACCGCCCGGAGTCCTGCGGGAGTGGGGCGGTCTATAAATTTTATTAAATAAATAAATAAATTCCGTTTGAAATTGCCCAGAGAACAAGAGTCAAGTATTTTCCCCCTTAGTTTTTCAGTTTGCAAACAGGAATTGTTTGCACCATCAAACTGGAGGATTATTTTAGAATAAATTTTAATATAAAGTTCACACTAAAAAAAGAGTGATGTCTTTAGGTCTGCATTTCGCTTCCAGATTTATCCATTTCTTTACCTACTGTACAAGCGTGGCAAGCGAATTTTTCCTACAGTCTTGCATATTGTGAAATACACCAGCGTTTCTGTAGCAATATTTATCTCTTTTGGGGGGGGGGTTCTGATCAGCAAGCTAGTGCTGTAAGATCTTGCAAATGCCAAATGTCGGATATCACTAACTTTCTGTTTATATATATTGTGCATCTTATAGTAAGCTTCTCTTCAAAAATAAATCTAAACAAATTACATCTGCTTCCTTACTGGGAAGATGCTATTTCGTGAATTTCCTGTTTTAATGGCATCAAGTTGGTCTAGAAAGGAAAGAAACACTGGACCTTTGCTTGCGGCATCTCAGTCTCTGCAAATCATTGGTTTCCTTGCCTAAAATATTGCATTTTCTATATATATTAAACTATATGCACATTCACAACCCCAAGCAACCCACCACATATTTATTTACTTATTAGATTTTTTTTTATCCTGACTTTATTACTCAAAGCAAATCAAATATTACTCAAGTAACTCAATGCAACAATCATACACAATACTCCTTCCTCCTCCTATTTTCCTCACTACAACAACCCTGTGAGTTGGGCTGAGAGAGAAAGGGACTGGCCTGAAGTCACCCAGCTGACTTTCCTGCTTAAGGCAGGACTAGAACTCACGATCTCCTGGTTTCTTGGCCAACACCTTAACCACTAGAACAAATTGGTTCCAGTTATCCGAAGCATTCCTTTTATATTTATCCATAGTTACATGAAACAGTCAGAGAGACCATTTATATCCTCAATGAGTGTTTCACATCCTGAGCATTGGTCATGCCCTTGCTGTTTCTCAACCTTGGCAACTTTAATACGTGTGGACTTCAACTCCCAGAATTCCCCAACCAGCATGAGAGAATGGCTGGTCCAGCCAGCTTTCATGCCAATGGCATGAAATAGGTCAGTGGTGGCGAACCTATGGCACGCGTGCCAGTGGCGGCACTCAGAGCCCTCTCTGTGGGCACACGCGCTGTTGCCCCAGCACCACCTCCCCCCCGCTGCCCCCCTCACCAGCAGCCCCCCCCAGAGGAAGTTGCCCCCAGATGCGGCCCACTCAGAGCAGCGCAGCCAAGGACATGGCAGCCAGGCAGCAGGGACAAGACTCTGCCCTCGCACCGCATTGTGCGCAGATGATGCTGCAGGGCGCGGGCGGAGGGCATGGCCGCCATGATGCTGCAGGACTGCCTGGGCAACCTGTGGCGGGCCATGGAGGCGGAGGGTGGCCCTGAGGGCAGATAGGGCAGAGTGGGGACTGGAGTAGAGGGGAGTGGGGGGGGGCGGGGTGGTTTTTGGGCACTCGGTCTCTGAAAGGTTCGCCATCACTGAAATAGGTCAACCTATTCTCCAAAGTACCTGAAGGCAGGACAAGAAACAATGGATGGAAACTAATCAAGGAGAGAAGCAACCTAGAACTAAGGAGAAACTTCCTGACAGTGAGAACAATTAACCAGTGAAAAATATTGACTGAAGCATAAGATAAAACTATTTCTAACTCATGTTCCTTCTTTCAAATGCAGCCAGAATAAAATAGAGGATAGTAATTTATACTTTCTAGCATATGTTTTAGCCATTTAGTCATAATTAAAATTACACCTTGACTCCCCGCATGTTTTCATTAATTCTGCACCACAAAATTATACTATCTTCAATGCAGCTTATAACATTCTTCTCCCTTTGCTTAGTTCCCCAGACCCAGTATTTATCTATTTTTGTTTACAAGTAACTCTTTGCTTATGACCACAACTGGGATCAGAATTTCCGTCGTTAAGTGAGTTGCATCCAATTTCACAACCTTTTTCGCCACAATTGTTAAGTGAATCATTGCTGTTGTTGTGAATCACATGGTTGTTAAGTGAAATCTGGCTTCCCCCATGGACTTTGCTTGCTGGAGGCCACTTGGGAAGGTCGCAAATGGCGATTACATATCCTGGTGTAGGAAGTTAGCACCCACCCGCCCTCCTAGAGAGGGAAATATTTAGCAGATATTTAAAAAGATTATATTTCCCCAAAGGAATACAGTAATGGAGAAAGAAACTGCCCCCAGAAAATACCTCACAGTCTCCCCCCCCCAAACAAAAACCAGCTTTTAGAAATGCAGATTTTTTAATTCATTCAGGAAGGTTGGGGCAGGAAGGCTGGAGCTGAGGTGATTAGAAAGACAAAGACTTCTGACTTCCGGTTTGCCGCTGCGGGCGCCGCGGATGCTTGAAAAGCGAGCTCCGTCTTCCACGTCCCATTTCCCTTTGCTGGGGGACCCTGGAAAGGGTTGAAAGAGGGAAGGGAATTTCTGTTGCACCCTCTAAGAATAGCGGTGTCTGACTACCCAGGGGAATCAAAGCATTAAAAAAAACAACTTTAATCTAATTGGATTTATATATTCCTGAAACTTTGGGACCAAAATTTTTTCTATTTCTATTGGAGACTTTTGTTTTTATCTACAAAAAAGAAATAAAGTTGGAAAAAGAATTAGAAAAATTCTGGGCTTAAAAAAATCTAAATGGCATCGGTGACATCTTGTGGTGAAGCTTGGTATTACAATTTGTTATTTCCTAAAAAGAGACTTGGCTCAAAGCCCAGACCTTAGATAAGACTTTCCTGACCTTGGAGCCATCTGTGAGAGACTTAGCTGTAAGAGAACAACTGGGCAGCAAAATTGGTCTACTTGAACTGTGAATGTAAACCTTTACTGACTTTTGCTTAACAAATAACTTTTACTAAAAAGACTATTTACAAATAAGTGAAAGAGATGGATGAAGACCAGGAAAAGATTCTTTCTATGTTGAAAGCAATACATGAAACCATTCTTTCAGCTTGTGATAAAATAAGACCTAACATAAAAGACCAAGATGCCAGCTTAGATACACAAACCCAGACTTTGACTACAACCAAAGAATCAACAATGCAGAGGATAACAGAAGAAGTGGAACAATCAAATATTAAGACAGAGGACTCAATTGACCAACAAACACACCTGATGGAAAATCCAGAAAAGGAAGTGACAACACTGAAAATGGAAATGACTTTCTATATAAGTCAGAAGAAATTTGAGAAAGAAGAACAGACTGAATGGAAGACAAATATATCAGAGCAAGCATGGGCAACTGGAGTAATAGGGAGACAATTTAATGAATACAATGGGCTAGTCATTCCAAAAAACTGGCAACTAAATGGTCTCCTTTATTTCAAATAACATATATAATAATAGAGGGAGATCTATTTAACGATCTAAAAGCACTGATATGGAAGCCTAGTTGGCAAAGGATGAAAACCAGAATAAGGTTGAAGAAAATTGGGGTTTTGACTTATTAGAGGAGATTTCATATTATTAATTAGAAGGTTAAAGGGAGATGTTGAGATAAGGGGAATTTTGGTTATTAGATTTAAAATACTTGGAAATTAGTTGAAAATAAGGATTTTATCTGTTTAATATTTAAAAATTATACTTAAGAGAAAATAAATTAATTATTATAAATATTTTCATTTATTGATTAACCCAGGTAATATACATAATGGTTTTGATTTATTAAAGGGGATATTGTATTATTAAATAAATGATTTAATATGGTGGGAAATAGATAACTTTTAGGAAATAGAACAAGATTACATTCAAATAGATAAAATGTGTATTTTGAATATTATATTTTGTTATGAATTGAGACAATCTTGGTTTCCCAAAGCCTGAAAATTATAAATATCAAAGGTTAAATTGGAATGTTGATGAGAAACTAAAAAGTGGATAAAAATTAATACAAGGATATGGATTGTTTATGAAGATTGAATGTAATTAAGATATGTATAAGCTAAAATTTATTGATAAATGTAATAATGTTTTTATTGAGTTGCTATAACTAGAACTGTACTAGCTTGAATATGAGACAGTATATGTTAAGGGAAAAAGAGAAGAAATATCTGATGTGGTAACCTGAGATTTGCACTAAAGATTTTGTTATCGAACTATTGATTAACCCAGTTACCACGTTGCTTTTTAAATACCTAAATGTAAAATTGGAAAATTAATAAAATATTCTTTAAAAAAAAAGAAAGACAAAGACTTCTAAAATCTACATTCCCCACCCAGAGAAGCAGGACATGACCTTTAGGACACAGTAGGAGTAACCCACCACCATTAGAATACCAAAAGGCACACTCAGGCTCAGGTCAAAGTTCATAACACTGGAACAAGAACAATCTCAGACAGGAATAACTCCAAGCTTCAAAAGAGTCTAGCACAGCGGTTCTCAACCTGTGAGTCGTGACCCCATTTGGGGCGAATGACCATTTCACGGGGGTCGCAAACAATGCAGTCCGCCATTTTTTCCCCTTTTTCCTTAGCTGTGCTACTCCCTTTTATTCTATTGGCTTTTGAAAGCCAATAGAATAGACTCTCTTGAATAGAGTCTAATTCTATTCGCTTTCAAAAGCCAATAGGAATTGTCCAGGCTGTCTCTGCCCTGCTGAGCCCGCCAAAAGTCCCAGTCTGCAAACGGTGCTGCAAGTTGTCTGCAGCGAAGATGAGCTGTCTGGAAGCTTCCACCCCTCCCTGCTGAGCAACTACTAAAAATGTAAGTAAAAGAGGGCCAGGGGTGGGAGGTGGGAGGCCGGCGGGTGCAGGGAGGGTTGCTGGCGTGCGTGGGGCCCGGCGGGTGCCTTACTTCCCTTGGGCTGGGCCAGCTGGTGGCCCAGCCGGTGGTCAGCCTGTGCCGTCTCTGCTGCTTGCCAGTTATGCCTCGGCCGACGCAGGGGGCAGCACCACGCATGCGCAGCGCTCCCGGGCAGGGAAAGTCCTCGACTTACGACCGGTTGGGTAGTCTTCGACTTACAACCGGTTGGGAGTCGCGGCACTAAAAAGGTTGAGAACCACTGGTCTAGCAGATAATATTAAAAATATGCTCCAGGTCTAAATTTTATAATATTTTAAGAAAGAAATTTAGAGATGATTTGGTATAATATAACCTGAGCAGCTGTGGCTGAAGGGTTCATGATGCTTCTTCACTGGTGAACACTGCAAATGGGCCAGGAGTCCCAGTTTCATTAGCGTGACATTTCTCGTACCTTAATTCTTCTTTTCTTTTCCTTTTACTTACTTCCTCTTGATCCTTCATATTATGAAATCCTTTCAGTTAAGGACTTGGCTGAGCGACTGAATAATGCTTCTACCCAGGGTGTGTCAGCTTGTTAAGCTAACAGATTTGCCTTCTCCAGAATTAACCCCACATGCCACAGCTGGCACCCAGTTTCAGTAGCAGACGGGTTCCCAGCTGGCCATGAGGCAAGAACCATGGACTGGAAACTTCACTTGGTTCAATATTGTCTCAGGAACATCTTTTTCCTCTTGATGCTTTGTTTCCATATATGGATTTCAGGTAGGGCTTCTTCTTCTTTTTCTTCCAAAGGTTTTCTTCTTGAGCAATAGAAGTAGCCTATCCTGAAGGCTCTGGATGCCAATTTCCAAGACTATGTAGTTAACGCTCTCCTTTTTTTCCTCTCTGTCTATGGTGCCTTTGAGTCAGTCTTAGTAATAGTAGTAAAGTTGGAAGCGACTTTGGAGGTCATCTAGTCCAACCCCCTGCTCGGGCAGGAAACCCTACACCATTTCGGACAAATGGCTGTCCAGTCTCTTCTTAAAAACTTCCAGTGTTGGAGCATTTACTGCTTCTGGAGGCAAGCTGTTCCACTGATTAATTGTTCTCACTGTCTTAACTCCTGGCAACTACATGGGTAAGTCTACACAGCTGGGAGTGGTTCACCATTGCCATTTCTTCCTAGGGCTGAAAGAGGTGGTTTCTATGCTTAAGACAGGAGGAGAACTCAACATATGCTGGTTTCTAGCCCGGTGACTTTAACCACTATACCAAACCAGCCCTCTCCTTTCATTTGAAAGAGATATAATTAAATATTTCTACTAAAACACAAATGTGATTATGGAGAGAAAAGGAAGCTGAAAACTAAAAAGCAACTGGCATTCCTGCCACTAAAATCTAAATTGTTTAATGTACTCTTCTTATATTGCTTGGCTTTAAAAAAAAAGACAGATTTTTAAATTCTCCTTAGAGGAAATCTCTAGATTCTGGTCAGACCACATAACTCTGATGATATATTAGATTACATAGATTTGTTCTGCTCCAGTCACCACAGAAAAATAACAGTTATTCAGGGACTGGATCAGTTATCAGCCTGAAATCTGAACCTGATAGTTAAATAGTGAAGTGTTTTTAAATTTTTTATCACTGCTCACATTTATCAGTACAAAAAAAGAAGAGCTTGTACTTCGAAATATTAAATGTATTTATATAGAAATTGTATAAATGTACTACTGTACTAATGTATGTATGAAATATACATAGTATATATACCTTGTGAAATATATCTCCAAATATACATATATTCTACTGTAATATAATACTAAGTAGTATTACTGTAATGTAATACTACTTAGGACCATGTGGTTTTTTTCCTTTTCTGCTTGATTTTAATATGCTGATGAATAAGAAATAATAAATGGGAGGTTATCACATTGCCACTCTAAAGATAAGCCCTCTCTTCTTGAGAATTTGCTTAGGAAAAATTTAGAAAAGTTGTTGCGGTGGGAGGGACCTTATCAGTTTGTTTTCTGCTCAGTGAATGTTTTCGGGATGGTCACAACTGCTGTAGCAGCTACTTTATAATTTGGAGGCTTTTTCATTGTGATCATAACTCCAGATCTGCCCATCAGCTACCTACTTTTCAGTTGAGCTGCTACATTTTTCAATGTGGTGCTTCCTGTTCCTTAGTGACCTGATGTGTTTTGCCAACATTCAGACCTGTGATTTTGAGGCTTGGCCCAGATGACTTTCAGATTTGGCTTCTTTGTTTAAAACCGTGAAATTGCATCCCAGGGCATCCGCTGAGGGGTTTTTTTTTTTAAAAAAAATTAAAGATGGCATCTGCAACTATACAATTTAAGCCTACCTCCTTTTTGTATGTGCATACATCAAAGGGGTGGGGCTTTAAGTACACAATTGTGATTGTCCTCTTCGCTTTCTGAATCCTCCTATGAAATCCCTCTTGTATTAAATATATTTTTCACTTCTATCAGCCTTAGAGGCAAGCTACTAAGTCTAAGGTTAAATTGGCCATGTGATGTGTGTTTCACATACCTTTCCATATAACAAATTGGACAAAACAGTACAGAAATTAATCATCAGGTGTAATTAGAAACGGGTTTACGTTTGTGATCTGCCAAACTATTCTGGTAGTTAAGCAACAGAAACATCTAATATGTTTGGTGTGTTGGAAACAATAGTTGACAAGGATGCAGAGAAGGATAAAGAGGCAGGGTTTTTTTAATCAGAAAAAAACATATTCTTCCTCCTATTATCTTTCAAATAATGGCAGTGAAGAGTTTTCTTTAGTGACCAGGAATAGATTATTTGCCATTGTGATGGGGTGGGAGGGAAGGAAAAGGCCTGTGTGCTTCAGATTAGTTAGATGGGACTCAGTCACAGGTTTAAAGGTTTCCCCTGTCCAGCCATGGCCGACTCATCTCTGATTCTCAGCTGAGGGAGCCTTGTTGTCTGAGAGAGATGTTTCCATTACCATCAGGCCAGTGTGCAAGGACAGAACTCAGCAGCCTTCCCACCGAAGTGATACCTATTTATCTACTCGCATTTACATGATTTCAAACTGCTACCTAGGTTGGCAGGAGGTGGGGTGAGTAATGGGAGCTCACCCCGTTATGCAGCATGGCTTTCCAGCTGAGAATCCCAGTGTTTTAACCTCTGAGCCATTGCACCACCCACTCAATCACAACTATTTACAATTTGAGCCAGGGTACCCAGCAAATACGTTCTTATTGCTGAGAGTTCTGGGAGTTGAAGTCCACAGCTCTGGGAGAAAGTCCACACATTGGAAAGACACCAAGGTTAGGGAGAACTGGTATTGTACATTTATTCTCTATTCTGCCTTTACCAAATGCAATACGTATTTCTGTTTACATTTTTATCGGGGAAATTGGAAGAAGTAGCAGAGAATTGAGGAACTGAGCTGACATAATCTTTGCACCCTCTTACAATTTCTTTGCTGCGTTGGAAATCAGTAACTCTACCTTCGTATTTTCATTGTGATTTTTAGTTTATAATCAAATGAGAGTAAAGTAAATGTAGTGTTTTATAATATTAGAATAGAAATGGGTCAATAATGTTGATTATTTAATGCTGTGACTTTATCATAAAAGTGGAAGATTCCCCAGATGTCTGGTAAAAGCTGGGATCTGTTGAGATGCTTCCAGGCTTATCAAAGTCCTGAAGACTTTTGGATTTAAGGAATTGTGGTGTGGATTGGGCAACAATGTGCAGTTCTTTGGATTAGAGGGCCAAATAAAAAATCCTTCTTTTGCACAACTTGGTTTCTGGTAACTCTGTTCTGGATTTACTTTTCTCTGGGAATGCCCCAGGACCTTCTACAAGCAAACATTGGGCTAGTTGGACACATTATATTGAAATATTGTTACTCTATTAGAAAGCAATTGCCACCCAAAGAGGATTATCACATCACATAATTTCTATACACAATTCCTTAGAATATTGAAATTGCTTGGTGTACTTTATAGAAATAATCACAATCTTGAGATACCCATTCATGTTTAGGATGGACCTGGCCTAATGTATCAAGCAATTAAATTAAGTTGAGTCATGGATTCCAGCTGTAGTACACAATCTAAGATGTCCAACTTTGTCACAAATATACCAATTGCGGAGCAAGTAAAGCAGTATGCCCTAGAGGCTTTTGCCACAAACGATGTGTAGAAACCACAGGGACGTAGAGGCAGGTTAAATATTGAGAAGATTTTCCAGACAGTAAAAGGTGTCAACCAGTGCACCATGTCAATTCCCAAAATAGCGTGTTCAGTAGATATCTTCAAACAGAGATGGGATACTGATTTCTGATATTCCAACTCTGATTTTGGCCATTAGGAACAGTTCTGTAACTCTGAACAAGAAACTGCCTTGTGAATTTATTCTACATCTTGGGACTTTACAGAACAGCCCACTCCCTTTTGTATAGTATCCTGTTACATTCTTGACAAGTGCTACCAAGTCCTGCGAAGTCCTCTGTTCTCAAGACTTCACCCATCAATTTTTGTTTTGCACAACTTGGTTTTCAGCCCCTGCTCATCCTTCTTGCCCTTTTCTGGACCCACAACAGACTGAGAATAACAGTTATTTTCAAATTGTGAAAAGCATATGCTTGTTTTCAAACTTCTGTAATGCACCACTGAATCCATTGTTCATGACAGGAACTACAAGATACAAAACAGTGATTATATACTATCAGTTCTGGTTTCCATATCTGACATCCATTATTCCTCTTCCAGCTGTTTCTCCCACTTCCAAACCTCCAATGGCAACTGAATGCTTTACGGTCAACTTCATTGCAACCAATATGATCTATAGGCCGCAGATGGCTAATCCCACATCAAGGCTGTTCAACTCAACACAAAGAGTCATCAGTAAATTGGTGAGGAGACAAAGCATACTTATCCAAGTAGCATTTCTACATTAGTTTTTCATAAAATAGTCAGCAGTAGTGTTTTACTACCAACAATAAATACATGGTTTTTCCTTTAAACCTAGCTGGGACAGATATTGAATACCAACAACATTGGTCCTGAATTGATCAACTGTAGTATATCAACGTTAAGGTAAGTAATATGAGATGGAGATTTTTTCGTGCTATCTAAATGCCCTGTTATGGGGATGACTTCTCACAACATTTACAGTATTTGCGAGAACCCATAGTTTGTTTCAGTTTCAGTCTGTAGCATATCACATTTATATGCCTACCCTACAAGGTTCCATCCAAAAAAGGTGCTGGAACTCTGTTCTGGGTGTTCTATGAGAAAAATAGCCCTGCATAAATGCCCTTCTATGGGGATTAATGGATTCTAATATAGATCTCTCACAATACCTTGTCACATTTGAGAGAACCTATAGTTTATTTCAGTTCCATTTTTCTACATGTCACTATTATCCCCATTCTGATTTCTAAAGAACTCGGTCCCTCATTTTCATCCGAAACAATTTCTTTGCTTCAATGTTTGGTTGAAATGAGCTTGAAAATAAAGAGGGGCATACTAAATAGTCAAACTGGCGGGAAGAAAAAAAATCATACAAAGCAGTGTCAAGAAAAGAATCAAGGATATGGGTTGCTGAAATACAGCAGAGCTGAACTTGAAGTCCTTTCATACTTCAGTTTGCCAAATAAGTTCTAAGATCTGTACACCTGTTGTGAATATATCTTTATCTGGATCTTTTCCTTTTCAGATCTGTAAATCAGAGAAAGTACACTGGAATAGACAGTGTGTGCTGCTATCGTAAAGTTGCTGCAGCCCCACCTTTCGATCCAATCAATATATATCAGAAATTCATAAATGAGACCAACCATTTCACCAAGATGGGGAGGTACAACCTGGATCCAAACAGCCTTTTTGTTAATGGTAAGAAGCATTAGGTTTGCTTTCGTGACTAAAAACCTTTGAGGCTGTTCAGCACTGAATAGGTTTTCACCAACATTATCTAACTTAAATAGTAGTGTGTTTCAGTGACAGCAATGAGAGATGCCAGTGGGCTACATTTTTTTTCTATGTCTACCGTATTTGGGTTATAAAAATCTGGATGATCACTAGATGGCAGCAGTGCTTATTTGCACCTCATGGTCATTTGGAATTGTATAGTCCAGAGCTGGTAACTCTGTTCTAGATTTACTTTTCTCTGAGAATGCCTAAGGACTTTCTACAAGCACACGTTGGGCTAGATGGACACTTTATATTGAACTATTGTTACTCTATTAGAAAGCAGGTAATTGCCACCCAAAGAGGATTATCACATCACATAATTTCTGTACAGAATTCCTTGAATATTGAAATTGCTTGCTGTACTTTATAGCAATAGTCACAATCTTGAGATACCCATTCATGTTTAGGATGGACTTGGCCTAATGTGTGAAGCAATTAAATTAAGCTGAGTCATGGATTCCAGCTGTGATACACAATCTAAGATGTCCAACTTTGTCACAAATATACCAATTGCGGAGCAAGTAAAGCAATATGCCCTAGAGGCTTTTGCCACAAACGATGTGTAGAAACCACAGGGACGTAGAGGCAGGTTAAATATTGAGAAGATTTTCCAGACAGCAAAAGATGTCAACCAGTGCACCATGTCAATTCCCAAGATAGTGTGTTCGGTAGATATCTTCAAACAGAGACTGGATACTGATTTCTGATATTCCAACGTCTGATTTTGACCATTAGGAACAGTTCTGTAACTGAACAAGAATTTGCCTTGTGAATTTATTCCACATCTTGGGACTTTACAGAACAGCCCACTTTCTTTTGTATAGTATCCCGTTACATTCTTGACAAATACTACCGTAGTCCTGCAAAGTCCTCTGTTCTCAAGACTTCACCCATCAATCTTTCTTTTGCACAATTTGATTTTCAGCCCTTGCTCGTCCTTCTTGCCCTTTTCCGGACCCATAACAGACTGAGTATAACAGTTACTTTCAAACTGTAAAAAGTATATGCTTGTTTTCAAACTTCTGTAATGCACCACTGAACCCATTGTTCATGACAGGAACTACAAGATACAAAACAGTGATTATATACTATCAGTTCTGGTTTCCATATCTGACATCCATTATTCCTCTTCCAGCTGTTTCTCCCACTTCCAAACCTCCAATGGCGATGGAATGCTTTACAGTCAACTTCATTGCAACCAATGTGATCTATTGGCCGCAGATAGATAATCCCATATCAAGGCTGTTCAATTCACAACAAAGAGTCATCAGTAAATTGGTGAGGAGGCAAAGCATACTTATCCAAGTAGCACTTCTACATTAGTTTTTCATAAAATAGTCAGCAATAGTGTTTTACTACCAGCAATAAATACATAGTTTTTCCTTTAAACCTAGCTGGGACAGATATTGAACACCAACAACATTGGTCCTGAATTGATCAACTGTAGTATATCAACGTTAAGGTAAGTAATATGGGATGGAGATTTTTTTTGTGCTATCTAAATGCCCTGTTATGGGGATGACTTCTCACAATATTCACAGTATTTGAGAGAACCCATAGTTTGTTTCAGTTTCAGTCTGTAGCATATCACATTTATATGCCTACCCTACAAGATTCCATCCAAAAAAGATGCAGGAACTCTGTTCTGGGCGTTCTATGAGGAAAAAAGCCCTGCGTAAATGCCCTTCTATGGGGATTAATGGATTCAAATATAGATCTTTCACAATACCTTGTCATATTTGAGAGAACTTATAGTTTATTTCACTTCCATTTTTCTACGTGTCACTATTATCCCCATTCTGATTTCTAAAGAACTCGGTCCCTCATTTTCAACGGAAACAATTTCTTTGCTTCAATGAAATGAGCTTGAAAATAAAGAGGGGCATACTAAATAGTCAAACTGGCGGGAAGAAAAAAAATGATACAAAGCAGTGTATTGACATTTGAGAGAACTTATAGTTTATTTCAGTTCCATTTGTAGTAATCAGTGCTCAGTCATTGCAGGGTGCAAATAATGGCAGCTGGCACATAGCATTTTATTGTTTATATACAGTTCTAGAAGCAGCAAAAGTTCTACCTGGCAATAGCATTTCATTGGCTAAACTCCTTACTAATCCTCAAGAATATAGAAGCCAGAGGCCCAAAACAGGGAGCAATTTGGCAATAACATCTTGTTGGTGTGAGCTAGCTGATGTCAGGCAGTCAAGGTCATACAAGCCTGCGCACTTTCATATCGCCATGGTGATGTGAAGGGAGGAGATAGATCTAGAGAAGAAGAGGCACACGGGCTTTGGAGGGGCAGTTTTCTGCAGACGACCTCCGCCTGGCCCCCACCTCTACATCCATTTTTCTACATGTCACTATTATCCCCATTCTAATTTCTAAAGAACTCGGTCCCTCATTTTCATCCGAAACAATTTCTTTGCTTCAATGTTTGGTTGAAATGAGCTTGAAAATAAAGAGGGGCATACTAAATAGTCAAACTGGCGGGAAGAAAAAACATGATACAAAGCAGTGTCAAGAAAAGAATCAAGGATACAGGTTGCTGAAATGCAGCAGAGCTGAACTTGAAGTCCTTTCATACTTCAGATTGCCAGGTAAGTTCCAAGATCTGTACACCTGTACACCTTCTTTTTTTCTCAGACCTGTAAATCAGGGAGAGTACACTGGAGTAGATAGTGTGTGCTGCTATCGTAAAGCCGCTACAACCCCCCCTTTCGATCCAATCAATATATATCAGAAATTCGTAAATGAGACCAACCATTTCACCAAGATGGGAAGGTACAACCTGGATCCAAACAGCCTTTTTGTTAATGGTAAGAAGCATTAGATTTGCCTTCGTGACTAAAAACCTTTGAGGCTGTCCAGCACTGAATAGGTTTTCACCAACATTATCTAACTTAAATAATATCTTGTCTCATTGACAGCAATAAGAGATTCCAGTGGGCCACATTTTTTTTTCTATGTCTACCGTATTTGGCTTATAAAAATCTGGATGATCACTAGTTGGCAGAAGTGCTTATTTGCACCTCATGGTCATTTGGAATTTTGTAGTCCAGAGCCATTAACTCTGTTCTAGATTTACTTTTCTCTGAGCAAACATTGGGCTAGATGGATACTTTATATTGAGCTATTGTTACTCTATTAGAAGCAGGTAATTGCCACCCAAAGAGGATTATCACATCACATAATTTTTATACAGAATTCCTTAGAATATTGAAATTGCTTGCTGTACTTTATAGCAATAGTCACAATCTTGAGATACCCATTCATGTTTAGGATGGACCTGGCCTAATGTGTCAAGCAATTAAATTAAGTTGAGTCATGGATTCCAGCTGTGGTACACAATCTAAGATGTCCAACTTTGTCACAAATATACCAATTGCGGAGCAAGTAAAGCAGTATGCCCTAGAATCTTTTGCCACAAACGATGTGTAGAAACCACAGGGACGTAGAGGAAGGTTAAATATTGAGAAGATTTTCCAGACAGTAAAAGGTGTCAACCAGTACACCATGTCAATTCCCAAGATAGTGTGTTCGGTAGATATTTTCAAACAGAGACAGGATACTGATTTCTGATTTTCCAACATCTGATTTTGACCGTTAGGAACAGTTCTGTAACTCTGAACAAGAATCTGCCTTGTGAATTTATTCCACATCTTGGGACTTTACAGAACAGCCCACTCCCTTTTGTATAGTATCCCGTTACATTCTTGACAAATGCTACCATAGTTCTGCAAAGTCCTCTGTTCTCAAGACTTCACCCATCAATCTTTCTTTTGCACAATTTGATTTTCAGCCCTTGCTCGTCCTTCTTGCCCTTTTCTGGACCCACAACAGACTGAGAATAACAGTTACTTTCAAACTGTGAAAAGCATATCCTTGTTTTCAAACTTCTGTAATGCACCACTGAACTCATTGTTCATGACAGGAACTACAAGATACAAAACAGTGATTATATACAGTACTATCAGTTCTGGTTTCCATATCTGACATCCATTATTCCTCTTCCAGCTGTTTCTCCCACTTCCAAACCTCCAATGGCAACGGAATGCTTTACAGTTAACTTCATTGCAACCAATATGATCTATACCCCACAGATGGCTAATCCCACATCAATGATTTTCAGCTCAACACAACAATTGGTTGTTAATTCGGTAAGAAGACCAATGCATCCAATAGCTCTTCTGCACAGGACTTTCATAACATAATCAGCAATAGTGTTTTAGTATTGGCAATAATTACATAATTTTTTTCTTTATGCCTAGCTGAGTCAGATATTGAACACCAGCAACATTGGTCCTGAGTTGATCAACTGTAGTTTATCAACGTTAAGGTAAGTAATATGGGATGGAGATTTTTTTCGTGTTATCTAAATGCCCTGTTATGGGGATGACTTCTCACAACATTTAAAGTATTTAAGAGAACCCATAGTTTGTTTCAGTTTCAGTCTGTAACACATCACATTTATATAAAAATCTCTAAAAGATTCCTTTCCACATCTTCATCCCAAAACATTTCTTTGCTTCAGTATTCATTTCCTACCACTGTGTTGGAGGTTCCATGGTTAGCTTCCTCCATGCTTTCCCAAAATCAGGTTTGAAGTGGAATTTAAAATTTAAAAACACCAGATTAAAAATACTGTTTGAAAAGTTCCAAACCTTACCTCTGTGAAACCATCCAAAGTCTTCTACAGCTTCTCTGAATTTGTCTCAAGTTGTGTCTTTTCATTCTCAGATTTGTGAATCAGGGCAAGAACACCGGAGTAGACAGTGTCTGTTGCTATGGTAAAACTGCTACAGCTCCCCCTTTTAATCGAATGAACATATATCGCAAATTCATATATGAGACCAACGGTTTCACCAAGATGGAGAGGTACAGCCTGGACCCAAACAGCCTTTTTGTTAATGGTAAGAAGCAGAGATTGCTTTCATGACTAAAGAGGCTATGAGATTGGCCACCATTTAATCGGTTCTGACCAGTGTTACCAGTAAGTATATAGGAGGAATTTATCGTATCTTTTTTTTCTCATGGTGGAGAGCTTGAAAGCGACTTCCCATATCATTGTTCTTTTATGCCTTCTTTTGTGACTCTCTTTACATTTTTACAACTCTGTTTCCATTTCAGATTATCATGAAGCATCACCTGCGACCAGTAAGTACACTTTTACAGAGGTTTCTTGAGCCATGGAATCCAACAGTGGTACACAATCTAAGATGTCCATCTTTGTCACAAATATACCGATTGCAGAGCAAGTAAAGAAGTATGCCTTAGTGGTTTTTGCCACAAACAATGGGTGGAAACCACAGGGATGTAGAGGCAGGTTAAATATTGAGAAGATTTTCCAGACAGTAAAAGGTGTCAACTAGTGCACCATGTCAATTCACAAGATGGTCTATTCAATTGAGACAGAGAGTGGATACTGATTTCTGATATTCCAACTCTGATTATGACCATTAGGAACAGTTCTGTAACTCTGAACAAGAATCTAGCTTGTGAATTTATTCTGCATCTGGGACAGCCCATGCCCTTCTGTACAGTATCCCATTACATTCTTGAAAAGCGCTACCATCGTCCTATAAAGTCCTCTGTTCTCAAGGCTTAACCCATCAATCTTTGTTTTGCACAACTTGGTTTCCAGCCCCTGCTCGTCCTTCTTGCCCTTTTCTGGACCCACAACAGATCGAGAATAATAGTTACTTTAAAACTGTGAAAAGCATATGCTTGTTCTTAAACTTCTGTAATGCCCCACTGAACCCCCTGATTTAATGAAAGGAACTGCAGAATACAAAATAGTGATTGATGGATTGATTATAGACTATCAACTCTGGTTCCCATATCTGAGATTCACTGTCTCTCTTCTAGCTCTTTCTCCCACCTCCAGACCTCCAGGCGCAACTGAATGCTTTACGGTCAATTTCATTGCAACCAATTTGATCTATAGACCACAGATGGCTAATCCCACATCAAGGCTTTTCAGCTCAACACAACGATTCTTGATTAATTTGGTAAGAAGACCAATACATCCAATAGCTGTTCTACATAGGATTTTCATAATATAGTCAGCAATAGTGTTTTAGTATTGGCAACAATTACATATTTTTTTTTCTTTATACCTAGCTGGGAGATATATTGAAAAACAGTGACATTGGTCGTGATTTGATCAACTGCCGTTTATCAACGTTAAGGTAAGCAATATGGGTTGGGCATTTTTTAGAGATCCGTAAATGCCCTTCTATGGGGATTAATGGCTTCTAATATAGATCTCTCACAATACCTTGTCACATTTGAGAGAACCTATAGTTTATTTCAGTTCCATTTTTCTACAAGTCACTATTATCCCCATTCTGATTTCTAAAGAACTCGGTCCCTCATTTTCATCTGAAACAATTTCTTTGCTTCAATGTTTGGTTGAAATGAGCTTGAAAATAAAGAGGGGCATACTAAATAGTCAAACTGGTGGGAAGAAAAAAAAATGATACAAAGCAGTGTCAAGAAAAGAATCAAGGATATAGGTTGCTGAAATACAGCGGAGCTGAACTTGAAGTCCTTTCATACTTCAGATTGCCAGGTAAGTTCCAAGATCTGTACACCTGTTGTGAATTTATCTTTATTTGGACCTTTTTTTCTCAGACCTGTAAATCAGGGAGAGTACACTGGAGTAGACAGTGTGTGCTGCTATCGTAAAGTCGCTGCAGCCCCGCCTTTCGATCCAATTAATATATATCAGAAATTCGTAAATGAGACCAACCATTTCACCAAGATGGGGAGGTACAACCTGGATCCAAACAGCCTTTTTGTTAATGGTAAGAAGCATTAGGTTTACTTTCGTGACTAAAAATATTTGAGGCTGTCCAGCACTGAATAGGTTTTCACCAACATTATCTAACTTAAATAGTAGTGTGTTTCAGTGACAGCAATGAGAGATGCCAGTGGGCTACATTTTTTTTCTATGTCTACCGTATTTGGCTTATAAAAATCTGGATGATCACTAGATGGCAGCAGTGCTTATTTGCACCTCATGGTCATTTGGAATTTTGTAGTCCAGAGCTGGTAACTCTGTTCTAGATTTACTTTTCTCTGAGAATGCCTAAGGACTTTCTACAAGCACACGTTGGGCTAGATGGACACTTTATATTGAACTATTGTTACTCTATTAGAAGCAGGTAATTGCCACCCAAAGAGGATTATCACATCACATAATTTCTATACACAATTCCTTAGAATATTGAAATTGCTTGCTGTACTTTATAGCAATAGTCACAATCTTGAGATACCCATTTATGTTTAGGATGGACTTGGCCTAATGTGTGAAGCAATTAAATTAAGCTGAATCATGGATTCCAGCTGTGGTACACAATCTAAGATGTCCAACTTTGTCACAAATATACCAATTGCGGAGCAAGTAAAGCAATATGCCCTAGAGACTTTTGCCACAAACGATGTATAGAAACCACAGGGACATAGAAGCAGGTTAAATATTGAGAAGATTTTCCAGACAGCAAAAGATGTCAACCAGTGCACCATGTCAATTCCCAAGATAGTGTGTTCAGTAGATATCTTCAAACAGAGACGGGATACTGATTTCTGATTTTCCAACATCTGATTTTGACCATTAGAAACAGTTCTGTAACTCTGAACAAGAATCTGCCTTGTGAATTTATTTCACATCTTTGGACTTTTTACAGAACAGCCCACTCCTTTTTGTATAGTATCCCGTTACATTCATGACAAGTGCTACTATAGTTCTGCAAAGTCCTCTGTTCTCAAGACTTCACCCATCAATCTTTCTTTTGCACAATTTGATTTTCAGCCCTCGTCCTTCTTGCCCTTTTCTGGACCCACAACAAACTGAGAATAACAGTTACTTTCAAACTGTGAAAAGCATATGCTTGTTTTTAAACTTCTGTAATGCACCACTGAACCCATTGTTCATGACAGGAACTACAAGATACAAAACAGTGATTATATACTATCAGTTCTGGTTTCCATATCTGACATCCATTATTCCTCTTCCAGCTGTTTCTCCCACTTCCAAACCTCCAATGGCAACTGAATGCTTTACGGTCAACTTCATTGCAACCAATATGATCTATAGGCCGCAGATGGCTAATCCCACATCAAGGCTGTTCAACTCAACACAAAGAGTCATCAGTAAATTGGTGAGGAGACAAAGCATACTTATCCAAGTAGCACTTCTACATTAGTTTTTCATAAAATTGTCAGCAGTAGTGTTTTACTTCCAGCAATAAATACATAGATTTTCCTTTAAACCTAGCTGGGACAGATATTGAACACCAACAACATTGGTCCTGAATTGATCAACTGTAGTATATCAACGTTAAGGTAAGTAATATGGGATGGAGATTTTTTTCGTGCTATCTAAATGCCTTGTTATGGGGATGACTTCTCACAACATTTACAGTATTTGAGAGAACCCATAGTTTGTTTCAGTTTCAGTCTGTAACACATCACATTTATATGCCTACCCTACAAGTTTCCATCCAAAAAAGGTGCCGGAACTCCGTTCTGGGTGTTCTATGAGGAAAAAAGCCCTGCATAAATGCCCTTCTATGGGGATTAATGGATTCTAATATAGATCTCTCGCAATACCTTGTCACATTTGAGAGAACCTATAGTTTATTTCAGTTCCATTTTTCTACATTTCACTATTATCCCCATTCTGATTTCTAAAGAATCCTGTCCCTCATTTTCATCCGAAACAATTTCTTTGTTTCAATGTTTGATTGAAATGAGCTTGAAATAAAGAGGGGCATAGTAAATAGTCAAACTGGCAGGAAGAAAAAAAATGATACAAAGCAGTGTCAAGAAAAGAATCAAGGATATAGGTTGCTGAAATACAGTAGAGCTGAACCTGAAGTCCTTTTATACTTCAGATTGCCAGGTAAGTTCCAAGATCTATACACCTGTTGTGAATATATCTTTATTTGGATCTTTTCTTTCTCAGGCTTGTAAATCAGGGAGAGTACACTGGAGTAGACAGTGTGTGCTGCTATCGTAAAGTCGCTACAGCCCCGCCTTTCGATCCAATCAATATATATCAGAAATTTGTAAATGAGACCAACCATTTCACCAAGATGGGGAGGTACAACCTGGATCCAAACAGCCTTTTTGTTAATGGTAAGAAGCATTAGGTTTACTTTCGTGACTAAAAACCTTTGAGGCTGTTCAACAATGAATAGGTTTTCACCAACATTATCTAACGTAAATAGTAGTGTGTTTGAGTGACAGCAATGAGAGATGCCAGTGGGCTACATTTTTTTCTATGTCTACCGTATTTGGGTTATAAAAATCTGGATGATCACTAGATGGCAGCAGTGCTTATTTGCACCTCATGGTCATTTGGAATTTTGTAGTCCAGAGGTGGTAACTCTGTTCTAGATTTACTTTTCTCTAGGAATGTCCCAGCACACATTGGCTAGAGTTAGATGGACACTTTATATTGAAATATTGTTACTCTATTAGAAAGCAAGTAATTGTCACCCAAAGAGGATTATCACATCACATAATTTTTATACAGAATTCCTTAGAATATTGAAATTGCTTGGTGTACTTTATAGAAATAGTCACAATCTTGAGATACCCATTCATGTTTAAGATGGACCTGGCTTAATATGTCATGCAATTAAAAATGGCGGCATGATGTGTGAACACTCAAACCTTTCTTAAGAAATGATAAATTTTATCAGATGGGAAAAAGTTGATGATTTTGACGAAAGAATGGATGGAAGATTGATGTTGCTAAGAGAATGTAGACCTTTTTGGGTTTAAGTGCAAGAACCATTTTATAGAAGAGAAATGATATGTGGTTCATTTATTGTGATGTACTAAAATTTTTATAAGGGGATTGTAAAATGAAATCAAGGGAAGATTGAACAAAATATTCTTGTCAATGTTTTTCTTATGTACACTTATCAGAAAGTTTTAGTGGATAAAAGATTTTGTGATTTTGAACAATATGAGACTGAGTTTGAAATATAACTATGTACTAATGATGAACATGTTATTGCTAAGATCTACAAACCTCTCATGAAATATCAGAAGAACACATGAAAGAATGTATGATAAAATGGGCTAAAATTTTTGGCTACAATATACAAATGAATCAATGGGAAAATATGTAGCTAAAAGACTGAAATTTAGATTATGTTGTAATCTCAAAGAGAATTTTTATAAAATAATGTACATTGCTATCTGTCAGCAGAAAAACTGTTTAGAATGTATAAAGGCACTTTGAATGTTTGCTGGAAATGTGAGCAACATGAAAAGACATTTTAATCACGATTTGGTGGACGTGTAAAAAAGTAAAAACATCTGGATACAAATTCATACTGTACATTAAGAAGATTGTAAAGGTTAAAACTTCAACCTGAGACTTTTCTTTCAGGACCAATGGACAGGCAACTAGAAAAAACTTTGTTTTATATATTGTAGGGTTCTGTAACCAGCACTAGAAAAAGAAACAAATTGTGTAGCCTTGACTAACTATTGCTATCTCGCTTTTGTAATCAGCGTTTGTGTCAGGGACAAATTTCATGCAAGCTTGGGAAACATGTACACAGATGTGATATACTGAAGGAGGGAATGAGGGAGTGTATAGGAATGATTGATGTCTTCTTTATATGGTAATAACTCTGTTGTCTAATGTTGATTGGTTGACAAAGTTTATAAAGCAATGCTACTAACTTTCCAAGGTGTGGCACTTCTGAATGTAACTGCCAGCATTCCATATTGTTTGCCACCCAGCTGTTTTACTTGATCAAATAAAGTACTGTTTCCTCAAGAAGCCTCTGTTTGAGTTGCTTGATTAGATTTTTATGGTAACTCAGATTTAAGTAAGGGCCAGTGACCTTACATTTCTGGTGCCCGAACAGGGACATTGAAGGTTGTGTTTCTTCAAGATGGTTTCTCATTGAAACTCCCTATCAATGAATCCTATTGTGACTCAGCAACTTTCAGGTGTAACAACCAGGAAAACCGGCATGGGCTAGCTAGGAGGTCAAGAGCGCTCTCAGACTCTTTGTGTCTGATGACCTCAAACTAATCAGGGCTGTCAGAACCATGATTGTCTGAACACTGAAGGTTTAAGGTGGCTTCCATCTCATCCCAGTGAGGATAGGAGGAGATGAGAATACAGGAGGAATTTGGTAAGTAGAAACAAACATTCCAGAATGAGGAGGAGGTTGGGGCAGTGAGTGAGTGTGTGTGCACCTGAAATGCCTGGAATGCAGGGATTTAATTGCCTGCAAAAATGGATGACTGTTAAGGAAATCTCCTGTAGGGATTGCTGCATAAGAGAGGGCGTGGCCAGGCCCCAATTCTGAAGGAAAGGAACCAAGAAAGGAACCTTACTTCCCAAGAAAATCTCTTGGGAATCGATCATTTGCACTGAGCAAATGAACCAGTATTTAGGAAAGAGGAGGAGCTGTATTTCTACTAAGCTGTGTGTTAGCCCATTGGAATGCACTGAAATTGTGGCAGTAAAAATAATTTTCAAGAAAGCACAGTTGAAAAACTTTATGCATCTCCATTTGGCTAGCTTATCTTTTTAACAACTTCAGCCATGGAAGAAAAGAAAGAAATGAAAAATCAAAGAACTGTTTGTAAGGTTTTTTTCCTTTATTCTGGCTCTTTGGACGGATAATTTTTTTCTGTTAGACAATGGCACTGTCAACTTTAGAATGAGCATGGCTGCAGCCATTTTTTCCTTCTCATTTCTAGTTGACACATAGCACAGAGAAAGGGGGGATTGCCAGGTGTTGTGTTAGACAAAACAGACTTTCTCTCTCAGACGTTCTCTCATGGGAACCAAAGTCATTGGCTACTCCCAAGACTATAGGCTGGGTGTTTCGTGAAAAGCTCACCAACAAGCTCTATGGGAAAACGTAGTTGCTTGCATAGCCTTAGGGGTGGGATTTCTTAACTTTGTATGGGGGAATTGTTATGCATCGCTTCAGACTTGGTTTCACTTTTGAAGTGCCAATACTTTGTATCAATAAGCATGTTCTTTGAGGAATTTGCAGGCCTTGGAGTTCTGCTTTATTTGTCTCTGTCTATCGGAACCATGACAGGAGCCATCTACTGTCCTCGTAAACTATCCCTATTGTCAGACAGGAAGAGATAAAGCTACTCTCTGCAGTTTTCCTCTCCCTGTTCAGGCCAACAAAGGACCCCAAATTCAACATTCCTTTTTGGTCCTTCCCCAGTGTCCTTTGAATTTGCTGGGGTGGGATCTGCTGGGAAGATTGGGAGCAACCATCGAACGTCCCCCTGATGGACTAAATTAAAAAGGGAGGCCTGCTTTGGCTTCAAACCCCAAATTGATGTGTTTCTGAAATATTTGGCCATCCAGAACATTAAGCTTGGAGTTGGAGGGAGGGAGGGAAGGAAGGAAGGAAGGAGATTATAATAAGAGGGAGGAATGGTCTGAGGGAAGTCTTGCCTTAGCACTTGGCCACAACCAGCCCTGCTGCTCTTTTGCCATCCCTTTGTCCCCTCCACCTGACTCTACTGGTGGTCTCCCATCCTATCACTGAGGATGCTTTGATTACAAATCCGGGTCTCCTCGCATGGAGTCGGAGTGGGCCTCCCTCTGACCCACAAATTTTGCCCTCCCATACATACCATGAGCAACCTTACCACCTCAAGGAGGTAAGCGCAGCCAGGTGCCCCTTGGCTGGGCTGGGCTGGGCACTTGCCCTCCACTGCCTAGGGCTCTGGGCAGCCTGCACCTCTACATGACCTAAGAGGGATAGCAAGGCTCTTCTCATGGACAAGGGTTTGGTGCTTGCCCTGGTCTCGCCTTCCTCCGCTGGAGACAATAGATCCCCCCACCCCCACCTGGGCCACCACAGGGCCCCCCAACATGAGCAACATCGAGCTGTCCACACACACCCTGGCCACGCCCACACCCATCCCAGCCACACCCATCCCGGCTAAGCACTAGTGGTATTTGAATACTGTCATGTCCTAAAAGTGGTACAACCTGTGAAAAGGTTGAAAAGCCCTGCTCTAGGTGAGGGATTGTTTTTGCAGCATACTAGGAAACTATTTATCAATGTTGCGTTAATCTTTATGATGAAGGTGGAATGTTAATCACTTCACTTACCTGGCTATGGTTGAAGAAACCTACAAGTAATAAAATAAAAATAAGAAAGTATTTCCCAACTCACATTCTCCAAGCACTTTGGGCTTTTAACTTCCAGAATTCCAATCCAGCATGTCTGTAAAGGACCAAGAGTCCTCTTTCCCTTTCTTACCCACCTTTCCAAGTAAAATAGAGCAGATGCGGCAGGGAAGACATCAAAATAGCACTCCCGAATTTTTACATTTCTTCAGACTTTTCGAGTATGATACAATTTAGAGCTACTGAAAATAAAGGAGAATTTCATTCCTTACCTCTTTCCTGTACACAGGCCGTTGCTTTCCATTCACTTACCCATTAGCTAGCATCGGATAGCTGGGCCTAATTACAAAAACTTTATCAGGAGCTCCCGCTAAGTTCCCTGGAACTTGGGAGAGAGAGAGAAAGTTTAGTATCATCTGCAAATTTGATGAGTTCCCTTTTTATTCCCTCATCTAAGTCATTTATGAAGATATTGAAGAGTACTGGGCCTAAGGCAGAACCTTGTTGTACCCCCACTGCTTACTGACAGATGTAGTACCTGTAAGCACGTCCTAACTACAGGCACAAAACCCATATCCAGGAACGATGCAGGATTCAACGAAGCAGTACGATTTATTTCGTTACTAAGTTGAAAAGAAAGTCAGCTCTGAAGAACATTTCATTCCCGCGCTCTAAATAAACCCCACCACCACACCCATAGTCCACGCCCTAATTATCAATCACCACTCCGCCCACACCACGCCCTCATGTCTGTCAGACCCAGTATCTTGGTTTCCCGAAAACAGTAAAGCAGTCCAGAACAATCTCCATACGCGTATCTCCGCAAAACACCATCAGCTGGGTGTCGGCAGTCCGCTGGTAGTAGCGCCGGCCAATCCGAATCGTAGACGCGTGCTAGGCAATCATCAAATGAGCGTCGGCAGTCCGTGGGAAGTAGTGCCGACCAGTATACTCCCTAAGCGCGCGTCGCCGGCAAATCGTCATCAGCTGAGCGTCGGCAGCGCGTTGGAACCGGCGCCGACCAGCTGGCTCGCGGTATTACCGGGAGCGCTTAGCAGCGTGGTCGGTAAGTTGTGCTCTGGGTCTGACATTCGGCCTCCCCTCACCACAGGACCCCCTGGAATAAAACATCACAGGTTAAAGTATCATTGGGATATTGGTATCCGTACATTATTCACCTCCCCCACTAGGCCTCGGCTTATGTGGCCATATTTTATGGTATCTCCGGAGCAGCCTCGGGGCGAAGACCTGTTCACTCTGCACCCATGAAGCATCGGACAAGGGATATCCCTTCCATAATATCAGGTAGTATAGCTCACCCCCCCGCCATCGTGAATCTACTATATCCTGTATTTCATACTGTCCCGGCGCTACAGGCCCAGGAGGATCCGTATGATTGCCTCTTCCTACCGGCTTTAACAAACTCACGTGGAAGACTGGATGTATTTTGCCAAGGAAGGCCGGCAGTTGTAGTTGTACCGTAACAGGATTAATGATGCGTATTATGCGCAACGGTTCAACGTATTTCGGCGCCAGCTTCTTGCAGGGTATTTGTAACTTAAGGTATTTGGTCGAGAGATACACCTGGTCACCTATTCGGAATTGGGTAGATCTTCTGCGACCCTTGTCAGCTTGTTCCTTTGCTATCTGTCCCGCCTGTGTCAGCGCTTTCTTTACTGTATACCACACTTGGCTGGCACGGGACATCCAATCTCCTGGTTTCTGGACCAGGGACGTCAATGACTCCCAACTTGATAAGGGATTCAGATCGTAACCATATACTACTTGGAAGGGAGTCAACCCGGTACTCTTATGCACTGCGTTGTTGTAGGCTAGTTCGGCAAAAGGTATATACTCCATCCAATCCGCCTGTTGGTGAGAAACATAGCAACGGAGATATCGTGTAACGGCTGCATTAGCTCGTTCCGCCGCCCCATTGGTACATGGATGGTATGCGGAGCTCAACCCTTGTTTGGTTCCAAGACAGGCTAGAAAGCGACGCCAGAATCGAGCCGTGAATTGTACTCCACGATCTGAGATAATTCGTCGGGGAGCTCCATGTAATCGATAAATGTGTTGTATAAATAGTTTCGCTAGTTGTGTTGCCGACGGTAGCCCTTTGCAGGGTATAAAATGGGCCTGTTTAGAAAATAAATCTATTACTGTCCATATAACTGTGTAACCTTTTATGTTTGGTAACTCCACAAGGAAATCCATGCCAATGTCTTGCCATGGCCTTACCGGATCAGACACAGATTGTAACATCCCCATTGGCTTTTTAGGTATTACCTTCGCCTGTGCACAAACTCTACATTCTTTTACGTATGTTTCGATATCTTTTCTTAAGCTTGGCCACCAGAAGCGCCGTCTCGCTAGATGCAATGTTTTTACGAAACCAAAGTGACCTGCTACCTTGGAGTCATGACATTGCTGATATACCCGACTCCGCAGTTCCTGAGGGATATATAACTTATCCCCATACCAGGCCAAACCATTGCGGTGGGTCAATATACCGGGATTTGCAGATATCCAGGGATCAGTTGCTAAAGCTGTTTTTATTTCCTCCTCAAAAGTTACTAGTTTTGTGCAGACTTCTGTCTTTTCGGATTCCCTACCACAATGGGGTATGACAGCTTGAATCACCTGTTCTCTCTTGCTATCATATTGGGGCATTCGGGAGAGTGCGTCTGCTAAAAAGTTCTTTCCACCCGGAACAACCTTTAAACGAAATTTGAAACGTTGGAAATACTGTGCCCATCGGACATGTTTCGGTGCTAGTTTTCTTGGTGTTTGAAGCACTGTTAGATTCTGATGATCTGTCCAAACTTCGAAAGGATGCTGAGCCCCCTCCAACAGATGGCGCCAGGTGGATAATGCCCATTTCACTGCAAAGGCCTCTTTTTCCCACACTGCCCACCGTCGTTCTGTGTCGGTAAATTTTTTTGAAGTGTAAGCACACGGCTGTAGCATGTTGTTCTCATTACGCTGCAACAAGATAGCACCAACGGCCACATCGCTAGCGTCAGCCTGCACTATGAAGGGCTTATCCGGGTCAGGATGTGCCAACACCGGCTCCTGTGCAAACAAGCTTTTTAACTTTTCGAAGGCCTGTTGGCACTCCATAGTCCATTCCAACGGTTGCTTTGGACGAGGTTTTGGTGTTGGTTTTCCCGTGTTTGGCTTGGTACGTAATAACTGAGTCAATAGTAGAGCCACGTCAGCAAAGAATGGTATGAACTGACGGTAAAAATTAGCGAACCCCAAAAACCGTTGTAGCTGACAACGAGTTCTTGGGGCCTGCCATTCTAATACACTGCGTATCTTATTAGGATCCATCTCTATCCCCATCGCGGAAACCCGGAATCCCAAATAATCAATACGGTCTTTGTGGAATTCACATTTTGATACTTTACAGTACAGTTTGGCATCCAGTAATTTTCTCAACACCGTACGCACTAATCGTATATGGTCCTCCAGTGTATTCGAGTATATAAGTATATCATCTAAGTATACAAGTACACCCCTATAAAGATGATCATGCAGCACTTCGTTAATTAGCTGCATGAACACAGCCGGAGCACCCTGTAGACCGAAAGGCATCACTTTGAACTGATAACTCCCTAACGGACAATTAAAGGTGGTTTTCCACTCGTCTCCTTCTTTGATCCGGACCCTATAATACGCCTCGCGAAGATCTAATTTTGTGAAAATCTTGCCAGTGGCTAAGTGGGCAAGGAGATCTTTCATCAGAGGTAGCGGATATATGGGTTCTACGCATACCGCGTTAAGCCCTCTGAAATCAACGCATAACCGTAAACCTCCATCCTTTTTCCCCTGAAATATTACAGGTGCTGCTATTTTGGAGCGTGCCGGCTCTATGAAGCCCCTCGCCAGGTTTTTATCAATATACTCCCTCATTTCCTTTAATTCTGCAAAGGTCATGGGATACATTCTGGGCTTAGGCAACTTTGCCCCAGGAATAAGCTCGATAGCACAATCCGTTGCCCTATGGGGTGGCAGAGTATCACACTCATCTTCACTAAATACTGCCGCCAGATCATTGTAGACTGACGGATGCCCGAATCTGTCTCCTTCCAACATGGGTTCTACAGCACCCAGCCCTTTGTCTTCAATATGATCAGGCTTAGATATTGGCTGAGGACCCAGTGGCAATCGCACTCGTCGAGACCCATCCTCCCACCAGATGGTTGGTGTCCACTTATCCATCCAGGCCAGCCCAAGAATAAGGGGTTCAGACATAGAAGGCACCACAATGAATCTGATAACCTCCCAATGACCACCTACATCCATTCTGACTGGCTCTGTTACCAATGTGGTGGGAGCCCCTCCTAGTAATGAGCCATCCACCTGCTCAAAGCGAATCGGGGTTTTCAGTCTAGTTACCCTAATCCCCATCTGCTGTACTACTCCCTTGTTAATTAAACACCGGGTGCAACCGGTATCTAACAATGCTTGAAAAGCCCTCGCTTCTCCAGTAATCGGTCCTGTAAGAGTTACCGGAATGGTGAATGGGATGATAGGTTCACTCACCATTGGATCTTCTACAGGACCGTCCTCGTCGTATTCCTGCAACATGGGAGGATGATCACCAGAAGTTGACTGTATCGGTGTCTGCACCGTTTGGTGGGCTACTCGTGACTTCTTTGCCGTTTTCTGCTGTGTAGACCCTGGTTTGCCGATCGCCGTTGGTGTACCTATTATTGCCGGTAGCCCGCACTCTGCCGCTCGATGTCCTGGTCGGTTGCATCGGAAACACCTGAAACCGACCTTCGGGCGCGCTGTCTCTGGGGTGACCTGAGCCGTCCGTCCCGTGGGCTGGTCTTGGCCCCGGCGGGGTGATGATCTATTCTCTCGCCCACTAGACTGCTCCCGCAACCCAATGTCCAATTCCATGGCAGCCTTAAACCAATCCGTCAGGCGTCCCCCTATCCCTCTCACTATACATGCTCGTCGTATTTCGTTATCCAGTCCATTACGAAAGTGGTGAACCAGTAAACGATCTGGCCACGATCGCAGTCTCCCCGCTAATTTCTGGAACTCCCGGATGTAATCTTTTGCTGGTCTCCCTCTTTGTCGCAGCCCCACTAACTGGGCCTCCGCCCATTGTAAACGGGTTGGATCTTCGAATCTAGTGCGTAACGCATCTAGGAAGAGCCCCACATCACCTAGTTCTCGGGCCTGGTCGCTATACAGATCAGCTGCCCAAGCAGCGGCCTCTCCCTGTAAACTCGAGGTGACTGCAACCACCATCGACCAATTGGATGAATATAGAGTGGAATAGCAATCTAGGTGGTTCAGTACATGGCTAAGATAAACTGCCAAGCGATCTGGGTCCCCGTCAAACGTAAGTGTTATCGGGGGAGGGTTCCACACCATGTTCTGAGGCCAGGGGGCTGGCATCTGTCCTCCGTACCGATCGGCGTCCGGGGATGGCCGAGGGCGGATCCCTGCTCCTCCCCCTGTAGGTCCAACGCTCACTTCCTCAGGGTCTGCTGGCCTGTTCCCCAGTCCCCGCACCCCTAACCTATAAGGCGTACGCTCTGTCCCCACCTGCCTTGCAGTAGGATCCCGTAGCGCAAAATGGTCGTCGGGATGCAGATTAAGGTCTATACTGGATCGCTGAAACTGGGAAGCGTAAGGCCGGCTGTCTTTGGCAGGGCTGTGAATAGCAGTGGGGTATATGCGTTCCCCAAACTGGTCTCTGAGAACATCCAACGTGTACTGCCCCGGGACTGTGGAACAGCTCCAATCCTCCTCATGGTCCCCAGTTACCCGGCGCTCCCTCCAACCGGTAAAACTTGGCGCCAACCGTCGCCCACGCCCATCTTCAGGGAGTCCCACCGTCGGGCTAAACCACCATTCAGCCCCCGTATCTACTGGGCGTTGCTGTCGGCTTCGTGAATGCTCGACCACAGGCACACATACTTTTTCTTTCTGCCGAACCACCGGCGCCTCCTCCGCTATACCGCCCGTTGCCAGGCCCTCCAACTGCTCACCAGACTCTTGCGAGTCCTCGCCTACGACAGGGTCCTCTCCCTGCGTTCCTTCTGCCATGATGCCCTGTCCCTGACAAGCTCTTGAGCGTTATCAGCAAGTAGGAGTGAGAGCTGACTTAATGTAAGCACGTCCTAACTACAGGCACAAAACCCATATCCAGGAACGATGCAGGATTCAACGAAGCAGTACGATTTATTTCGTTACTAAGTTGAAAAGAAAGTCAGCTCTGAAGAACATTTCATTCCCGCGCTCTAAATAAACCCCACCACCACACCCATAGTCCACGCCCTAATTATCAATCACCACTCCGCCCACACCACGCCCTCATGTCTGTCAGACCCAGTATCTTGGTTTCCCGAAAACAGTAAAGCAGTCCAGAACAATCTCCATACGCGTATCTCCGCAAAACACCATCAGCTGGGTGTCGGCAGTCCGCTGGTAGTAGCGCCGGCCAATCCGAATCGTAGACGCGCGCTAGGCAATCATCAAATGAGCGTCGGCAGTCCGTGGGAAGTAGTGCCGACCGGTATACTCCCTAAGCGCGCGTCGCCGGCAAATCGTCATCAGCTGAGCGTCGGCAGCGCGTTGGAACCGGCGCCGACCAGCTGGCTCGCGGTATTACCGGGAGCACTTAGCAGCATGGTCGGTAAGTTGTGCTCTGGGTCTGACAGTACCATTAAGAATGATTCGTTGGGTACAGTTGGTCAGCCAGTTACAAATCCATCTGGTGATGCTGTCTATCCCAGGGGTCCCCAACCTATGGGCCGTGGCCTAGGATTGGGCCACAGACTCTTGGCCAGCGGGCTGCGGAAATGGCTAGCCAGTGTGCGCACACATGGGCGCACATTCCCCTCCACTTGCGCTAGCACCCACGGCCCCATTTGTGCATGCGTGCAGGCATGAACGGGGCCACTAATGCCCGGTGGGTTGTGCGGCCCATTTGCACATGCGTGAATGAGGCCACTAGCTGCCATGGGGAGTGCATGGCCATTCACACATGTGCATGGCACCAGCACATGCTGCATGCACAAACAGGACTGCTGGTGCTGCGCTGGTGCACGTGGCCCCATCTGCGTGCATGTGTGTGCATCAATTTTGAAGCTGCTCTCCTTCCCTCACATCTGCAAGCCTGAAAAGGTTGGAAACCTCTAGTCCAGTGGTTCTTAATCTTTTTGAAAGAATCACCCCCTTGAGCCAATGAGGAAGTTGTCATCGCCCCCTCCCCCAACATAACCTCTCAATCACAACATAGGAAATAATTCTTCAATTTATGCAAACACTTTTTTTGTTTTCTTTAAAGTTGTCATCAGGACATATCGATGCAAATAATTTATTTCCAGTCTTTTTCCCATATCTCAACTGTTTGAAAAATTTTGGTCACTTTACTCCCAAACTTTGTGATACATGTATTTCATTATTATCTTATTTATTCAAGACACTTAAATGTAATGACCACTGAAACAAAATTCGATTGCAAGAAAGTGAAATGCCCAAAAAGAAAAACAGTAACATTTAATGATTGAATTACAAGTGAAATTTAAGATGCAAAAAGAAATATAAAAAGGGTAGAGGCTGCTGTGCAACGCGCATGAAGATAAGCGATGCATATTCACATATGTATGGTGTTCTGTACTGAAGCTAGCTGGAGGAACATTTGAAAACACAATTCAATCCACTAATAGCGAGCAATCTGATGTTTTTGTACGACAGATATGCAGCGATTCACTGTACGAAAAAGTCTCAAAAGTGTCCCCAAAACCTCTCACTCCATCGCCCCCATATCGCCTCCTTTTCATTCCTTCGCCCCCGCATTGCCCCTTTTTGTTCCATTGCCCCCCTGAAAAATGAAATCGCTCCCGGGGTTAAGAACCACTGCTCTAGTCTATCCCACATTTTTCTAGCTTACTAAGCAGCAGTGGTCTACTTTTTGAATGCCTTGCTGAAATCTAAGTATACTATGTCCACAGCATTTTGCTGGTCTACTAACTTAGTCACTTTGTCAAAAAAAATGAAATAAGATTGGCTTGGCATGATCTGTTTTTAACAAACCCATGCTGGCTTTTAATTATAACTTTGTTTCTAGATGTTCGCACATCTGGGGAGGAGAAAACCCAACATCAATAGGTATGGAAGGACATCAATACATGCCCAGTCATCCATTTTTAAAAGGGAAATGTTCAGGAACAATCAACCTTAACCACAGCTAAGAAGCTACTTGAAATCTCCCTACACCCAAGTCAATTTTTATAGGAATATGAAAGGAAAACAGAGGAACTCTTTGCAATGTCATTATCGCCTGAATGCAGACCCACGCTGGATTTTTTGTTTTTAAGAGGCATTAGGTGCAGATGTTGAGATTTAAACAAAGACACGATAGCAATCTTCAAATATCTGAAAGGCTTTCATATGGAAAGCAGATTTGTCCTCTGCTGTTTGGTGGGGCAAGACTCGGGCTGGGCAAAGAAAATTGCCTGCCAAAAACCATCTTTGGTTAAACTTTAGAACTTAACTTCCTAATATGGCACTGCAAAACCTGAGGGCCCAAACGGCCTCGGTGCCCCAGTTGCCTCTGAATACTCATTTTTTAATGCCACAGAAGGGAAATGTTATAAATGCACGAGGGATCATCATACTAAGGGTGTTTAATACAACTTTTAATAAAATGTTCATTTAAATTAGGTCATAAATAGCAAACTTACGGCTAAGCTGCCTTCTTTATTTCAGTCCCATTGATTATGTAATGAAAACGCCTTAGGTCATTGTTTTTTTAAAGCTTATTTTGTATTTCTGGAGAATTTTGGTTTTAAGATGGAAAGAAGACAGTAACATTCCTTGTAAAGACATGAAATTGTGCCATGAAAAGTCTCCACTTCCTTCCATCCCACAGAGTGAACACACAAGGCCATGAGGGAAAGGCCTGTGAAACAGAGATGTGGTGATGCAGGAAGAGACGAGAAAGGCTGCTAGATGTTGGAATAATCAGCTCCAGATCCGCAAGCATTTTTAATTGTTCGGTGATTGTGATAGCAAGATGACTAGCCCCACCCTCAATTCCAGAGTGGGGGAATTTTGTGGAAAATTCCAAGTTCTACAGCTGGGATGGAGAAAGCATGAGGTCAGCAGGCCAGGAATTAGGCTGGGAAGGACTTGAACTTTACTCAGTTGTTCCAAGATTCATAACTGATTCATTACTGATTGTAAGTGGGTGAGTTGTTTGTAGTACAAACAAGAGGGAAGGGGGGGAAGAGAAGGAGGAGGAGGGGGAGGAGGGAGGAGGGGAGGAGGAGGAGGAGGAGGAAGGAGGAGGAGGAGGAGGAGGAGGAGGAGAAGAAGAAAAAGAAAAAGAAGAAGAAGAAGAAGAAGAAGAAGAAGAGGAGGAAGAAGAAGAAGATAGCATTCTATAGTTGTACAATAATACCGTGCCCTTGATTTAAAAAAAAATAATTAGTACAGTCCAGGGAGGAGGGGGGGAACAGAAGAAGAAAGAGGAGGAGAGGAGGAAGAGGAGGAGGAGAAGGGGGAGGAGGAGGAGGAGGAGGAAGAAGAAGAAGAAGAAGAAGAAGAAGAAGAAGAAGAAGAAGAAGAAGAAGAAGAAGAAGAAGAAGAAGAAGAAGGAAGAAGAAGAAGAAGAAGAAGAAGAAGAAGAAGAAGAAGAAGAAGAAGAAGAAGAAGAAGAAGAAGAAGAAGAAGAAGAAAGCATTCTATAGTTGTACAGTAATACCGTGCCCTTGATGAAAAAAAAATAATTATTCTGTGGAGGCTGCCCTTAAAAAAATCTACCAATTGCCAGTGTAGCATCAACCTTCTATTCTTCTAGATGTGTGATGAATATGTCACCTAGAATGTTCTGTCATCTGGCTGTGTATGACTTGGAAATTCTGGGAGCTGTAGACCTGGTCAAAGCTGAGCAAATGTGTTTATCCTCTCCCACCAAACAGCTCAGCCTTCCAAAACCCCCCATCAGAAGGTCTGCAGGATGAAATGAATCCAGGGGATGTAATTGGCAATGCGGGTATAGACATCCGGAAACCACCGATCACCACATCTCTTTCCGTTGAAGGAGACGATGCCCTGAACCTGTTTCCCACACACTAAAGGGCCACCTGAGTCACCCTACAAAAGAAGGAAGAGATGGCAAAGCACAAGGTCTCAGTCGTGGCCCTTGGGCAAATGGCTCCAAGCCCCATCCCCATGCTCAGGGGTAGGCAATCTTGGCTCTTTTATGACTCGTGGACTTCAACTCCCAGAATTCCTGAACCAGCCATGCTGAGGAGAAATAGAGAGGTTTCCATGCTGAGCCATGCTGGCTCAGGAATTCTGGGAGTTGAAGTCCACAGTCATAAAAGAGCCAAGTTTGCCTACCCCTGCCCATGCTCCCCCCCACTTTGCAGTAACATCACATCAAGCCCCAAAAATGTCATAGCCAGTCTAAACACCTGGCTGACTATGTGACCAACCATAGTAATAAAAGATTTGGTAATCCCCAAGGTCAATGGAATCAAGGCAAAAGAAGAAGAAAAAATCATATGGTAGAGAGGTAATGATCAGCATGGGTAGATTACTGTAGATCTTGCAAAGTCACTCTTATATTCATTCATTCATTCATTCATTCATTCATTCTATTTATAAAGGTAGTTTTCAACTTACAGCAGTTCATTTAGTGACCATTCAAAGTTCCAATGGCTCTGTAAAAAGGGATTTATGACCATTTTTCACACTTACGACCATTGCAGCGTCCCTATGGTCAGGTGATCCCTGTGATCAAAATTCAGACGCTTGGCAAGCGATTCATATTTATGACAGTTGCAACGTCCCGGGGGGGGGGGTCATGGGATCACCCTTTGCTACTTTCTGACAAGCAAAGTCAATGGGGAAACCAGATTCACTTAACAACTATGTTAAGTTGTTATTCTGTTATTCTGGTTGAGTTGCAGTTGACTACATTTACCAATAAATGGGGTGGTTTTTGCTAAGGAACTTAAAAAATGTTTTTTTTCCTACCTATTTATTTACTAAATGTATTTATTAAATTTATTTGCTGTCCATCTCAATCACAAGGTGACTCCAGGCAGCTATTGTATTGTATTATATGTATTGTATCATATTTATACAGATAATGATGATGATGATGATGATGATGGAAGATGTTGCTGTTAGTTGTGAAGTCGTGTCCGACCCATCGCAACCCCCTGGACAACGTTCCTCCAGGCCTTCCTGTCCTCTACCATCTTCTGGAGTGCATTTAAGCTCACGCCTCCTGCTTCAGTGACTCCATCCAGCCACCTCATTCTCTGTCGTCCCCTTCTTCTCTTGCCCTCCATCTTTCCCAGCATTAGGCTCTTCTCCAGTGAGTCCTTCCTTCTCATTAGGTGGCCAAAGTACTTCAGTTTCAACTTCAGGATCTGGCCTTCTAAAGAGCAGTCAGGGTTGATCTCCTCTAGGACTGACTGGTTTGATCACCTTGCATCCAGGGGACTTGCAGGAGTCTTCTCCAGCACCAGAGTTCAAAGGCCTCCATTCTTTGGCGCTCAGCCTTTCTTATGGTCCAACTTTCATAGCCATACATTGCAACTGGGAAAACCACGGCCTTGACTATATGCACTTTTGTTGGCAGGGTGATGTCTCTGCTTTTTAGTATGATGTCTAGATTTGCCATGGCTTTCCTCCCCAGGACAGATAGTCCTTGTACAGATAGTCCTTGACTTATGACCAGTTGCTTAATGACCATTCAAAGTTGTAACCTACCTGAAAAAGGGGACTAAATGATCCAGATCTGAAATCTCAACGGTAATCCATCTCTCCTGTAGTCACATGACCTCAGTTTGGGCCCTTGACCACATGGCCAATATACGACTGTTTGCAGTGTTCTCCCAAACAGGAGACCACATTTTGCCACGGTTTTCCCTTATGTCCAGTGCTTTCAAAACTGAAGCCATAGAAAACAATGGATTTGCACTCACAACCGCCACACTCCCTTAACCACAAAAAAGTCATAACTTCATGTGATCGTCCCATTTTAAAACCATCATGACATACAACCATAATGGGGGGGGCTCCATTTCGGTTGTATATTGAGCCGTGCCTATAGTGCAGCCTTCCCCAACGTTTTCAGCTTTGCAGACTGGCGGGGCTTGTGCACGAGTGGCAGGAAAGCGCGTGCACACCTGGGGCTCACACAAGTGAAACTGCACGCATGAGTTCCCTCAACACTTCCATGGCCCTGTTCTGAACAGGCCAAAGCCAAGTACTGGGTCAGGACCCGGAGGGGTTGGGGACCCTTCCTATAGTCCAGTTGATTGCTGCAAATGCCCATTTTTGTACTCCTATAATTATTTTATATTCTCTTCCGGTATTTAATTTTATACAGGTGGTCCTTGCAACAGTTTGTTTAGTGACCGTTCAAAGTTACAACAGCAGTGAAAGAAAGTGACTTATGACCGTTTTTCACACTTACGACTGTTGCAGCATCCCTCTGGTCACGTGATTAAAATTCAGATGCTTGGCAACAGACTTAGTTGCAGTGTCCCAGGTTCATGTGGTCAGCTTTTGTGACCTTCTGAAAGCAAAGCCAAAGGGGAAGCCATTAACTTAACAACAGTGTTACTAACTTAACTGGCTCATCTAACAACTGTGGCCAGAAAGGTGATTAAAATGGGGCAAAACTCACTTAACAAATGTTTCACTTAGCAACAGAAATTCTGGTCCCAGTTATAGTCCTAAGTTGAGGACTACCTGTATATTGTACAGCAACCTGTGTCATAATGTCACATTAGAAACTTTAACTGTCAACGCCGCTAACGTCGGATGTTCTTGCTTTGACAACATGCAGCCATTTTCCTTTACTTTATGTTTTAAATCTTAGAATTAGATGATACTGAGGGGGCAGGAGGAGGAATGTGCATGGGAGATTATTTAGACAAAACAACACTGTATAAGGGTGAGAACCAAGGCCGTTTGTAATAAGAGATGATAAGACATGGAGGGATGTAGAACTGGTGGGAAAGCCAGCATTTCAAACTAATTGGAGAATGTGATTTATGACTGTTAGTTAGAGGAGGGAATTGTGCTTTGATACTATGTGGTTAAGGGAGGGGAAGTCAGATTTTGGCTTGGACTATGTACGCGCAGATGTGTTGCTACTCAAATAAAGATTCTTTAAGGTAAACAATGCCTTGAAGTTCTTTGAAGAGTTTCATCTGTCAGAACAATGACATTAACTTGACAACACTGTTTAGGATTTGAAAGGATTTGAAAATTGCTAAAGCCCGAGGCGGGAAGATGGGCTATATGTCAGACTGATGGTAAAATAGTGGAGCAAGAATAGATGCGCTCATTATCTTTGGGAGGCACAACTTAGAGAAATGAGGAACTATTCAGAGCTCAGATGATTTACAAAATGTACAAACTATAGAGATCCGTGCTTAGTGGAACGCTGTTGGAAAATAGAAGGAACTGCTGCAAAGGTTATGTCTGGGGCAGCTGAACGAGCATTATCTTCCCAGACCCCTTCTTGAAGCTTAATTAAAGCTCTTACAGAGCTTGGAATACACATGGACTGCTGCATGGGAGTGTTGTTTAAAGAAAGCAGTCTGGACTTAATCCAGGTCAGCGAACAGACACATTTAAAAAGAAATCACAATTCAGAAATGCAATTAAAAACTACGCCGTGATGAGGATGGGTATTCCGTTTGAAATTCCCCAGCGAACAAGAGTCAAATATTTTCCCCCTTAGTTTTTCAGTTTGCAAACAGGAATTGTTTGCACCATCAAACTGGAGGATTATTTTAGAATAAATTTTAATATAAAGCTCACACTAAAAAAAGAGTGATGTCTTTAGGTCTGCATTTCGCTTCCAGATTTATCCATGTTTCTTTACCTACTGTACAAGCGTGGCAAGCGAATTTTTCCTACTAGCTTGCATATTGTGAAACACACCAGCATTTCTGTAGCAATATTTATCTCTCTCTTTTTTTTTTGTTTGTTTGTGATTAGCAAGCTAGTGCTGTAAGATCTTGCAAATGCCAAATGTCAGATATCACTAAGTTTCTGTTTATATATATGGCACATCTATAGTAAGCTTCTCTTCAAAAATAAATCTAAACAAATTACATCTGCTTCCGTACTGGGAAGATGCTATTTTGTGAATTTCCTGTTTTAATGACATCAAGTTGGTCTAGAAAGGAAAGAAACACTGGACCTTTGCTTGCTGCATCTCAGACTCTGCAAATCATTGGTTTCCTAGCCTAAAATATGGCATTTTCTATATATTAAACTATATGCACATTCACAACCCGAAGCAACCCACCACATATTTATTTACTTATTAGATTTTTTTTATCCTGCCTTTATTACTCAACACGAAATCAAATATTGCTCAAGTAACTGTTCCTGACAGTGAAAACAATTAACCAGTGGAACAACCTGCCTCCAGAAACTGTGAATGCTCCAAGACTGGAGGGTTTTAAGAATAGACTGGACAACCATTTGTCTGAAATGGTATAGGGTTCCTGCCTGATCAGAGGGTTGGACTAGATGACCTCCAAGGTCCCTTCCAACTCTATTATTGTTATTGTTTCACCTAATATGTTTTAGTAAACTAGAGAAAATACAGACTTTCAACAGTTCACTTAGTGGCTGTTCAAGGTTACAACGGCACTGAAAAATGTGACTTATGACCGTTTTTCACAGTTACAATCTTTGCAGCATCCCTATGATCCTGTGATCAAAATTCCGATGCTTGGTGACTGGTTCCTATTTATGACCGTTGCTATGTCTCCAGGTCATGTGATCCTCTTTTGGGAACTTCTGACAAGCAAAATCAATGGGGAATCCTTCGGGCTACTAACTTACCAGCTGCCATGGATTCATTTAACAACGGTAGCAAGAGAGACCGTAAAATGGGGCAAAACTCACTTAATAAATTCTCACTTAACAACAGAAACTGCGGGCTCCATTGTAGTCGTAAGTCAAGGACTACCTGTACAGATTTGGTGAAGATCCATGGTTGCGGCTACGTCACATGGGAAGAAGAGTTGCAGTCAATTTGGGCTTCTTTTAAAATATTGCAATGCTGAAAAATGGAAATCATCTCTGAATACCTATAGACCCGTGGTGGCGAACCTATGGCACGCGTGCCCAGAGGTGGCACTCAGAGCCCTCTCTGTGGGCACATGTGCCGTTGCCCCAGCCCTGCCTCCCCCCGTGCCCCCTCCTCACCAGCAGCCCCCTGGGGGAGAGTCGTCCCCAGGCATGGCCCGCACGGAGCACCGCAGCCAAGGACATGGCAGCTGGGCAGTGGGGACAAGACCCCGCCCTCGTGCCCCATCACACGCAGATGATGCTGCGGGGCGCGGGCGGAGGATGTGGCCACCATGGCGCTGCTGGGCTGCCTGGGCGATCTGCGGCGCGCCATGGAGGCAGTGAGTGACCCTGCGGGCAGCGGGGCAGAGGGCAGGGTGGGGGGGGGCAGTTTTTGGGCACTTGGTCTCTAAAAGATTCACCATCACTGCTATAGACAATATTTTTTTTCTAGGAATAGCATAGATAGTTCCCGAGTTCGTTTAACAATCATTCAGAGTTACAACGGCATTGAAAAAAATGACTTCTGACATTGTTCACACTTATGACCGTTTGCAGCATCTCCCTAGTCACGTGATCAAAATTCAGACACTTGGCAACTGGTTCCTATTTATGACAGTTGCAGCGTCGCGGGGTCACGTGACCCCCGTTTGGGACCTTCTGATGAGCAACGTCAATGGGGAAGCCAGATTCACTTCATAACCATGATAGTAGTAACTTAACAACTGCAACGGTTCACTTAACAGCTGTGGCAAGAAATGTTGTAAAACGGGGCAAAACTCACTTAACAAGTGTCTCGTTTAGCAACATAAATGTTGGGCTCAATTGTGTGGTCGTAGGTTGTGGAGTAGCTGTGCTAGCAAGTTAAGGGAGGAGAAAAACCGTTAATGGGTATGGAAAAAAAAAAGCTACTCCAAATATGAGAATCTCCCTACACCCAAGTCAATTTTTATAGGAATATGAAAGGAAAACAGAGGAACTCTTTGCAATGTCATTATCGCCTGAATGCAGACCCACGCTGGATTTTTTGTTTTTAAGAGGCATTAGGTGCAGATGTTGAGATTTAAGCAAAGACACGATAACAATCTTCAAATATCTGAAAGGCTTTCATATGGAAAGCAGATTTGTCCTCTGCTGTTCGGTGGGGCAAGACTCGGGCTGGGCGAAGAAAATTGCCTGCCAAAAACCATCTTTGGTTAAACTTTAGAACTTAACTTCCTAATATGGCATTGCAAAACCTGAGGGCCCAAACGGTCTCGGTGCCCCAGTTGCCTCTGAATACTCATTTTTTAATGCCACAGAAGGGAAATGTTATAAATGCACGCGGGATCATCATACTAAGGGTGTTTAATACAACTTTTAATAAAATGTTCGTTTAAATTAGGTCAAAATTAGCAAAATCACGGCTAGGCTGGCTTCTTTATTTCAGTCCCGTTGATTATGTAATGAAAACTCCTTAGGTCATTTTTTTTTTTTAAAGCTTATTTTGTATTTCTGGAGAATTTTGGTTTTAAGATGGAAAGAAGACAGTAACATTCCTTGTAAAGACATGCAATTGTGCCATGAAAAGTCTCCACTTCCCTCCATCCCACAGAGTGAATACACAAGGCCATGAGGGAAAGGCCTGTGAAACAGAGATGTGGTGATGCAGGAAGAGACGAGAAAGGCTGCTAGATGTTGGAATAATCAGCTCCAGATCCGCAAGCATTTTTAATTGTTCGGTGATTGTGATAGCAAGATGACTAGCCCCCACCCTTAGCTTCAGAGTGGGGAAATTAGGTGGAAAATTCCAAGTTCTACAGCTGGAATGGAGAAAGCATGAGGTCAGCAGACCAGGAATTAAGCTGGGAAGGACTTGAACTTTACTCAATTGTTCCAAGATTTGTAACTGATTCATTACTGATTGTAAGTGGGTGAGTTGTTTGTAGTACAAACAAGAGGGAAGGGGGGGAAGAGAAGGAGCAGGAGAGAGGAGGAGGGGGGAAAGAAGAAGAAGAAGAAGAAGAAGAAGAAGAAGAAGAAGAAGAAGAAGAAGAAGAAGAAGAAGAAGAAGAAGAAGAAGAAGAAGAAGAAGAAGAAGAAGAAGAAGAAGAAGAAGAAGAAGAAGAAGAAGAAGAAGAAGAAGAAGAAGAAAGCATTCTATAGTTGTACAATAATACCGTGCCCTTGATGAAAAAAAATTAATTATTCTGTGGAGGCTGCCCTTAAAAAAAATCTACCAATTGCCAGTGTAGCATCAACCTTCTATTCTTCTAGATGTGTGATGAATACGTCACCTAGAACGTCCCGTCAATCTGGCTGTGTATGGCTTGGAAATTCTGGGAGTTGTAGACCTGGACAACACTGAGTAAATGTGTTTCTCCTCTCCCACCAAACAGCTCAGCTTTTTTTTTGAGAAGCCCACCAAGCCTTCCAAGACCCCCCATCAGAAGGTCTGCAGGATGAAATGGATCCAGGGGATGTAATTGGCAATGCGGGTATAGACATCCGGAAACCACCGATCACCACATCTCTTTCCGTTGAAGGAGACGATGCCCTGAACGTGTTTCCCACACACTAAAGGGCCACCTGAGTCACCCTACAAAAGAAGGAAGAGATGGCAAAGCACAAGGTCTCAGTCCTTGGGCAAATGGCTCCAAGCCACATCCCCATGTTCCCCCCCCCCTTGCAGTAACATGACATCAAGCCTCAAATAATAATATTAATAAGGACAAAAATGTCAAATCCAGTCTAAACATCTGGCTGACTGTGCAGATAATAATAATAATAATAATAATAATAATAATAATAATAATAATAATAATATAAAGTTAGAAGGGACCTTGGAGGTCATCTAGTCCGACCTCCTGCTCAGGCAGGAAACCTTATACCAGACATGTCAAACCTGCAATGTCATGTGACGTTGCGCAATGTATTGGGACTGTTTCGCCATTGCTAGCAATGGGGTGAGTGCGGCTTCCACGTGATGCATCCAGCCTGTGGGCTGTCAGTTTGATACCCCTGCCCTATACCATTTAAGATAAATGGCTGTCCACACTCTTCTTAAAAACTTCCAGTATTGGAGCATTCACCGCTTCTGGAGGCAGGTTGTTCCATTGGTTAATTGTTCTAACTGTCAGGAAATTTGTCCTTAGTTCTAGGTTGCTTCTCACTTTGGTTAGTTTCCATCCGTTGCTTCTTGTCCTGCCTTCAGGTGCTTTGGAGAATAGTTTGACTCCCTCTTCTTTGGGGCAGCCCCTGAGATATTGGAACACTGCTATCATGTTCCCCCTCGTCCTTCTCTTCATTAAACTAGACATACTCAATTCCAGCAACCGTTCCTTTTATGTTTTAGCCTCCAGTCCCCTGATCATCTTTGTTGCTCTTCTCTGCTCTTTCTACAGTCTCAACATCTTTTTTACATCATGATGACCAAAACTGAATGTAGTGTTCCAAGTCTGGCCTTACCAAGGCATTGAAAAGTGGTATGAACACTTCACGTGATCATGATTCTATCCCTCTGTTAACGCAGCCTAGCACTGTGTTGGCTTTTTTGGCAGCTGTAGCACACTGCTAGCTCATATTTAAGTGACTGTCCACTATTACTGTTGAGCCAAGTATCACCTATACCAGGGGTCTCCAAACTTGGCCCTTTGATGACTTGTGGATGTCAACTCCCAGAATTCCTCAGCCAGGCATGCCTGGCTGAGGAATTCTGGGAGTTAAAGTCCACAAGTCATAAAAGGGCCAAGTTTGAAGACTCCTGACCTATACTATACTTGTGAACTTTACTTTTTTCACCACTGAATTTCATTTTGTTAGATAGTGCCCAGTGTTCAAGTCTGTCCAAATCCTCCTGTATCTTAAGCCTGTCTTCCGGAGTGTTGACTATTCCTGCCAGCTTGGTGTCGTCTGCAAATTTGATGAGTTCCCCATCTATCCCCTCATCCAAATAGTTGATGAAGATGTTGAAAAGCACTGGGCCCAGAACAGAGCCCTGGGGCACCCCACTACACACTTCCCTCCATGTAGATGCAGTTCCATTGAGGACCACACGCTGAGTACTGCCGGTCAGCCAGCTACGAATAATAGATTTTGGTAATCCCCAAAGACAATGGAATCAAGACAAAAGAAGAAGAAAAAACCCAGATCGTAGAGAGGTAATGATCAGCATGGTAGATTAGATCCTGCAAAGTCACTCCTGTAGTCATTCATTCATTCATTCATTCATTCATCATATTGATACAGGTAGTTCTCAACTTACAACAGTTTACTTAGTGACCATTCGAAGTCACAACAGCTTTGTAAAGTGATTTATGACTATTTCACACACTTACGACCGTTGCAGCGTCCCCATGGTCACGTGATCAAAATTCAGACACTTGGCAACGGGCATATATTTATGGCGGTTGCAGTGTCCCAGGTTCATGTGATCAGCTTTTGTGATCTTCTGACAAGCTAAGCCAGGGGTAGGCAACCTTGGCTCTTTTATGACTTGTGGACTTCAACTCCCAGAATTCCTGAGCCAGCATGGCTCAGCTTGGAAACCTCTCCCTTTCTCCTCAGCATGGCTGGCACAGGAATTCTGGGAGTTGAAGTCCACGAGTCATAAAAGAGCCAAGGTTGCCTACCCCTGAGCTAAGCCAATGGGAAAGCCAGATTCACTTAACAACGGTATTACTAACTTAACTGGTTCCTTTAACAGCTGTGGCAAGAAAGGTCACAAAATGGGGCAAAGCTCACTTAACAAATGTTTCACTTAGCAACAGGGGCTCAACTGTGGTCCTACGTTGAGGACTACCTGTATTATTTTTGGTTTGTTTTCATATACTTTGTTGTAGATTGCCCACAGGGGTGATTAATAAGTAGAGTGAACCAATCAGTTTAATGCAGGGGTTCTCAAACTTGGCCACTTTAAGACTTGTGGACTTGAACTCCCAGAATTCCCCAGCCACATGGCTGGCTGGGGAATTCTGGGAGTTCAAGTCCACAAGTCTTAAAGTGGCCAAGTTTGAGGAGCCCTGGTTTAATCCATCAACTTGTGACCAACGGCCTAATGGATGACAGCACCAGCCCTTTGTTGATCACATTCTCAGGTTCGCAATTTTACCCTTGCAGGGTTGCAGTCTCGGGCCAAACATGGCATATCAAACTCCACAGCATCCCGAGTTTCTATTTTGAGAAAGTCCCCCCAGGGCTCACCGAGCAGAAACCACGCAGGACGGGACTGGTGCTGGCTGCGCACACCATGTTCTTGAAGACGTGTCCTTGCCACGAGTCGTTGCAAGCTTTCCTGTCCACAATGGTGGTGTTGGCTTCCATGAGTTTAGTGGGGACGGTCGCATAATTTGTGATGTCCCCCCAGCCAATAACGTGGCACGGGAGTCCAGGGCAAGGATCATTGTTGGCTTGAGGTAACTTGATCCGCCGGACATTCTTGTTGAAAATGGCGGATCTATTCAACTGCAGTAAGAAAGAGAAAAGACGAGATGGGCTGCTAAGGCCGGTGTTGCATTTTCACCATGATTCATCTGCAAAGTATGAACCACAAACAGGAGCAGGTACAACCTATTCTCCAAAGCACCTGAAGGCAGGACAAGAAGCCATGGATAGAAACTAATCAAAGAGAGAAGCAACCTGCAACTAAGTAGAAATTTCCTGACAGAACAATTAATCTGTGGAACAACTCGCCTCCAGGACAGCAATAGCAATAGATTTATATACCGCTTCACAGTGCTTTATAGCCTCTCTAAGCGGTTTACAGAATCAGCCTATTGCCTCCATCAATCTGGGTCCTCATTTTACCGACCTCGGAAGGATGGAAGGCTGAGTCAACCTTGAACCGGTGAGAATCGAACTACTGTCAGATGGCAGTCAGCAGACGTAGCCTGCAGTACTGCATTCTAACCACTGTGCCTCCACAGCTCATAGGTTATGGGTGTTCCAACACTGGAGGTTTTTAAGAAGAGATTGGACAATCATTTGTCTAAGATGGTATAGAGCAGGGGTCCTCAAACTTGGTCACTTTAAGACTTGTGGACTTCAACTCCCAGAATTCCTCAGCCAGGCATGCTGGCTGAGGAATTCTGGGAGTTGAAGTCCACAAGTCTTAAAGTGGCCAAGTTTGAGGACCCCTGGTATAGAGTTTCTTGTTTGAGCAGGGGGGTTGGACTTGAAGACCTCCAAGGTCCCTTCCAACTCTGTTATTCTGTTTTTCAGTTGTGTGCACACTTTTTTGAATCCCACGTCTAGGTGTAACCATAGGTATGGTCCAAAGTTCCTAAGTAATGCAGGTAACCCTCGACTTATAACCACAACTGAGCCCAATATTTCTGTTGCTAAGTGAGACAGTTGTTTAAGTGAGTTTTGCCCTGCTTTACGACCTTTCCTGCCGCAGTTATTAAGTGAATCACTGCAGTCGTTAAGTTAGTAGCATGGTTATTAAGTGAATCTGGCTCCCCCATTGACTCTAGCTAGTCAGAAGCTCTCAAAAGGGGAATCACATGATCCCAGGACAGTGCAACTGTCAGATACATGCCAGTTGCTAAGCGGCCAAATGTTGATCATGTGACCGTGGGGATGCTGCAACTGTCATAAGTAGGAAAACCGGTCAAAGCCATTTTTTTTCACTGTTGTTGTAATTTTGAGCAGTCACTAAATGAATGGTTATAAGTCAAGGACCGCTATAGACTTGTTCATGGTAGTCCCACCAATTCAAATGCCTTCCTCACCAAGTCAGTTTAGTGAATTCTCTTCATTAAACTAGACATACCCAACAGTTGCAGGAATTGGGTGTGTCTAGTTTAATGAAGAGAAGGACGAGGGGGGACATGATAGCAGTGTTCCAGTATCTCAAGGGCTGCCCCAAAGAAGAGGGAGTCAAACTATTCTCCAAAGCGCCTGAAGGCAGGACAAGAAGCAACAGATGGAAACTAATCAAGGAGAGAAGCAACCTCGAACTAAGGAGAAATTTCCTGACGGTTAGAACAATTAATCAGTGGAACAACCTGCCTCCAGAAGCTGTAAATGCTCCAACACTGGAAGTTTTTAAGAAGAGACTGGACAGCCATTTGTCTGAAATGATATAGGTTCTCCTGCTTGAGCAGCAGGCTGGACTAGATGACCTCCAAAGTCTCTTCCAGTTCTATTCTATTCTATTCTAAATCCCAACTCATTCGAGCACAGTTTTCTGCCTTACTCTTTAAAGATTCTTTTCCCACAACGTTACATAAGTTTTATTTGCAGTTTTTATGGCCAGCAGTTTGTTCATGCAAAGTGATCCAAAAGGTTTGGGAGGTCTAGAGAGAAATGTTGAGGGGGAGCATTTCAGAAGCTGTTCAAAACAACTGAATGTTGTGCCACACCATCCAGATGTTGGCCATCTGACGTGTCCTGGTCTGTGGAGCCACTTAGCCATTTCCACCCTGCTGGAACTTAAGTACATCACACATGTTGCCTGCAATTATTTCTTCCTTGCGGAAACCAAGATCGCCACCTAGTGTTTATCTTTTAATACACAGAACAATGGAAAACAGACCCACGGTTTTGATTTATAATTTGGGAGTAATGGTAGTGTGTTATGAGAGTTTGGGAATTGAGAGATAGGAAATATATCTTGCACTAATGAACAACTAGAATTTCAGTCCCCAATTGCTTGAAATCTGAAGAATTTTTCCCAATCAAGCTTAGAAGACAGTAGAACGTAGATTAGATGGCTGATTTGGTATAAGTTGGCTTCCTAGATGCTTTTTAAAATTTACCATTTATTGAGACTCCAATAAGTAACTGGAATCTTACTTTATTTTGCAGCAGTGAATAATAGTTCAGCAAAAGGGCATATTTGTATGAATGCAAATAGCCTTCAGCATAATTTCTCACGTCTTGACCATTTAGTTAATTAAATCCTTTTTAAAGCATCAGTTTTGCAAATGAAAAGCAAGATTTGATCTGGCTGCATAAGTTGGCAAACCCTTCCCTAGGAAGGGAAGGAAGGAAGGAAGGAAGGAAGGAAGGAAGGAAGGAAGGAAGGAAGGAAGGAAGGAAGGAAGGAAGGAAGGAAGAGCAATAGCACTTAGACTTATATACCACTTTACAGTCCTCTCTAAGCGGTTTACAGAGTCAGCCTATTGCCTCCAACAATCTAGGTCCTTCATTTTACCAACCTCGGAAGGATGGAAGGCTGAGTCAACCTGAGCTGGTGAGAATCGAACTGCTGACAATCCGCAGAATTAGCCTGCAATACTGCATTGTAACCCCTGCACCTTTATGGCTCTTCCTTCCACCAAGGAAGGAAGGAAGGAAGGAAGGAAGGAAGGAAGGAAGGAAGGAAGGAAGGAAGGAAGGAAGGAAGGCCTGGCCTTAGAATCTTGCACTAAACATTAATATCCTTTAACTAAGACTTTTATCAGGAAAAAAAAACATTTCTTTGCAATGTGCAGTAGCAAAATAATATAATGCTATTCTTTTTCTGCCATTGTATACCCAGACAGGTGCCTGTTTCTCTCCCCACACTCACTTTGAGTAAACGGATGTCATTTTTCACTGTCTCGGGATTGAAAAGTGGGTGAGCAATGGAGTTCTTGATTCCAAAGATTTGCTGGGAGGCCTCTGGCTTCTTGAGTGAATGGGCACCGAGGATGACACGAAACTGTGCAGACCGCCTGCCAGGATAAATTGAGAAAAGGTTAGAACTGGCAATATTGATCCCTACTGCATAAGACAATTTCCACAAGAAAAAGAAACATAACCTCTTGTGGGAAGTCAGCCCCCCAGAGAAGGAAATATTAAAAAGGGCAGGAAAATATATTTCCTCAAAGGATCTTAAAGAGGCAGAAAAGCATGCCCAGTTTTCTTAATAGCCCCAAGTCTCCCTCCCCCAAGCAGAAACCAGCTCAGTAGAAATGCAGATGTAAACCATTCAGGAAAGTTAAAGCTAGAAGAGTAAGAAGAGTAAGAAACCTAAAATCTACATACACCACCCAAACTCTAAGACAGGACATAATACGATTAACACAGAGATGCACATTCAGACTCAGGTCAAAATACATGGCACAGAAAATATAAAGCCTCAAACAGGAACAGGAAACAACCTCAAGAGCCCCAGAGGGTATAAAAACCCACTCCTTACATATGCTCACTCTTTTTTTTCTGCCAGAGCCATCTTTCTGTCTGGCTCTCCTCTTCAATAAACTGCAACCTAAAGCAGTCGCCATGTTGTTTATCCCCAGCTTGGACTGAACCATGATGAAGACTTTTCCTTCAACATTCTCTTCAGGAGAAACTTAGTTTTCGGGAAATAGGGCAATACAGGTAGCCTCAACTTATGACTATAATTGAGCCCCAAGTTTCTGTTATTAAGTGAAAACAATTGTTAAGTGAGTTTTGCCCCATTTTACAACCTTTCTTGCCATAGTTGTTAAGTGAATCACTGCAGCTGATAAGTTAGTAACATGTTAAATTAATCTGGCTTCCCCATTGACTTTGATTTTGAAACGGTCCCCAAAGGTGATCACATGGCCTTGGGATACAAGCATCAGTCATAAATAGGAACCAGTTGCCAAGCATCTGAATTTTGATCACATGATCACAAGGGAATGCTGCAATGGTTGTATCTGTGAAAAATGGTCATAAGTCACATTTGTCAGGGCCGTTGGAACTTTGAACGGTCACTAAACGAACTGTTGTAAGTCAAGGCGTATCTTTATGTGCACACACTGATTTTAAAGTGGAGTTTGGCCCTTTAGTGAACTCACAGTTACATTAGTCATAAACGTTGGGCGATCCAGCTGCCTGGTTCACTTTACCCGAACAGAATCCGGGCTGGATCCTCAAAATCTACGGTACTCTTTGTTTATGTACACAAGCAAAAACAGCATTTGAGGAGCCCCTAAGAAGATGGAGGATTCCTATGGCTAGAAAGAGAATCAAAGAGAAAGGAATGTGATATGTAATTTTGAATACATATTAGCAAGAAGAAGGCTATTGAGTGATTAATTAACATATGGTTTATGATAATTAACTGTTATCTATTATTGTTTGTTAAATACATGAACCCAGACATTATGCTGTTTGCTAAATATTGAGAATGTTATTTGGAAAAATCCCAATCCCAACCCTAACCTTAATCCTAACCCTAACCCAAATCCCAACCACAACCCCAATCCCACCTTGTTCCTAACCCCATAAAAACTAATAAAATCTATACAAAAAAAAGTGGAGGATTCCTTTATACAGGTAGTCCTTGACTTACAATCGTTCATTTAGTGACCATTCAAAGTTACAATGGCAATGGAAAAAAAAAGGAACTTATGACCGTTTTTCATACTTACAATCTTTGCAACATCCCCAGGGTCACGTGATCAGAATTCGGGCAATTGGCAACTGCTCTCGTAACTTTCCCAGCTAGCTTCTAAAAAAGGAAAATCAATGGGGGAAGCCAGCTTTGCTTAACAACTGCAGGTTTCACTTAACGACTGCAGTGATTTGTTTAACAACTGTGGCAAAAAAAAGGTTGGAAAATGGGGTACACAACTCACTTCACTGTGTTGCTTAGCAGTGGAAATTTTGGGCTTCATTGTGGTCGTAAGTTGAGGATCCCCTATACAGAGTTCAACCATAGTGGGTTTGGAATGAATTCTTTCACTGACTTTTGATCCATTGCTGATGCAACATACATGCTCAAAGGTTCTAACATGCAACGTGCAACATCCCATAATTTTGTAGTGTGATCTCGTTAATGCTCCTCTACCTATTTAAGAGATGTGTTTTTCACATTAAAATCAGTCTGCAAGATCGTTAAAGAAAGAACGAGAACTAAGGAGAAACTTCCTGACAGTGAGAACAATTAACCAGTGGAACAATCTGCCTTTAGAAGCAGTAAATGCTCCAACACTGGAAGTTTTTAAGAAGAGACTGGACAGCCATTTGTCCAAAATGGTGTAGGGTTTCCTGCCCAAGCAGGGGGTTGGACTAGATGACCTCCAAGGTCCCTTCCAATTTTACTACTATTACTATTACTATTACTACTACTACTACTACTACTACTATTATTATTATTATTATTATTATTATTATTATTATTATTATTATTACCTCAACAATCCCTTCCAATCCTATTATTCTAGGCTCTAAGTCAATGTATAATAAAAGAGAATCCTTGTCCTTGGCAAGTTTGAACCAGTTCTCTTATCAGGGTCTACATAGCTTTCCTTATTCCTTCAAGAACTAAAAACATTAATCAAAGAAACTCCTAGTTACTGAAAACATTCATCAAAGAAGCCCTCTCTGCTGCTGCCGCAGCCATCAATTTGTACCTCAGTCCTTGTATTAAGTTATGCAAACATTTTAGGCAAACCCATCATGTGAGCAACATTGTGCAAATGCAGAAAAGGATTTAGAAGTGTTTCTCTACGTTGGCCACTTTAAGAGGTATGGACTTCAATTCCCAGAATTCCCCAACCATTATTCTAGATCAGGGGTAGGCAACCTTGGCTCTTTTATGACTCATAGACTTCAACTCCCAGAATTCCTGAGCCAGCATGGCTCAGCATGGAAACCTCTCCCTTTCCCCTCAGCATGGCTGATTCAGGAATTCTGGGAGTTGAAGTCCACAAGTCATAAAAGAGCTAAGGTTGCCTACCCCATGTTCTAGATACTCTCAGATTATTTGATACAAATTGGAACTCTAATCCAGCTGACTTTGCATGCAGGCTTATTGGAGAATAATAATCCCCTTGAGAGGGAATAATTTTATCTGTTTGTGATCTAGTAGTTGCAACACATCACACTGGTTGTTATTTACCAACAGAGGAGAAGACCAATAGAAGTAGCTCAAGGTTGAGCTGTGGGGTCCTTGGTTCTCTCTGACCCTGGATGTTTGCCTGCAGATGTTTCATGACCCAACTAGGTAACATCATCAGTGCTAGAAGGGAGCGGGGTAAGTTGTTACTTACTTGGGGATCTGACAATGAGCTGCTGTCATCACCCAATTCCGTCCCACCAAGAACCCACCACAGAGGTGTCTGTTCTCCTCTTGGATGGAGGCCATAAAGGGCCGAGAATGGGGTTTCACTTCCTTGCCTCCAATGACCCACGTTCTCCGGATCCCAGCAGCAAAACAAAGACCTACACAAAGAAGCACAAAGGGAGGAAATGATTGATTAAGGACTAAATTACTTAGTCCCCAGATAAAGGGATTAAAGCAGGGGTCTTCAAACTTGGTCCTTTTATGACCTGTGGACTTCAACTCCCAGACTGGCTGAGGAATTCTGGGAGTTGAAGTCCACAGGTCATAAAAGGGCCAAGTTTGCAGACCCCTGGATTAAAGAATTGTAAAAAGATAAAAAAAAATGTCCTGTCTAGAGCCAGGGTGGCGCAGTAGTTAGAATGCAGCATTGTAGGCTAATTCTGCTGACTGCTGACTGCCAGCAGTTCGGCAGTTCGATTCTCACAGGCTGAAGTTTCACTCACCTTCCCATCCTTCCGAGGTTGGTAAAAGGAGGACCCAGATTGTTGGTGGCAACAGGCTGACTCTGTAAACCGCTTAGAGAGGCTATAAAGCACTGTGAACTGGCACTTAAGTCTAAGTGCTTTTGCTATTGCCATATGTAGGCCACGTTGCTACGACCTGAATGTACCCAGATTAGAAATACTGCCTCATTATTTACTGCTTCATTATATAAAGGTTAATTTAGTGTCCTGGCTGAGTGGCACGGTGGCCTAGAGCAGTGGTTCTCAACCTTTTTAATGCCGCAACCCCCAACCGGTCGTAAGTCGAGGACTACTCAACTGGTGCAGCACCGTTTGCAGAATGGGACTTTTGGCGGGCTCAGCAGGGCACAGACAGCCTGGACAATTCCTATTGGCTTTTGAAAGCCAATAGAATTAGACTCTATTCAAGAGAGTCTATTCTATTGGCTTTCAAAAGCCAATAGAATAAAAGGGAGTAGCACAGCTAAGGAAAAGGGGGGGGGGGGAATGGCGACTGCATTGTTTGGCGACCCCCGTGAAATGGTCATTCGACCCCAAATGTGGTCCCGACCCACAAGTTGAGAACCACTGGCCTAGACGTATAGATGCTCACCTTCCACTAGGAAGGTTAAGAGTTCAATTCCAGGCAACAACAGATGTATCTGCTGGGAACTCAAATTTGCTATTTAAGTCCTCTAATTGACTTTGAACAACGATTGTGTTGATTCAACCGTATAGGTGCTGTAGGTAGTCCTTGACTTACGACCAAACGGAGCCCAAAATTTTGGTTGCTAAGCAAGACAGTTGTTAAGTGGGTTGTGCCGCATTTGATGACATTTTTTGGCCACGGTTGTTAAGCAAATCACTGCAGTTGCTAGGTGACTTATGTGGTCATATTAAGCAAATCTGCCTTCCCCAGTTGACTTTGCTTGTCAGAAGCTGAGTGGGAAGGTTATAAATGGTGATCACATGACACCAGGATAGTGCAACTGTCATAAATACATGCCAGTTTCCAAGTGCCTGAATTTTGATCCTTTGACCATGGGGATGCTGCAACAGAATCAAGATCACGTGAAGTATTAATACTACTTTACAATGCCTTGGTAAGGCCACACTTGGAATACTGCATCCAGTTTTGGTCACCACGATGTAAAAAAGATGTTGAGACTCTAGAAAGGGGACTGGAGGCTAAAACATATAAGGAACGGCTGCTAGAATTGGGTATGTCTAGTTTAACGAAGAGAAGGATAAGCAGTGTTCCAATATCTCAGGGGCTGCCATAAAGAAGAGGGAATCAAGCTATTCTCCAAAGCACCTGAAGGCAGGTCAAGAAGCAACGGGTGGAAACTAATCAAGGAGAGAAGCAACCTAGAACTAAGGAGAAACTTCCTGACAGTGAGAACAATTAACCAGTGGAACAATCTGCCTCCAGAAGTGGTGAATGCTCCAACACTGGAAGTTTTTAAGAAGAGACTGGACAGCCATTTGTCTGAAATGGTATAGGGTTTCCTGCCTGAGCAGGAGGTTGGACTAGATAACCTCCAAGGTCCTTCCAACTTTATTATTATTATTATTATCGATCATCGCACAGTCAGCCAGATGTTCAGACTGGATTTGGCATTTTGTCTACCTATCGAGTCCTTACCCAGGACCTGGGATAGGCAGATGTGGATGTTTGATGGTATTACAGATATCGTCGCAGGATGGAAGCAGTTCCTAATAAGGCTGCCTTTTGCAATTGACTAATAGCGAATTTGTCAATTCCAATGGTGTTCAAGTGGTGCTCCAGTTGTTTTGGGATTGCACCCAAGGAGCCTATGACTATTGGTACTACCCTTGCTTGCTTTTGCCACAGTCTTTCTATTTCTATTTGTAGGTCTTTGTATTTTGTTATCTTCTCCAGTTCTTTCTCTTCTATTCTGCTATCTCCAGGCACTGCCACGTCCACTATCCAGACTTTTTTGTCTTTCTTATCGACAATTGTTAAGTCTGGGGTGTTATGTTGCAGGTGCTTGTCTGTTTGAATTCTGAAGTCCCAGAGCAGTTTAATTTTATCATTTTCTATGACTTTCTCTATTTTATGATCCCACCAGTTTTTGCTTACAGGCAAATGATATTTTTTGCAGATCTTCCAATGCACCATTGTTGCTACTTTGTCATGCCGCTGCTTGTAATCAGTCTGTGCAATCTTCTTGCAACAGCTTACCAAGTGGTCCACTGTTTCTTCAGCTTCTTTGCATAGGCGGCACTTACTGTCTGTTGCTGTCTTCTCAATTTTGACTTTGTATGCATTTGTCCTTAAGGCTTGGTCTTGTGCAGCCAGAATTAGTCCCTCGGTCTCTTTCTTCAATTTTCCTGCTCTTAGCCATTGCCAGGTTTATTATTATCTGCTTTCCCAGCTATTTTTTTCATGTATTGGCCATGTAGTGCTTTGTCTTCCCATGCCTCTATTCTGTTCTTCATTTGGTCTTTCTTGTAGGCCAGTTTGGTCTCTCCAGTAGTTAGTAAGCCTTCCTGATATACTAATTTCAGTGCATCTTCATCATTGTTCTTCAGATATTCTTCCAAAGCCATTTTTTCTTCTTCAACCATCTGATGTACTTGTAGCATTCCACGCCCACCTATTTGCCTTGGTAGATAAAGTCTATCAATGTCACTGCGTGGATGAAGGGCATGATTCATTGTCATTATTTTTCTGGTCTGCCTATCCATTGCTTTTAGTTCTGCTTGAGTCCAGTCCACTATTCCAGCTGTGTACCTAATGACTGGGATTGCCCAGGTGTTGATTGCCTTTATGGTATTTCCTCCATTGAGTTTGGACTTTAAGATCTTCTTCACTCTCTTGATGTATTCACCTCTAATCTTTTTCTTGACTTCAGTGTGCTTGATGTTGTCAGCTTGAAGGATACCCAAGTATTTGTAGTACTCTTCCTCATCCAGACTCTTAATGTTATTTTCGTGGGGCATCTTGATTCCTTCAGTTTTCACTATTTTTCCTTGTTTGATAGTAAGTGTGGCACATTTGTCCAAGCCAAACTCCATTACAATATCTTGGCTATATATACGGACAGTGTTGAGCAGCGATTCTATTTCAGATGATGTTTTTCCATACAGCTTCAGATCATCCATGTATAAGGAGGTGGGATAGTCTGGCAGATGTTTTTGATGTTTGATAGCCATGTCCTGAGTTATTCAGTATTGTTGACAGAGGAAACAGTGCAATAACAAATAGTAATGGTGATAATGAATCTCCTTGAAATATTCCTCTCTTGATATTAACCTCTCCCAGCCTCTCACCATTGATCTGCAACTGTGTCTTCCATTGTGCCATCGATCTTTGCACAAATTTTCTGATGTTTCTACTGACTCCTGTTATTTCTAGGCACTTTATTATCCAATCATGTGGCAGAGAGTCAAATGCCTTTTTGTAGTCAATCCATGCCACATTCAGGTTGGTCTTCCTTCTCTTGCAGTTTTCCAAGATCATTTTGTCTATTAGGAGTTGATCTTTTGTTCCTCTGCTATTGGGGCGGTTTCCTTTCTGCTCAGGTGGAAAGAGATTGTTTTCAACTAGATGCTGTTGCACTGCATCAGCTACTACACCAGTTAGTAATTTGAAAGTTGTTGGTAAGCAGGTAATTGGCCTGTAGTTACCTGGTGTTGCCCCTTTTGCTGGATTTTTCATTATTAGGTAGGTTTTCCCAGTTGTTAGCCACTTTTCAATTTCTCCTCCTTGTAGTATATTGTTGAACTGCTTGGCAATGAGTGGGTGTATAACAGTTAGATGTTTCAACCAAAACCCATGCAGTTCATCTTCACCTGGTGCTGACCAATTTTTGATTTTCTTTGCTCTTTTTTCTACCATTTTTGTTGTTATTACTAGTTCTTTCATTTCAACTTCTGTTTTATTTGCATCCACCTCTTTTAACCAAGCCGCATCCTTGTTGTATTTCTTTGGGTTATCCCATATCTGCTTCCAGAACTGCACTGTTTCTTCCTTGTCAGGTACTGACTGATTCCTTGCAGTTTCTCCATTGATGGATTGGTAGAAACGTTTCTGATTGGATTGAAATTGGAGGTTCTGCCTATAGTTTGCAATTCGAGCTTCATATCTACTGATTTTCCTGGCTATAGCTGTTATTTGTTGCTTTATTATTTCCAGTGCTTCCTTGATCTTCCTTGTTTCTAAGTGGTATTTCTTGATTAGGTATTCTTTGGTCTTCTTGTTCTTCAGCTTCTTTTCTTTCATCTGTTCTAGCTTGCTTGCATGTGATCTTAACTTGCTGATCTTATATTATTATTATTATTATTATTATTATTATTATTATTATTAGTTGTACATGTTAAAACTGGCGATGTCACTTTTTTTCAGTGCATTTGTAATTTTAAACAATCATTAAACCAATTGTTATAAGTCAAAGACTACCTATACAAAATGCTCCAGATAAGCCCTCAACATTTTACCTCAGGACAGAATGGAACTCTCCTCACAATCAAATTGTTTACAACCCGTCTGTAGGAGCAATCGTAAGGTTAGTTATTTAAGCAATGGCTTCATGTTGCTTCCTCATGGTTAAATTTGTGATTTGTGGTGAAACCTATATTGCTTTTTATGTATTACTAAAGCTGACTCTTCTATACCAGTGTTTCTCAACCAGACCACTTGAAGATATGCGGACTTCAACTAACAAAATTTCCCAGCTAATGCTACTAAAGAACCTATCAGTTTTTTTAAACGAAATGTTAGCAATAATACTCAAATTACATAAAACAGTTTGGTTAAGGCCCCAGGCTAGAAAGCGGGAGACCTTGAGTTCAGGTCCTGCCTTACCCATGAAAACTAGCTGGGTGACTTTGGACCAGTCCTTCTCTCTCAGCCCAACCCACCTCACAAGGTTGTTGTGGTGGGGAAAATAGGAGGAGAGTCTATTGCAGGGGTAGGCAACCTGGGCTCCCAATTCTGGGAGTTGAAGTCCACGAGTCATAAAAGAGCCCAGGTTGCCTACCCCTGATCTATTGGATATGTTCATTGCCTGGAGACATTTGTTATAATAATAAAGGCAAGATACAGATTAAATAAACTAAATTAAGTGATATTCTGAATCTAACGAAAAGAAATGTTAGCTTTACCTGCCTGGAGCAGGACCCAAAGGAATAGCCGTGTCCTCAGGAGCTGCAAGTCTGCTCTCCCCATCTTTTCAGATCTGGAGAAAAAATTGCCAGCCTCCTCAGCCTTAAAAAAGTGACCTGTTGCCCAATGAAGAAATGAAATAAAGGAAGCCTCTTTCACTTTTTGGAACACGCTTACAGCAGCAAATCCTTTGAAGAGGGCTTGAATGTGTCATGCAATGGGTGGTTGATAGCCTGCCTGGGTCTGCTTCAACTGCCCAAGAGAGTTACTCAAGCAGTTAGCTGGTGTGGTTTCTTTGGGTAACCCCTTCCCTAAAAGGCTTGGGGTAAAGAGGAAGAAGCAACTACCCCATGCCGGATTTACAACTTGGATCAAGGAAGGACCGAAGTAGATAAGCCACCTCTGCTTCTGCATCAGTGACACAAGAACTTTGATCTGGACAGCTGTGGCATGTAGGAATTTAACCAACTGGTCTTGCAGTATTGGAAAGACTCACCAGACTCTGAAACTTTTCCAAAATGGGATGAGTCATCTGTGCTGCATGGGAAGGATGTTTGAGATGTTGTCCAGCCTTGCCTAAGCATCCAAGTGACCAAGATTTGCTAGATAAGAAACAGAGGCAGGTCTATTGGATAAATATTGCATCCAGTTTTGATTGCCATGATATGAAAAAGATGCTGAGACTCTACAAAGAGTCCAGAGAAGAGCAACAAAGATGATCAGGGGACTGGAGACTAAAACATATGAAGAACGGTTGCTGGAATTGCATATATCCAGTTTAATGAAAAGAAGGACTAGGAGTGACATGATAGCAGTGTTCCAATATCTCAGGGGTTGCCACAAAGAAGAGGGAGTCAAGCTATTCTCCAAAGCACCCGAAGGTAGGGCAAGAAGCAATGGATGGAAACGGATCAAGGAGAGAAGCAACCTAGAACTAAGGAGGAATTTCCTGACAGTGAGAACAATTAATCAGTGGAATGACCTGCCTCCAAAAGTTGTAAATGTTCCAATACTGGAAGTTTTTAAGAAGAGATTGGACAGCCATTTGTCTGAAATGGTGTAGGGTTTCCTGACTGAGCAGGAGTTGGACTAGATTAGAAGACCTCTAAGGTCCCTTCTAACTCTGTTGTTGTTGTCGTTGTCGTTGTCATTGTCATTGTTGTTATTATATACACATATGCATATGCATGTAGATATAGATACACATACACATGCACATGCACTTATATATATATACACACACATATATATACACATACATATACACACGCACATACATACACATACATGTGCACATATACATACACATAGACACATACATGCACATATACATACACATGCACATACACCTACACATGCACATATACGTATATACATAGGTCCTGTTACACCTTCTAATCTCTTTGGACAGAAAAAAGAGGACTGGAATCAAAGTGACATCAAATTTCAATACACTGAAGCCTGAACTTATTTTAGTTTACCCTTTGGGTCCCCCAGCCATATACATCTCAGTGTTCAAAAGCTCAAGGACCCTTCCCCCCTATGAGGAAAAAACCTGGCAGAGTGAACTAAACAGGAAGACATAAACCAGCTCTGTGTGTGAGTGTTTGTGTGTTCACAAGTACCAGCTCCGAGAGTGGATGAGATTAATGGACTAGGTCTACTCCCTATCTCATGGTTCCATCGCTTCCTCATTCTGCTGTAGCTTGAGGAAACATCTCCTGCAGGAAGATCAGGACATCTGGAGAGCAGCCCGTTGAGCAGGCCAACCGCTATGTTCATTTCATTCTCCAGAGCACTTCCTGCACCGTTGAAAGCCAGGAAGATGGGTTTTTCTGATCACTGTACGCTTTGCACGGAAGGGATGTCGTAACATCCAACACGTCCAGCAATATGTCCAACATGATGGAACCAGTTTTTTTTTAAATAATATTTTATTAATTTTCCAATTTTACATTTGAATACTTAAAAAGCAACGTGGTGGCTGGGTTACAACAGTTCAATAACAAAATCTTAGTGCAAATCTCAGGTTACAACATCAAATATTTCTTCTCTTTTTCCCTTAACATTTACTGTCTCATATTCAGGTTAGTACATTTCTAATTATGTTGGAATAAAGTGGAATAAAGTAGAATAGCATAGAATAAAATGAAGAATAAAGTAGAATAATAATAATGATGATGAAAAATCATTATTTAAGTAAAATGATGTGTCTACATAATTCCTGGAAGAAAGCTGTGTTAGCAAAAGCTGTGTTAACAATACGTGACTGACCTAATACACATTGAGAAACATTGTATAACCTGGGCGATATTGCCCCCCAGGGGGCGATTTCATTTTTCAGGGGGGCAATGGAATGAAAAGGGGCGATGCAGGGGCAAAGGAACGAAAAGGAGGCGATATGGGGGTGACGGAGCGAGAGGTTTTGGGGACACTTTTGAGACTTTTTTGTACACTGTATATCTGTCGTACCAAAACATCAGATCGCTCGCTATTAGTGGATTGAATTGTGTTTTCAAATGTTCCTCCAGCTAGTTTCAGTACAGAACGCCGTACATATGTGAATATGCATCGGCTTCATTTTCGAATTTTTGTTGTGCTCTATAAAACATTTTGTGTGTCTCTTTCTATTGTACTTTTTTAGCGTGCACTCCAGTTCGATATTATATTTTCTTTGTGTCTTTTCAATCCTTTTTACAGTGTGCGTGACTATATATATTTTCCTCGAATCTTAATTTAGTTTCAGAGTTTTTGTCTTGAAATTCTTAGTTCCTGCATTGCGGTTTGTTCTTGTGTCCTTTTTATATTTCTTTTTGTGTCTTAAATTTCACTTGTAATTCAATCATTAAATGTTACTGTTTTTATTTTCGGGCATCTCACTTTCTTGCAATTGAATTTTGTTTTCACTGATTACATTTAAGTGTCTTGAATAAATAAGATAATAATGAAATACACGTGTCATGAAGTTTGGGAATAAAGTGATGAGTAGCACCAAAATTTTTCACACAGTTGAGATATGGGAAAAAGACTGGAAATAAATTATTTGCATTGATATGTCCTGATGACAATTTTAAAGAAAACAAAAAAAGTGTTTGCATAAATTGAAGAATTATTTCCTATGAGAGGTTATGTTGGGGGAGGGGGGGCGATGACAACTTCCTCATTGGCTCAAGGGGGCGATTCGTTCAAAAAGGTTAAGAACCACTGGTATAAAGTAAAACTCTCTTCATTGTATGCCTGTGAGAAACTAACTGAATGATATACAATGTAGATTCCATGTGAGCTTCTTTGTTCCTGAGAAAGGGAGAGCTATAAAACTGTAGTTTGAACCCGCCCCCTTTGTTCGGAATCTGCTGTTGTTAACCAGCTTCTGAACCTTGTGCAAATAAACTTCTCTGTTACACCCTTTGGAATTCGTAAAAGTCCTTTTGTTTTCCACAAGAATGTCAACTCAATAAGAACATCATTATTACATTTATCAATACATTTTTAGCTTGTACATATCTTAATTACATTCAGTCTTCATAAACAATCCATATCCTGTTATTGATTTTTACTCAATTTTTAATTTCTTATCAATATTCCAATTTAACCTTTGGTATTTATAATTTTCAGACTTTGGGTAACCAAAATTTCTCTTATCTCACTTCATAACAAACTATAATATCCAAAATACATATTTTATCTATTTCAATATAATCTTGTTCTATTTCCTAAGAGTTATCATTTCCCATCATATTAAATCATGAACTGAATAACACAATATCCCCTTTAATAAATCAAAACCATTATATATATTGCCTGGCTTAATCAATAAATCAAACATATTCATAATATTTAATTTTCTTTTCCCTTTTAAGTCTAATTTTTAAATATTGAACCGATAAAATCCTTATTTTCAACTGGTTTCCAAATATTTAAAATCTAATAACCAAAATCCCCCTTATCTCAACATCTCCCTTTAACCCTCTGATTGGCTATATAAAACCCCCTCTAATGAGTCAAAATCCCAGTTTTTTCAACCTTATTCTAGCTTTCTTTCTTTGCCAACTAGGATTCCATATCAGCGCCTTTAAATCATCAAATAGATCTCCCTCTATTCTTACATATGTTATTTGAATTAAAGGAGACACTTGATTGCCAGTTTTCTGGAAGCACTAGCCCATTTGTATTCATTAAATTGTCTCCCTGTTATTCCAATTCCCCATGTTTGCTCTAATATATTTGTCTTCAATTCAATCTGTTCTACTTCTTTCTCAAATTTCTTCTGATTTATATAGAAAGTCATTTACATTTTCAATGTTGTCACTTCCTTTTCTGGATTTTCCATCAGGTGTGTTTGTTGGTCAATTGAGTCCTCTGTCTTCATATTTGTTTGTTACACTTCTTCTGTTATGTTCTGCATTGTTGGTTCTTTGGTTGCAGTCAAAATTTGGCTTTGTGCATCTAAGCTGGCATCTTGATCTTTTATTTTAGGTCTTATTTTATCACAAGCTAAAATAATGGTTTCATGTATTGCTTTCAACATGAAAGAATCTTTTCCTGATCTTCATCCATCTCTTTCACTTATTTGTAAATAGTCTTTTTAGTAAAAGTTATTTGTTAAGCAAAAGTCAGTAAAGGTTTACATTCACAATTCAAGTAGACCAATTTTGCTGCCCAGTTGTTCTGTTACAGCTAAGTCTCTCACAGATGGCTCCAAGGTCTGGAAAGTCTTATCTAAGGTCTGGGCTTTGAGCCACATCTCTTTTTAGGAAATAACAAATTGTAATACCAAGTTTCACCACAAGATGTCAATGAAGCCATTTAGAGTTTTTTAAGCCCAGATTTTTTCTAATTCTTTTTCCAATTTTATTTCTTTTTTGTAGATAAAAACTAAAGTCTCCAATAGAAATAGGAAAAATTTTGGTCCCAAAGTTTCAGGAACATATAAATCCAATTAGATTAAAGTTGTTTTTTTAATGCTTTGATTCCCCTGGGTAGTCAGACACCACTATTCTTAGAGGGTGCAACAGAAATTCCCTTCCCTCTCTCCTCACAGGGGGAAGATACTTCAAACAGCCTTTACAGGAAAAGAAGGTACTTAGGGTAAAGAGAAGATCAGATCTCACTCAGTTTCATCCGCGTTGCTTTTAAAGTGCTTGATAGTAGATTTGACTTCAGCTGTCTGCAGCCTAATGATGACCCATATTGCTATGGCCGGTCTTTTCTCTGCCAGTTTGGAGGGCTGCACTGGATCGAGCGGAAGGGCTGCCACCCTCCCGCGATCAAGCGGGGGTCCCCTCCTTGCTCATCGCCCCTACAGGGCGACTTTCGACCCTTTCCAGGGTCCCCCAGTGAAGGAAAATCAGACGTGGAAGAGGAATCGCCTTCCAAGCGTCCGCAGCATCCGTGTCGGCAAACCGGAAGTTGTGATGGAACCAGTTTTGACATTGCTTGCATTTGAGCCTCCACGGTGAAGGATCACCTTGGGGCATCTCCAATTTATCTTCACATTAACTTTGAGGAGATTCGGTTTTGATCTGATGGCTTAAACCAGGGGTCCTCAAACTTGGCCCTTTTGTGACTTGTGGACTTGCTGGCTGAGGAATTCTGGAAGTCCACAAGTCATAAAAGGGCCAAGTTTGAAACCCCTGTTCTAGGTCAATGTTTCTCAATCTCAACCTTATTAAGATGGGTAGACTTCAACTTCCAGAATTTCCCCAGCCAGATATCTGGGAGTTGAAGTCCACCCAACTTAATGTGGCTGAGATTGAGAAACACTGATCTAGGATGTAAGATTGGCAACCCTGTTAAAATGTATTTATTTGTGTATTTTTTAATTATTCATATCCCACCTTTACTATTTTTATAAATAACTCAAGGCAGGGAACACACAAAACATGCCTTCCTCCTCTTATTTTCCTCACAACAACAGCGCTGAGTGGTGAGTTGGACTGAGAGAGGTCACCCAGCCAGCTTTCATGCCTAAGGCAGGACTAGAACTCACCGTCTCCTGGTAATTGGCCCAAAGTCACCCAGCCGGCTTTCATGCCTAAGGCAGGATTAGAATTCACCATCTCCTGGCTTCTTGCCTGGTTCTTTAACCAAACTGACAAATTGATCATGATGCCTCCAGCATGTTAATTTACTTGTGACATTGACATAAACTTCTTTAAGACTATAATTTCAAGGTTCTTCTGTACGATGATTGAACAAGTCATGTCTTTTTGATATGCATTGTTATCAAATCCACGGCCTCAGACTCTGCAATATATATATATATATATATATATATATATATATATATATATAAACAGCCCTTTTAAGAGTTCTCTGTTCAGCCTGGGACTTCATCCCCACCCCCAGTCTCCCTCTTCCTAAAAAAAAAAACATCAGAAAAAATTAACTTTTTAGCTAAAATAGACCATTTTTATGTTCAATTTTGAACCCCTGGCAAACAAAAGTTTCCTGGCTCTTCAGGCTGAGAAATGGAAGAAGGAAATTTTGGAGTATAAAACAGGTTTTTTTTCTTTATTATGTATTAGATTTATATCTTTCCTTCAAGATCTTAGGGCAGCATACTTATTACTCTATCATCCGATATTTGATACACCAACCTTATAGGGTAGGATTGTTTACTAACTATTGTATCGTCCCCACAAAGAAGCTTTGTTTATTCATGTCAGAAGCATCACAATTAAAATAAAGCATACTATATGATATAAACAAAGAAGGTCATATTGAATTAAACCTTTTGTGGCCAGAGAATTTGTTTGTAATCTTTGGGAAACAGGAACCTCTCTGACCAGGAATTTAATTTATAATCTACAGCTTTGGTGTCTTTTGATGCAAGCCTCATTTCTAAATAGATGTGCCTAAGATTAAGACCAGGACAATTTAACTAAAATAAATACAATTTTAACTGACACATTTTTTTTAAATTAAAGCAATATTGCATGCAATAGGAGCCAATTTTAACTGGCAGATTTTATCTAGTCTTCCTGAGGTTAAAAAAAAAAAAAAGCACTAAATGAAACATGTTTGAATGAGTATGCAAAGAATTGCATCACTCCAGTTTCCTGCTTGTTCAGTTCAAAATATTCTACTGGTTGATCGCCTAAAAATAAGAGCTTCATTAAAAACACTAAAACACCCTAAAAATAGGTTTTATGATCCTCTTATGTTATGTCCCCAAAATAAAAGGTAATGGATGTGAAAAGTAGGATATGTCATATAAGAACACAGGTAGTCCTCGACTTAAGAAATAGGGTTTGGAAAATTTTGTTGTTAAGTGCTGTTGTTAAGCAAGACATCACATGACTACAACTACGACACCAAGCTGCCAAGAATAGCCAACACTCCAGAAGACAGGCTTACGATACAGAAGGATCTTGACAGACTTGAATACTGGGCGCTATCTAGCAAAATGAAATTCAATGGTGAAAAAAGTAAGGTTCTACATTTAGGCAAGAAAAACCAAATGCACAGGTACAGTAGAGTCAGTGATGGCGAACCTTTTAGAGACCGAGTGCCCAAACCATAACCCAAAACCCACTTATTTATCGCAAAGTGCCAGGGCTGCATCAGCATTGTGTTACCCTCAGGGGGGGGCATGGGGGCATGGCCCATTGGGTAGGCGTGGCCCACTGGGTGAGCATGGCTGTAGTTGTCACGGCAGACTGGGTGGGTATGGCTGGGGTGGGCATGGCCACCTTGATGTTGCTCATGGGGGGGATGCCTGTGAGGGCCCGGCAGGGTTGGGGGAGATCCAGGGGATCTCTGGCGGGTGGGGCGGTGGGCAGGAGGCCCAGCATAGATGTGGGGGAGGCACACAATCCTAGCTAGGACTGGGGGACTATGGTGCCGATGGGGATCTGGCTTTCCCTGCTCGGAGTGGCCTTTGGCATGCTGGTTGTGGGCATGCTGTACCACCTCCACTTGAGCTTGCTAGCTAGCCACTTCGCCTCCTTTGTGCTGGGTGGGGCTGCCGCTCCAGGCAGCGGTGGCAGCCTAATGGACCTACGCAAGCTGCTGGCAGAGGCGGTGTGCATGCCCACAGAGAGGGCTCTGCGTGCCACCTCCGGTACGCATGCCATAGGTTCGCCACCACTGGTATAGGTGGTACCTTGCTCAATAGTAATGAGCTGAGGTGGCGCAGCAGTTAGAGTGCAGTACTGCAGGCCACTTTAGCTGACTGTGTTCAGCAGGTCAGCGGTTCAAATCTCACCGGCTCAAGGTTGACTCAGCCTTCCATCCTTCCGGGGTAGGTAAAATGAGGACCCAGATTGTTGGAGGCAATGTAAATATATATATACATTGCTTACTGGTGTACACCATTTAGAGAGTGCTTGCACTTAAAGCGGTATATAAGTCTCATAAATAAATAAATAAATAAATAAATAGTAGCAACTGTGAGCGGGATCTTGGACTCCTAGTGGACAATCACTGAAATATGAGCCAGCAGTGTGCTGCAGCTGCCAAAAAAGCCAACACAGTGCTAGGCTGCATTCACAGAAGAACAGAATCAAGTTCACGTGAAGTGTTAATACCATTTTACAATGCCTTTGTAAGGCCACACTTTGAATACTATATCCAGTTTTGGTCACCACGATGTAAAAAAGATATTGAGACTCTAGAAAGAGTGCAGAGAAGAGCAACAAAGATAATCAGGGGACTGGAGGCTAAAACATATAAGGAACAGTTGCTGGAATTGGGTATGTCTACTTTAATGAAAAGAAGGATTAGGGGTGACATGATAGCAGCATTTCAATATCTCAGGGGCTGCCCCAAAGAAGAGGGAGTCAAGCTATTCTCCAAAGCACCTGAAGGCAGAACAAGAAGCAATGGATGGAAACTAACCAAAGAGAGAAGCAACCTAGAACTAAGGAGAAATTTTCTGACAGTTAGAGCAATTAATCAGCAGAACAACCTGCCTCCAGAACTTGTGAATGCTTCAACACTGGAAGTTTTTAAGAAGAGACTGGACATCCATTTGTCTGAAATGGTATAGGTTCTCCTGCTTGAGCAGGGGGCTGGACTAGAAGACCTCCAAGGTCCCTTCCAACATTATATTATTATTATTATTATTATTATTATTATTATTATTATTATTACTACTACTACTACTATCATTACCTTACCCACCAACATCCCCACTGACTTTTGTTGAAAGTTGGCTTGGTCGCAAATGGTGATCACTTGACTGCTGGACACTGTAACCATTATAAATCCCTGATGGTTGCCAACCACCCAAATCATGATCACGTGACTGCAGATGGTTGTAAGTGTGAGGACCAATCACAAATCACTTTTTTCAGTGCAGTTGTAACTTCAAATGTTCATTTAACAAGTAGTTGTAAGTTGAAGACTACAGGTAGTCCTCAACTTACAACCACAATGAAACCCAACATTTCTGTTGCTAAGCAGGACAATTGTTAAGTGAATTTTGCCCCATTTTACGACCTTTCTGGCCACAGTTGCACAATCACTGCAGTTGTTAAGTTAGTATGTTGTTATGTGAATCAGGCTTCTCCACTAACTTTGCTTGTCAGAATGTCACAAAAGGGGATCACGTGACCCTGGGATGCTGCAACCATCATAAACATGAGCCAGTTGCCATGCGCCTGAATTTTGATCACTGGGATGCTACAATGGTCATAAGTGTGAAAATCGGTCATCAGTCACTTTTTTCAGTGCTGTTGTAACTTGGAACAGTCACTAAATGGACAGTTGTTAAGCTGAGGACTATCTGTACCAGTACACTGGGGTTTACTCTTTTTATCCACAGTGTTTTTCTCTGTGGTGCAGACAAACCATATTTGTGGAGATTTCTCCCTCTTATGCTAAGGGCAAGGCTAGAAAAAGCTACACGTTCTCCTACCTTGAGCAGGGGGTTGGACTAGAAGACCTCCAAAGTCACTTCAAGCCCTACAATTCTATGTTCTAAGTTCTCCAAGTCGGCTGCTACAGCCGAGGGGAACTTCCTTTTCCAGTTTCAGAATGACAATCCAGAAAAGAAAATGAAAAGAAATCAAAGTTGAGATTTTAGACATACTGGACTCCATCCAAGTTCTCAAAATTGATGGGTGCTCCGAAAACGATGCCGGTGGGCTGGAGTTAAGATACTCTTCCTCTGCTGTAGAAAAGAGATCTTCATCGTTAATTGAATGTTTTCAGGACTTTTTTCTTTGCATCCTGAGGCGAGAGTTACTGAGCTCTCCCTGGGGTGAGGCCCTATCTGAGGGAGATCTTAACTTGATCCCTGATAAGGACCGTTTTCTGGGGCAATGAAGGATGCTTCAGCCAAAATCTCAGAGCTAATATTTATAAAGGAAGATATGGAGAAGGGCATGGTATAACATGGCATGGCATGGCATTGCTGAACGATGTTTCCCAGAGATTATTAGTGTTATCTGTACTCCTAACGGTGACGGTGTGACTCATAAACCCTGTAAAGTAAACTTACTTTAGTCTCATAGATTAGCGTGGTACAGGCCTTGATCCACTTTTAAGATTATGGCTGGGGAGGATCTGCACCTCAGATGGAGTTCTCCTCACCACCAAAATAAATCACTGGGAAACAAACATAAATTCTTCTGTTCTACTCTGGTACATCTTGAATTCTAATATTGTTAGGCCAGTCCTTTAATTTTACTTCCTTGCCTTGGCAAAAGACCAAATCACCTCAATTGTGTAAGTTGAATATAGATGAGGGGTCTTCAAACCTGGCCCTTTTATGACTTGTGGACTCCCAGATTGAGCTGTGGACTAATTGGTGGTCTCTGAGCGAAGTTTTCTTGCAGACATTACAAAACTAGGTAATGCAAACTCTACTCCCGCTGATGCCGTTAGCCAGTTTGGTAATGAAATGTCTGTTAGAAAACCACCGAGCTCAGAAAGCACCAAAGACCCTGGAGCTTGGGCTCAGAAGGCATCCTTTGGAAGCGAAGGGGAACTACAAATATTAGCATCAGAGATTTAGATGCCTTGTAATTAAAACTAGAGCATTTTCTGGCAGACCTCTGGAAATTCAGCAAAATCAAGGTCTATGGAAATTCTCAATCATTCAGGTCATGGTTGTCCCAAAGGTGCTTTTCCAAAAGGCAACTGGTCTTCCTTGCACCTTTGGGACAACCACGAGCTGAATGTGGACTTTCACGGTTTCCCCCCCCCCCCCTTGAAGACATTTCATTTCTCATCCAAGAAGCTTCTAACTTCAGTGAAGAACTGAAGCAGTTTCTTGGATGAGAAGCAAAATGTTTTGAAGGAAAAAAACCCCAAGAAAAGTCCAGTTGACTTTTGGAAAAGCACCTTTGGGACAAGCAAAGCCAAGGCACTTACAGTGGATCTCAAGAGGTAATTTACCACCCGTTGGGAAGTGTTGCTGTGGTTGGAAGCTCATGTTCTGCTTGAAGGACCTCCATTTCCTGATCTCTGGAGGTTTGGGAGTGTCTAAAATCAATGCTGCCACAAGGGCACCCACTGGGATACAGGAAGGAGCCAACCTTCACCATCTCCCACTTTGCCTCAAAAACAGAAAGAGGGGTTCTCAGCATTTGCCACAGGTGAGTGGGTACATCCGTACCTCTGAGGCTTCAGGTGTCAACACTGCTAATATTGGATGTTCTTGCTTTGACAACAGATGGAAATGCAGCCATTTTCTCTATTGCTTTTAGAATTAGTTGATACTGGAAGGGGGAATGAGTCCAGCTAGTCATAACAATAATAATGTAATCATGGGAACCCAAGGACATTGGGCCCAGAGCTGATATTGTTTTGGCTGGCTGGAGAGCAAGCCTGCGCTTTAAGCTAATTGGGGAATGTGATTTATGACTGTTTATTGGAGGAGGGAATTGTACTTTGTTACTTTGTATCTAGGGGAGGGGAATTTAGTTTTTGGTTTCAACTATGTAGTGTCGATAATTTCTCAAATAAAAGATTCTTTAAGGTAAACAATGCCTCGAAGTTCTTTTGAAGAGTTTCATCCGTCAGAACCATGACATCAGGTCTTACACTTTCCTGATTACAGATAATCCTTGACTTACAGCCACAATTGAGCCCAGCATTTCTGTTGCTAAGTGAAACATTTGTTAAACAAATTTTACCTCACTTTCCTGATTACAGGTAGTCCTCAACTTACAGCCAAAATTGAGCCCAGCACTTCTGTTGTTAAGTGAAACATCTGTTAAGCAGATTTTACCTCAATTTACAATTGCTGCCATTGTTAAGCTAGTAACACGGTTAAGTGAAACTGGCTTCCCCATTGACTTTGCTAGTCAGGTCACAAAAGGGGATTATAACCTCCAGGACACTGCAACCCGTCATAAATATGAGTCAGTTGTCAAGCGGCCAAATTTTGATCATGGGACTATGGGGATGCTGCAACAATTGTGTGAAAAATGGTCATATGTCACTTTTTTCAGTGCCGTTGTAACTTTGAATGGTCACAAAATGAACCGTTGTGTCAAGGGCTCCTTGTAGTTGGGAAAACCTGCCTCCTGGACAGTCTGAAGGACACAAGGATAGCCTGCTGGCCTTCTCCCTCATCTTAGTACAGTTCTCCCTCCCCCATGGGCATGAAGGGAGAAGGCCTGAAAGAGGGGAGAGGGGAGTCTCTTTCCCTTGAATCAAGGGAGGAATCTCAGCACAGAAACCATATTTATTTATTTATTTATTTATGAACAGAAAATGTCACCCTTGTATAGACGGGGCGGTTTACAAAATAGAAACATCAACAGAAACATCAAAACAAACCCCAATCCATATCCCCCTCCCATCCCCAATTAAAATTACATTTTAAAATAACTCTTAAATGGCCGCTCTGCCACCACCGGAAGAATGATCGGATGTCTGCAATTGAGGGTGGGAGAAGCCATCTTAGCACCTTTTAAAAAAACAGAACAACAAAAAAAAAAACCCAACCAGGAACCCCTCTTCCTTCTTGCTCTCCCCCCCCCCCTTGCACTTCATCCCAACAGAAGATTCTTGAGATGTGACACCTCACCCTTCTGGTTCCTCCTGGCAAAGAGGGGCTGTAGTTGTGGCCAGTGAGGTACCCATGGATCTTTGAGGAACAGTAGACTCATGGTCTTTAAAGAAGACCATCATGACTTGATGGAGTCTGAATGGAGCCACTGGAGTGAGTAAGAGATCAGCTTCAGAATGTCCTAGATCAGGGGTAGGCAACCTTGGCTCTTTTATGACTTGTGGACTTCAACTCCCAGAATTCCTGAGCCAGCCATGCTGAGGGGACAGGGAGAGGTTTCCATGCTGAGCCATGCTGGCTCAGGAATTCTGGGAGTTGAAGTCCTCGAGTCATAAAAGAGCCAAGGTTGCCTACCCCTGTCCTAGATCCACCGTAGGATAACGGCTATTCTCCCTGCCTCTGCCTAATTCTATATTTGGACAAACACCCCACAAATCCCACTTTCTGTAAGAGAAAATGAAGGCCAACAAGAAAAATCTCAATTTTGAAGGATTCTCTCCTTACAACCTGGGAAGAGAAATTTAAAACACTGACATTTCCTTAGATCAAGATTGCAGCTCACTGTATAAACCAAGGGTGTCCAACCCCAGCAGCGTTAAGATTTATGGACTTCAACTGGCTGGGGAATTCTGGGAATTGAAGTTCACAAGACTTAAAGTTGCCGAGGTCGGACACCCCAGGTATAAATAATGGCGAGATTATAGTGAGAAATACCACTCAATTAAAAAAAAGGAAAAAAATGATGCAGCGTTTGACCAGTTTGCTTGCACTTTGACTATCAAATTAAAAGGATGGAGGTAGCCAGGAAAGTCCATCCCTGGAGAAAAATGTGGCATGATTGATTCAGGAGAAACAGGTCCCAAACTTGGGCAAAAATACATATTCTAAGGAGCTTTGGACCCAGACAAGAGAATGATTATAAAATGGAAGGAAAACATCAGCAAGGGAATCTAGTCAGCAGATTTCTCTTAAAAATAGCAATTAAGACAACCACCTGCCTATTTTAATGTCTTTACGAAGGTAATAGATAGATGGTATCCATCTAGACCAGGTTTTCTCAACTTTAGGAACTTTAAGATGGGTGGACTTCAACTCCCACCATCTGGGAGTTGAAGTCCACACCTCATAAAGCTGCCAGGTTTGAGAAACAAATCACATTTAGCCCCTTCCTGATGTTCAGGCTAAATAAAAATGTAATTGTACCACACACTTGAAAAGCTATTTATGGGAGCTGGGCAGAGAGGGAAAAGAGATTTTTGCTGGGAAGCATTTGTGTACGTTGGTGAGAGAAATTGTGCCTGGTTTCACATTAAAAAAAAAAAAACGCCATTTCAGCTGCACCACTTTGAAATATGCAACAATTTACATTTTGAAGCCAAGATCCCTCCCCCAAGAAAGAAGTAAATTGTGACCCGAGGAATACGTCTTTCTTTGAAAAAAAAAAAGTAAAGAAAACTAATTGAGTCTCACTCGACTGCTCTTTCACTTTCCCACCCCCCTGAACACAATCCTTAAATCCTATACATTCTGTGTATAAAGCATGTAACATGGAGATGTTCTTTTAAAAAAATACTTTTTCAAAAAAAAAGGAAAGAAACATATGTAAGTATATATATATATTTATATATATATATATATAGCATATATGCACACTCAAGAAGTCTAATGTAGACGTCAACAAAAGTCATTCAGAATAGTATCTGGTGGTGGTCCGAACGCTGATTTTTCTCTCCACTGAAGAAACCAAGAGGAAGAAGAGGGTAGAAGCTGCCGGATGGACTTTCTTGCTAGGCTTGAGATGAGGAAGACGGGGTCCAGATGCCTCCAAGGTGGCCGTCTTGTTCATCCTGGCTGAAAACCACAGCTGACAATCTTATACAAAGGGGACCTCATCCATGGCAGAGTTCAGTAGAGGGTGGCCCTGTCTTGCTCTGCCTATTTTTAGGCTCCCGGCCAATCAGAGAAGACAAAGCCAACTATGCCCAAACTCTGCTGATACCCCAAGTCAAAGGAATCAATGCATGTCAAGGAATCTTGCAAGCATGGTCTTCAATAACTGGCCGATCAATGGGCAACCAACTCTAAAAGGACCATCCCTGACCAGGTTACTCCAGATTTGATGCCATCTTCAAAACCCACAAGGGGCCTCTTGATTGTGCCTTCTGCCAGGTAGAGGGAAGGGTGCCGGTTGCTCCAGAACCACCTGCTCTGCTGACGGATGGATCAGCCCACCTCCTCCAAGGATGGAAGATGCTGCGTGGGTCGGTCTGCAAAGACAGACTAAAGCTTGGCCTGCATTTTGCCCTGAGTCCATAGCTTGCAGGGAGACCAAGTTCAAGGGGGGAAGGAAGGAAGGAGGGCCGTGCCACCTCAGGCTGAAGAGAAAGGTGCCATCCTGACAACTGGCAGCTTTAGAGAAGACGTGACGGTGATTGGAAATGGAATCCAGGATGCTGGGAGAGAAAATGACAAGGTTGAGGAGGAGGCAGGCCACTTCGGGCGCTCGGAAAGAACCTGAAACAGAGGCCCACTGGGCAAGGTTCAGAAAAACCATTCTACCTGTAGCTGCCTAAAGAAGCATTCTCAAAATCTGTCCCAAAACTATTGTTATCACTTCAAATACAGTTTCCAGTTGTGTTCTGGAATGTTTAGCAAGAGGCTGAGAAGTTCCAGCACGGGGGATGCCCCCAAAACTTTAGACGAAGAACAAGGATTTCCCCAGTTTCCTCAGTCATGGAATGAGAACCTAACACAAACTGGACAGCACTTAGACATTGTCTTGCTTCCCCACAAGACCTTCTTAAGCCTGCTTTTTTTCTTCTCCTCCTTTATTTATAGGGGACTTTCACCCCAAAAGGACCAAATTTCAATAGATGAGAAGCACTTTCAAGGAAGCGCTTAACTTGGACCCTCCAGGAGCCGAGGGGCACATCGCAAGAATTTCTCACCTCACGGAAGGATCACCAAGAAGATAGAAAGCTGCCTTCTGCTCTCTAGCTATCTCTCTTCCGTTTCACAAGGGCAGGGCCTTTGCAGAGGCACCGAGTTAAATTTGAATAACCTCATCCACCCACCCATCCCCAGAAAAAAAAGCAGCTTTTGGGCCTCTCATCAACTGAAGCGGACAGAGTGACTTGGCTGGTCGTGAATACTGCGCTGATGAGAATAGCTTGCATCTCCAAATGCTGCTATTTAAGAGACGTCCTACCCACCCCCAAAGCGGAGAGCGTTTGTGCCATCAAAAGGAATGTGTTCACAATACTGTCAACAGTTGTGGAAATCCTCCAGCAGCTGTGGGTCTGGAAGACACATTTTTTTTTCAACCGCTTCCCCAAAATGAGAGGATTTCCACATAGATGATTCTCTGCTGCCTTTTCTGTGTACAACCAAATTCATCTTTTCCCCTCTCCGTATTTAGAGCAGCGACATGCACAATGACAGTCTGATCCTGAGGGGCTGTAAGCGAGTCCTCTGGTGTTTCTCTCCCAAGTGAGCTGCTTCACAGCTCTTAGAACAGAGCTCAGCTTCTTGAAAAGCCGCCAAGACCTCCTAAGCGGGCCTTCTCCATGTTTTTCGTCTCCTGGAAGCCTTTCCGGGGTGCTTCTCTCCAACCTTGAGGACCTCAAAGCCTTTCCAGCTTGCTGTCTCTTATGGCTTCAGTCGACCCAGCTGGGCACAGCAGGAAGAGAAGCCACCTGAAGACACCACTAAGCATAGCTTTGCATGGAACTGAGCTAGGTTCAGCCACCTTCCCCAACAAAGATGGCAGACGTAAGGGATGATGAGCAACTGGGAGGAAAAATCCCCCTCAAGAAGATACCAAGGACTCTTCAGGAAGGTTCCACGGCTTGTTTCGGTGGAAAGTTTCAAATCTTCATGAGCCGGCTAGGATTTAAGCCTTTTTTTTCCACTAACAAACTGAAGTGGGGGCCACTGAGCGATCAACCCAAAGTGGCATTTGACGGACGCTCTTCTAACCAGCTCCACAGCTCCGCCAGCCTCTCCTGCTTTGCTGCCCCTTTGCTCAGAGGCCGCTGCTTCTTCTAATCTCTATCACCCAAGGCGATTGACATCTGTAACAAGGTCTTCTCCCCTACACCCTAAAAGTGCAATAAAACTATTTTTGAAGAAAAAAAACAAAAACAAAAGCACAAGCGTGCTGTTTGTGCAAAGAGAAACAAAATAAATACATGATTTTTTTTAAAAAAATGTTCACAGTATCACATACAGATAAGAGAGCTACAGTAGTGCACTTTGGGAATAAAGAGAGGGGGGAGAGAGAGAGGGGGGGAGGGGAAAAAAGAGAGGTGGCGACCCAGGATCGAATTCCTCCTGACCTCTGATGTCTCTGGGGCCAAGATCAGTTTGTGGGTAACTGCTTTGAGAGGTATTAATATACACGTTTTGGAGAAAGGACGGTGGGAGGAAGGAGATGGGACTTGGGGCGGTTTTGCTTTGACTTTCCGGGTAACGCTGGGATGCTGAAGCACAGCCGACGTTGATGCACGACATTCTTCCACGCCTTCCCTCCGAAAAGCTGCAAGGAACATCGAAAGGGACCACCGCAAATGGCGTCAGGAGGAACCCTTCTCTCGAGGCGTCTGCATAGAAGTTACTGCAGGGGGGAAGGAGAAAGACAAAAGGGAGAGAGGACAGCATTTAGAAGAAGAGCCCAATCCAAAGGAATGGATTTAATCTCCCTGGATTTATGCTTGGGAGACGGGAGAACTGGAAGATTTAAATGGATATTGAGCAATTACAGAGAAGGGTTAGGTGTCAATTGAAAATCTAGTCTGTCTCTGAATTATCAATCATTTATTCTGGAATTGGCTTGCACCCGGAAAGACCCCAGGATGTGACTCGGCCGGCATACTGTAATAATTTACTGCTAATTTTCCCCCTCAACAACAGTCTTGTGAGGCCAACCTGGGCTGAGAGACGGGGACTAGCTTATAGTCACCCAGCCAGCTTTCATGCCTAAGGCGGGACTAGAACTCACTGTCTCCTGCTCATTGGCCAAAGTCATCCAGTTGGCTTTTATGCCTAAGCAGAACTGGAACTCACTTGTCTCCTGATTTCTAGCTTGGGGCCTTAACAACTGGATCAATTATTCTATTTCTGCCCTAGAGTTTAAAATCAAAAGTTTTGTTTCTCCCGAGTCAACAGACTTTGGGCCATTCCTTCAAGACGGTATGAAGGCAGCTGGGATCTACTGACATCATCCTTCTCGTGAGTCTGAGAACAGCTTGCTTGAGACACCAGCCTCCTTTCTCTCACCACCGCCTTGATGTATCAGCACAGATGGGGATCTACTGGATGGACAACGTGGGGTTGTCCTTAAGGTGCCCACAGTATGAACATGCCTTGACAGAACTTTTTTAAAAACTCCTGATAGGACTAAGAGGCCGTAGTAGGGTAATGTTTCTCAACCTTGGCAATTTTAAGACGTGTGGACTTCAACTCCCAGAATTCCTGTCTGCCATGCTGGCTGAAGCATTCTGGGACTTGACGTCTCCACACATCTTAAAAGTTATCAAGGTTGAGAAACACTGCCTTAGGGCGCAGAAGATGCCCTCTGTCCTGCCCAAGTGCTTTATTCAGAAGTACAAAAATGAGCCGTCCGGGCAACTGCGACATTCTAGTCTCCATAGCCGCTTTGTGTCCAATCAAGTTCCAATTCCTTTCTGGGGAAGTCTAAGAGGAAATGGGGAATTGTGAAAACCAGCACCATCTTTTGAGGGGCATCAACCTGCAGATACTGGAAGCTTCCCGACATCGCTCAGGATGAGCTTGCAGTGCAACTCGCTGGCAAGGATGGACTGTGCCACAATTGTTGTTTCCTTCTTAAAAATGAAACGAAACAAACAAACAAAAAAAAAACCCCGAACAGGCATGAACACAAACTTACTGTATCACTCTCTTCGTCAGAGACTGACTGGATTTGAGTGTTATAGTGGAGAGGAGAATAGACCCAGCTCCTCTCGTCTGTCGGCTGGCGGACAGCAAAGCAGAGAGCAAAAGAAGCAGCAGAGGGCAGGGAGGAGAGTAAAATAAAAAGAGGAAAGAAAAAAAGAGAGAAAAAGAGAGAGATGAAAGCTACAACACCAACGAGAAAAACTACATGATTGGAGGGAGAAAAAGAAACACAAGGGCAGAGCTCAGCTTTCACGCAGAAGTATCAGCTCAATGTCAATGTCATCCATGTCAGCTCAGGTGAGAATCACTGTGCTGAGGAGTTTGGTTCCCTTAAAACTCAGCTTTTCAATAGCAATAGCACTATTCGACTTATAACAGGTAGTCCTCGACTTACAATAGTTCATTTAGTGACCACTCAAAAGTTACAACGGCATTGAAAAAAGGGACTCATGCCGTTTTTCACACTTACGACCTTTGCCGCCTCTCCATGGTCACAAGTGGCTCATATTTACAATGGTTGCAGTGCCCTGGAGATCACACGATCCCCTTGCAATCTTCTGACAAGCAAAGTCAGGAGGGGGGGATCCATATTCAGTTAACAACCGTGTTACTACAGTAGTGGCCAAAATTGTGGAAACCTTTTGGGAAAAGTGTACAGTAGAAACGCCACCTTTGGTTAAGTTTCCACCAATTTTTCTTCTAATTTCTTTATAACTGTAGCCTTGTTCACTTAATAATTCTATTTTACATTGCTTTCTGGATGACCAGTCAACTCTTTGCACTATTACTTTAATTTTATTACGTTTTACAAGCTCACTAAACGAAAGAACACAAAAAAACCCAACCAACTTGATAGCGATCACATCACACACTGACCAATGTTCTCCTCTCAGCTTCAATACGTGACATCAATAACTGAATCTTACCATGATCTGATTGGCTCATTGCCAAAACAAGATGAAACCTGATTGGCTCTCTAAACAGTCATGCTCATTGGCTACAATCAGATGAAGGAAAGCTACTTGCTATTGACCTAAGCAAGTTGTGCTTCCTTTTTCTGGTTATTTGGCTATAACCTTTCATAGAATACAGTACAGATAATTGAACAAACTATGTCACATTACATTCTTGATTAAATTATCTTTCCACTGATATATAATTTTATGGTACTACTCCCCCCCAAAAAAAGTGGTGTTATTAGCCATCAAACCTCAAAAATACACTTTTCCCAAAAGGTTTCCACAATTTTGGCCACTACTGTAATTTAACAAATGCAATCATTGACTTAAGAACCGTGACAGGAAAAGTCGTAAAATGGGACAAGACTCATTAAACAAATGTTTCACACAGCAACATAAATTTTGGGCTCAACTGTGCTCGTAATTCGAGGACTACCTGCATACGGCTTCACAGTGCTTTACAGCCCTCTCTGAGTGGTGTACAGAGTCAGCCTCTTGCCCCCAACAATCTGGGTCCTCATTTTACGGATCTCGGAAGGATGGAAGGCTGAGTCAACCTTGAGCTGGTCAGAATCAAACTGCTGGCAGTGAGCAAAGCCTGCAATACCGCATTTTAACCACTGCGCTACCAGGGCTCTTAAACTAGGAATATGCAACCAGTGGCCGCGGGATTGTCAATCTCTTTTTGATGGATTCATAGAACCCCATCAAACCATCACTGTTAAAAATCTGCACTTCAGTACTTTTCCAGGTGGGAAAGATGCTACCTATGGTTGAAAAGCAAAGGAAGATACTGTGGAGTTCCTGGTGCTCTCTCAGCTTGGTTGCTTGCTTGTGGACGTTTCATTGCCCAACTAGGTAACATCTTCAGGATGAGGAATTATGGGGTTTGCACCCTGTTTATATACAGATAGTCCTTGACTTACAATTATTTGTTTAGTGGCTGTTCAGAACTTACAATGTCACTGACAATAGCAGCCTGCAACTCAGTCTTCACAACCCAATGGTCCCATGATCAAAACTTGAGTGCTTGGCAACCGGAGTGTATTTGTGAGGGTTGCGGTGTCCCAGGGCCATTTGTGACCTTCCCAGCTGGTTTCCAACAAGCAAAGTCAAAGGGGGAAAATGGATTTGCTTAGTGTCTGCATCATTTACTTAAGTGCAGCGATCTGATTAACCACTATTGCAAAAAAGGTAAACTCGCTTAACAACCATCTTGCTTAGCAATGGAAATTGTGATCTCAAGTATGGTCGTAAGTCGAGGACTGCTTGTAGTTCCTTGATTAGGGTATTGTTTTGCACCTGAGGAAATTTCTGCTTAAAGGACTTTAATCAATGCTTGTCTGGGAAATGTACAATTCTATAAAGTGTTTGATTTTTTTTAAAAGACATTTTTAAATATACAAATTGTAAGCATCTCAAACTTTTGATTATCAGCCACTTGGACTATGGTAAGGTGGAGATGCCTGTGGAGAAGAGCCAGAAGCTAAAGCAGGTACAAAAGACAGTGGTGTTTTACTGGTGTTTCCCACCAGTGAATAATAATACCAGCGTGCCTGGCTGAGGAATTCTGGGAGTTGAAGTCCACAAGTCATAAAAGGACCAAGTTTGAAGACCCCTGAACAATACTAATGCTAGCCTGAATGCTTCCAGGCCAAAAACTAATTATTAAAACTTTTTATGGCCCGGCATTGGGATTTATCCCCAAATTAAAATGGAAAGCAAACTTCAATTACATTTCAACTAGGTTAAGAGTTTAGCTAAATTCTTGGCTTAACGGCCCACGATTCACCTAACAACTGCCCCAATTTGCTATAATAGAATAACAGAGTTGGAAAAGACCCTGGAGGTCTTCTAGTCCAATCCCCTGCTTGAGCAGGAGAGCCTATACCAGGGGTAGGTAACCTTGGCTCTTTTATGACTTGTGGACTTCAATTCCCAGAATTCCTGAGCCAGCATAGCTCACCTTGGAAACCTCTCCCTTTCTCCTCAGCATGGCTGGCTCAGGAATTCTGAGAGTTGAAGTCGAGTCATAAAAGAACCAAGGTTACCTATACCAATTCAGCTAGGTGGCTGTCCAGTCTTTTCTTAAAAATCTCCAGTGATGGAGCTCCCACAACTTCTGGAGGCAAGCCATTCCACTGGTTTATTGTTCTCAATGTCAGGAAGTTTCTCCTTAGTTCCAGGTTGCTTCTCTCCTTGATTAGTTTCCATCCGTTGCTTCTTGTCCTGCCCTCAGGTGCTTTGGAGAATAGGTTGACCCCCCTCTTCCTTGTGGCAAGCCCTTAGATATTGGAACACTGCTATCGTGTCACCCCTAGTCCTTCTTTCCACTAGACTAGACCATACCCAATTCCTGCAATTGTTCTTCGTATGTTTTAGCCTCCGCTCCCCATGTCATCTTTGATGCTCTTCTCTGCACTCTTTCCAGAGTCTCAACATCTTTTTTATATCGTGGCGACCACAACTGGAGGCAGTATTTCAGCCAGAAATGTCCAATTTTCGAAGGAGGGCCATCGAACCCCTGGCATTCAAAGGAAGTAGAAGTCCAAAGCCAGAAATGCAAAGGCTGCTTTGGGGGATTTCAAGAATGCTGGGAAGGAAAAAAAACCAGGCCAAGTCTAGTGAATGGCCACTGTCCCTGCCCATCCCTTGTCCCATCCCTTGCAGCATGTCCTACCTCAACAGAACAACAGAAGAGGCCTAGAAAGCAAACCAGGGGGAACACAGAGCTTCTTCTACCTACAACACCACAATGGAGGAGAGAGAACTTTGAATTGCCAAAGGGGGAGGTGTAAAATCAAATCTTTCCTCATGCTCTTTTTAAAAAGCCATTCTCCTCTAACAGTGAAAGCTATTTTTGCATACTATTCAAAATATCCCTTCTTGCCAGCAGGCTGTATTACATTTGTATCAGGCTTGCTGACTGGGAATTTGGACCCTGAGAATTAACACACCTAGAAGGAGAAAACCCAAGTTAGGGAAGGTGGCTTGATACCTGTAGTAAGGTAACACCGAAGACCCAACCTTGGTTAGTTAAGAGCAAGGAAGATCAGCGGCATTGAAAGACTAAGCTATGGATTAGGAACGGCTGTTGCCATCCTTGCTGGCTGTTAATTTAATATTGTGTTTAAAATGTTTCCATGCCACCAGATTGGAAGAAATCTTGAGACAGGGCAGAATAACCCCTAAATCATGCCGTTGTCCAACGAAACCCAAATGTGCCTTATGAAAACAGAAAGGCTGGTGGCCTCAAAGCAACTCCCCCCCCTTTTTTTTCCTGAAACAGAGGAAGATCCTAAGATTCTTCTTATGCTCAGCTAGCAGTGGGCTGTGCCAAGTAAGCCTAGGCACAACGATGGCAAACCCATTAACACCTGGGTCAAAAGTGACACAACGCTACGACGTTTTAGTTTGGTTTTTTTGTTTTCATTTAGCATCTGGCGATGTTACATTATTAGCCAGGAGACTACAGTGCTTAATGCGGAGTAGTACTTTGGCTGCCTAAGAATGTTTGGCAACACACCAGCGTTCAACAATCGCCAACAACAACTGTTCCGTTTCTCGCGTGATTTTTGGAGGTCCCCGCAAGAGTGGGATGTGCCCTCTCGCGCAGCCCCTGAAAATCATGCGAGAACGAGGTGTGTTTTTAACAGGTTGCAGAGGCTGTGGAAGAGCATTCCCTCGTGCTGCTTCCACAAGGAAAGACTTGTGCAACCCGCAGCAGCCTCCCGTAGGCCGCAAGGGCCTGTCAGCGGAAAGAGGACACCGCCTGGAGGTAAGCGGGGCGCAGCAGAACTTGGGGGGCGCTGGGCTGCAGAGGCAATCACAGTGTTCCCCAAGCCTCGTGCATCTTGGGGAACGGTGCAAGGCAGACTTTTTGAGTGGCAGCTGTGGCACTAGGGCTAAAGTTGTAGTCCAGGCCAATCCTCCAGGCCCAGCCTTGGTGCTGCCACTGTTCAGGGCAGCCTAGATGGGTGGGGAGATAAAAGAGTTGGTTCTCTTCTGTTCAGAAGTGGTGGCGGAGGTGCGATACGCCAGCAGAGACATTTTCCAAATATCTGACACACCGAGTCGAAAAGGTTCGCCCTCACTGGCCCGGCAGGAGCCCAGATGCCTTGCCCCAAAGTTGGCATTTCAAAATTGGGATGGAGCTGCCCTTTTCTACCAGCAAAATCACTTACGTCCCCAGAGGAAACCGAGGCGGCTCGGAGCCTGCGCAGGCAGGGGGAGTAAATCCAGTATTTTCCTTCTGTGAACTAGACCGGGCACATCCAAAGGCGAATGAGAGGGGAGCAGGGAAAGGAGGGGGGGCGGAAGAAAGGAAAAAAAAAAAAGGAAGGAGAGGAGAAAGGATGAATGAAAGATAAGAAACGATTGTGTCGGTGGAAAAGGTAAGCGTGCACACAAGCATGAGAGGACAACTCGGTGAAGAAAACATGCTTGGAAACAGGTGGATGTTGTGAGAACTCGGCTGCCGTGGAAGAAAATAATGTATTTCTGCTGCCAGGGCCTTTCTCGGCCTCTTTCCACGGAGGGCCAAGATACTCTGCATTTCGCAAGCTTTTTAAAGGTCTGGGTGAAGTCATGCTAGGGAATCATTTGCAGAGGACTTTCTGCTCCTGCTGTGGAGTTGTGTCTTTGGAGGGACAAAGAAACAACGGTCCAGTGGACACGGAACCACAGAAAGGGGTGTGTGTGAAAAAATAAGCCCTGACTCGCTTGATTGACACAGCAAATCCAGGAACGCTAGGTGCAAACACGGGGAGACGTGCACATGCAAAAAGTAAAGTGGACAGTTAATGAACCGCCCACACCAGGCAATATTTACCAGGCTTCTCTTCTGCTCTGGCCTTTGAAATATCAACGTATAATCTAGCACGAACGTGCGTAGCTATTGCTCCAAAACACTAACAGGTAGTCCTCGACTTACAATCACCGTTGGGACCAACATTTCCACTGCTAAGCAAGGCAGTTAAAAGAGAGTGGCGCCCGGTTTTACAACCTGTTTTGTCCCGATTGTTAAGGGAATCACGTGGATATGAAGCGAATCCAGCTTCCCCCATTGACTTTGCTCAGGAGAAGCCAGCTAGGAAAGTCGTGAATGGGGATCACATGACTCCACATTGTAAATACACGCCGGTTGCCAAGCGCCCGACTTATTGATCCCAGGACTCTGGGGATGCTACGATGGTCATTAAGGGCAAGGACTGGTCATTACGTTCCTTTTTTGGTGCCGTTATAACTTTGAATGGTCACTGAATGAATGGTTGCAAGTCGAGGATTACTTGTAAGGCAGGGGTCTGCGGCCTTGACAACTTTTAAGACTTGTGGACTTCAGCTCCCAGAATTCCTCAGCCAGCGTGCCTGGCTGAGGAATTCTGGGAGTTGAAGTCCACAAGTCATAAAAGGGCCAAGTTTGAAGACCCCTGAACAATACTAATGCTAGCCTGAATGCTTCCAGGCCAAAAACTAATTATTAAAACTTTTTATGGCACGGCATTGGGATTTATCCCCAAATTAAAATGGAAAGCAAACTTCCAATTACATTTCAACTAGGTTAAGAGTTTAGCTAAATTCTTGGCTTAACGGCCCACGATTCACTTAACAACTGCCGTGACTTGCTTAAGCGTAGCAAAAAGGTAGTAAAAATGAAGCGGCCTTGCTTAGCAATAGAAATGTTGGGCCTAATTGTGGTCGTAAGTCGAGAACCACCTCTATTGTCCTAAGATCAATCCAATGAAGTTGTGCAAGAAAAGTGCCCATCTCCTCCGCTTATCTAAGGATTACCTGTAAGGCAGGGGTCTGTGGCCTTGACAACTTTAAGACTTGTGGACTTCAGCTCCCAGAATTCCTCAGCCAGCACAGCTGGCTGAGGAATTCTGGGAGCTGAAGTCCACAAGTCTTAAAGTTGTCAAGGCCACAGACCCCTGCTGTAAGGCATTCAGCTATAATAATCATTTCAGGCGGGGGGGGGTGGGTGGGTTTGCTTCTCGGGATTAACAAAGTAGGTAATGCAAACATTAACACATAAGGTCAAGGTACTTAAATCAGCCGTGTTTCCCCTGGATTCCATATTTTTTTCCCTCTTAAAGCGTCTATGTGAAAAACTCTGCACGTTAAGAAATCAAAACTCTCAATCAGATCTGGGAATAAAAATACCCAGGAACTATACAAGGCTACACTAGGAAACCAATTCCTGAAATGGGTGGGCGAGGGAGAACGAGGGGAGAACTAACATGCCTCAAACAAAAGTCAGATGCAAAGCTTCTTCACATGCGTTTCCGATTCACATGCATTTGAAATCATCCTTCACAGGGCAACTCTTCCTGCAAGCTGGTGGGAGAAGGGATAAAAAGAAGGAGGAAGTGAAATGGGAAGAGGGAGGTAGCCTTAGCCAGAGTTAAGACCAAAGGGGTAAGGTCTGTTTTAAGGAAGATGGCGGGTGGGCACTGTCTTGTAGCCTAACCGCATGATTGCTTTAAGCCAGTGGTTCTCAACCTTTTTAATGCCGCGACCCCCAACTGGTGGTAAATCGAGGACTACTCAACCGGTCGTAAGTCAAGGACTACTCAACTGGTACAGCACCGTTTGCAGAATGGGACTTTTGGCGGGCTCAGCAGGGCAGAGACAGCCTGGACAATTCCTATTGGCTTTTGAAAGCCAATAGAATTAGACTCTATTCAAGAGAGTCTATTCTATTGGCTTTCAAAAGCCAATAGAATAAAAGGGAGTAGCACAGCTAAGGAAAAGGGGGAAAAAAATGGCGGACTGCGTTGTTTGGCGACCCCTGTGAAATGGTCGTTCGACCCCAAATGGGGTCCCGACCCACAGGTTGAGAACCACTGCTTTAAACACAATGGGACCAAGTTGTTTGAAGAACTCTCTTTCCGTATCCATCTGACCCACCAGGATGTGGAGGCAGGATATGCTATGGGTCCCCTCTCCTAAGGATATCTATTTAGTTGCAGGGGTGGGCAACTATGGCTCCTTTAGGATGTGTGGCTCAGGAACTCTGGGAATTGAAGTCCACAGGTTGTAAAGGGCCCACAGCTGCCCATTTCTGATCTAGTGGGACCAGGAAAAAGGGTTTTCTCCGTGGTGGCTCCCTCCCTGTGGAACATCATCCCTGCGGAGATAAGATTGGCCTCCACCTTGACACTCTTTCAAAAGGCCCTGAAGACATGGTTTTGGCAACCTCGGCTCTTTTATGACTCGTGGACTTCAACTCCCAGAATTCCTGAGTCAGCCATGCTGACTCAGGAATTCTGGGAGTTGAAGTCCACGAGTCATAAAAGAGCCGAGGTTGCCTATTTCATACCAAACACATCAAGTGGTTTGTTTGATTGTTGGGGGAGGGGGAGTTTACTGGGTTTTGTATTGGGAGTTATTTCTGTAAGCTGCTCAGAGACGCTGTGAGTGAGTTGGGCAGCCATATAATTTTTCTGAATAAATCAAATAAAAGAAAGAGTAACTCTATAGCAGACATGTCAAACTCGCGACGTCACGTGTCGTCACGTGATGTATTGGGACTGTTTTACAACTGCCGTCAATGGGGTGGGCACGGCTTCCGCATGACGCGTCTGGCCCACGGGCCAGCAGTTTGACACCCCTGCTCTACAGTAGTGGCCAAAATTGTGGAAACCTTTTGGGAAAAGTGTACCTTTGAGGTTTGATGGCTAATAACACCACTTTATTTTGGAGTAGTACCATAAAATTATATATCAATGGAAAGATAATTTAAGTCAAGGAGGTAATGCAACAAAGCTTGTTCAATTATCTGTATTCTATGAAAGGTTATAGCCAAATAACCAGAAAAAGGAAGCACAACTTGTTTAGGTTGATATCAGGTAGCTTTCCTTCCTCTGATTGTAGCCAATGAGCATGACTGTTTAGAGAGCCAATCAGGTGTCATCTTGTTTTGGCAATGAGCCAATCAGATCACAATAGGATTCAGTTATTGATGTCATGTATTGAAGCGGAGAGGAGGACATTTGTCAGTGTGTTATGTGATCGCTGTCAAGTTGGTTGGGTTTTTTTGTGTTCTTTCATTTAGTGACTGCTCTTTAGAAGGCCAGATCCTGAAGTTGAAACTGAAGTACTTTGGCCACCTAATGAGAAGGAAGGACTCACTGGAGAAGAGCCTAATGCTGGGAAAGATGGAAGGCAATAGAAGAAGAAGGGGACGACAGAGGATGAGGTGGCTGGATGGAGTCACTGAAGCAGGAGGCGTGAGCTTAAATGCACTCCAGAAGATGGTAGAGAACGCCTGGAGGAACATTGTCCATGGGGGTCGCGATGGGTCGGATACGACTTCGCAACTAACAACAACATTTAGTGAGCTTGTAAAGCGTAATAAAATTAAAGTAATGGTGCAAAGAAAAGTGGTGTTATTAGCCATCAAACCTCAAATGCACACTTTTCTCAAAAGGTTTCCACAAGTTTGGCCAGTACTGTATAGGAATGCTTAGGACAGACTACAGAAAGCCGAAACGCCAGCAGATGGCAGCAAAGATGTTTCTGCCCCTCTGGGGGAAGAGAGGCAACTGCACTCTGCAAACCTTTAAAGCAGGGTTCTTCAAACTTGGCCCTTTTATGACTTGTGGACTTCAACTCCCAGAATTCCTCAGCCAGGCAGAGTTGAAGTCCACAAGTCATAAAAGGGCCAAGTTTGAAGAGCCCTGCTTTAAAGGGATGTTACACAGGATGACGTTTCTCAATTGAGGTCCACACAGTTAAAGCTGCTGAAACGTCAAGCTGACATTTAGAAGGCAGCAATGATTTAAAAGCTTTGTTGGTCCAGGGTGCCGGAAAGAGGTTTATGAAGAGACTGCAAGAGAACATTAGAAGAATAGTCTATTAAAAAGTGCAATTTGATTATTAGCTGGGGGATAGGTGAACTTCACCCTGCAAGTTGCTGCTACGTCTTAGGGATACAGGTAGTCCTCGACTTACAACCATTCATTTAGTGACCGTTCAAAGTTACAACAGCACTGGAAAGTTTTCACATGGCCATTGCAGCATCCCCACGGTCGTGTAAATAAAAATTTGGGCACTTGGAAACTGCCACGTGTTTACGACAGTTGCACTATTCCTTGGGTCTCGTGACCACCATTGGTAACCTTCTGACAAGCAAAGTCAGTAGGGGAAGCCAGATCCAGTTAATGACCGCCTGGTTCACTTAACAACCGCAGTGATTTACTTGACAACGGTGGCAAAACAGCTTACAAAATGGAGCAAAAACTCGTTTAACAATTGTCTTGCTTAGCAACGGCCATTTTGGGCTCAACTGTAGTCATAAATTGAGGACTACCTGCGCTCTGGCTTTAATCAAAGGCTAGACAGGCCTTGAGTAAAACAAACATTCCCACTGAAATTCACTGCATTACCTTTTATCCAAGAGACTCCCGCTTGACTTCGAAGAAGACTTAACAAGATAGGACACTGGGTTCTGGGAAAGATGGAAGGTCTCCTTAACACAATTTTGAGATTTCACACCCACAGAATCTAGCATAGCATGGTTGCACACACCACACACACACACACACTCCTTGGCTCACTTACTCCCTGCTCTGCCTCCCTAGATTTCCTCCTCCGAACACGTTCCTGCCTGCAGGGAAAGGAAAGGCCATTCACAAATGCATCCGAGAGCCGTGAAGAAGCCCAGAGAGGGCCACATTTCTACCTATTTCAAGGCAATCTCAAGATTTTTCCTGGCAGAGATTTTTCCAGTTGGTTTCTTTTGGCAACCTGGCAGGAAAAAAGTGTGTGAATGCAAAGGGATGAATGTGCATCGAGGTGACAGGACAAGACAATACCTTGGCGCAGGTGTGTTGGCTCGTTTCAAGTCTTCAGGCGGGGAGGGCGGAACAAGTGAAGCTGAAAAGCAAGGGAAGGAAGGAGGGAAGAGCCAAACCAACTGCAGCTTTGTGCACAAAAGGAAAAAGGGAGGGGGGGGGCTTACAAAATAGATATCCGGGATTGCAAGGTCCTCTTCATCTGAAGCTTGGCTGGCAGGCTCGGAGGCCTGGCTTGCTGTCTCAACTTCCGCCGCCGCTGCTGCCGACAACATGGTGGCACACGCTAAGGACGCCGCCTCTCTGCAAAGAAGGGAGATGGGTGAGGATGGGGGCGGTGGCAGTTTGGACTTTGTCTGACAAAAGCGTGACAAGATCCCAAATCCCAGGGGTGTCAAACTCAATTTTATTGAGGGCCGCATCAGCATTGCGGTTGCCCCCGGGGTGTGTGTGTGTGGCCAGGGTGGCTGCAGCCTACTGGGTGGGCGTGGATGGAGTGGGTGTGGCCTACTGGGTGGGCATGGTGACTGTGGGGCCCTGGGCAGGAGTGAGACAGATCTGAGGGTCTCTGGCAGAAGGGGATGGGACCGGGGCAAGTGCCAAGGCATGATCCATTTCTTCATTCCTCACAAAGAGTGACACCTCCCCAGCATGCACCCAGGGGGCAGGGCCGACATGACAGGAGCTGGTTCCTCGCTGTTTCTGGACAGCCTTGTGGAGCTAAGACTGAATGCGTTTCTTCATAGATGGCCACCACAAAATTCTACATTGGCGCCCGGCCAGCCTGGGCCAGGGCCAAGGCAGCAGGGGCCGTTCCCTCGTTGTTTCCAGGATGGCTTCGCGGGCCTACATGAAACCATTTCGCGGGCTGCATCCGGGCCCCGGGCCTTGTGTTTGACATGTCTGCCATATCCACTGGGAAACCCCAGAAGCAGGGAAAAATCCCAAGACCACATGTCCAAATTGGCTCGGATCACTGGCGGAACAGCAATGCTATGATTGGATGACTGCAGCGCATTCTGGATGGAGGGGACCGGCCTTTGCAAAGCATTCGGAAGCTCCGACTGGTGCAGAGCCAGGATAGTTAATGGAGGTGGTTATCTGGCACATGTAGCCAGCCGCTACGCAAGGAGCTAGCCCTGGTTGCCAGCATGCTTCCGGGTGCAATTCAAGGAGCTCCCTGTCATTTTGAAACTCCTTCCCGGCTTGGGACGAGGTTGCTCCGTGAGGGATTGTTTCTCCCAGTTGTTTCTATCCATGCAATATGGTCAAGCAAGATGGACCTGCTTGGATATGCAAGTGGGCTCACATTCCTCAGCTGAGGAATGGCTGGCGGGTGGGGACTTACAGACATGCCTTTTCCACTATCGCGCCCTCCCTGTAAAATGTTCTCCCTCTGGAAGAGCCCAATCCTGCTGGCCTTTTGCAAAGCCCTGAAAGAACTGGCTCTGGGTCTATGATTCCAAGTGTGTGCAGGCACCAGTTTGATTTTGGGGGGGGGGGTGTTTGCACTAGTGTTTATGGCAGGGGGTATTCAAACCTGGTCTTTATGACTTGTGGACTTCAACTCCCAGAATTCCTCAGCCAGGCACGCTGGCTGAGGGATTCTGGGAGTTGAAGTCCACGAGTCATAAAAGGGCCAAGCTTTGAAGACCCCTGGTTTATGGGATATTTTATTGATTTATTTAACATAGCCAGCCTTTATTATAAACAGCTCAAGGTGGCAAACATATCTAATATTCCTCCCTCTTCCTATTTTCCCCACAACAACCACCCTGTGAGGTGGATTGGGCTGAGAGACAAGTGTGGCTCCAAGTCAGCCAGCTAACTTTCGTGCCTAAGGCGGGACTAGAACTCACAATCTCCTGCTGATTGACCCAAAGTCGCCTAACTGGCTTTCATACCTAAGGCGGGACTCGAACTCACTGTCTCCTGCTTTCTAGCCTACTACCTTAGCACTAGACCAGGGGTTTTCAAACTTGGCCCTTTTATGACTTGTGGACTTCAACTCCCAGAGTTCCTCAGCCAGGCACGCGTGCCTGGCTGAGGAATTCTGGGAGTTGAAGTCCACAAGTCATAAAAGGGCCAAGTTTGAAGACCAATGCGCTGGCTGAGGAATTCTGGGAGTTGAAGTCCACAAGTCATAAAAGGGCCAAGTTTGAAGACCAATGCGCTGGCTGAGGAATTCTGGGAGTTGAAGTCCACAAGTCATAAAAGGGCCAAGTTTGAAGACCCCTGCACTAGACCAGCCTGGTTCTCTTAGGCGTATTAAATCTTGCAATTATTGCAATTGTTTTTACTTTAATTTTGTTTGCCACTCAGAGTCCTTCTTGAATTTGAATTAATAAATAAATACGGTTAACGTTTCTACTTTTGTGTGCTTAAACCTTTCAGGGAAGTGACTGATCATCCCTTTGAAAAGGAGATGGAATTCATGCACTACACAGAATCCTAGTTTGATTAACGAGGTCCTGCAGTAAAGGAACCCAAACGGGCTGGATCCTTAAATGTACCCAGCCATCCGTTGTGATTTACAACTGCAACAGCTGAGCTCACACAACGGTACTATGCCAAAACTAAACAAACCGTACAACAGCTGAGCAGAAGGGTGAAACACGCCTGTAGGAACTGGGTGTGTGCGTGTCAAACTGAATTATGTGTCATTTTAATAGCACAAGACTGTTTGTGTATCATCCAATTTTTGGCAAGACGGCCCACAGCAGATGGAAAGAAAGGAAGCCATCCACCATTCAGACTTGGTTTCTATGGATAGTAGATACAGAATGGAAAGATGTATTGCACCATCCTTGGATCGTGTATAGAAGGAAAGTTATTTTTAAATTAAATCCCAAGTGGTTTTTCAGCCAATTATTTGCCTTCTACATGTTCCCTCTGCCATAGGGGGAAAAGGATTGCAATTTGGGAGTTATTTCTTGAAATATTGAGGAGAATCCAGAGCTCGTTCCCCATCTACCATAGAAAGATGTCTCCCGAATAATGTTTGGATATTGCATGCATTAAAAAGGAGTGTGAAGGCATGTATGGATGAAAACAGCTGTGCTGTAACATAAAGAGGCTCTAACCCTGCAGCAGCCACATCAGGCACCACAATCTCAATATCACACTTCGGCTTGAGCTCCACAGTTATCTGCTGGAGGTCATCTTCCGCTCGGACCTGTTCACGAGTCCTGTAGAATAGGAAAAAATAACCCACTTCACAAATCTAGTACGGGCGGTCCTGACTTACGATCGGTAGCTCTGTGACCGTTCGAACATCCAACAGACACCCCCTCCACCCCAAAGCTACTGATGACTAGATTCAAACCTCCAAGGGCCATCCACTCACTCCTACCCAGGGTCACATGATCCCAGTTTGGCACTCGGCAACTAGCTAGCATTTGCAACTGGTTTGCAGCACTCATGGTCACGTGACTGCAATTTATGATGCTTTTGCTGGAAATCAGCATTTACTTTGGCGAGTTAGCTGGCGAATTCTGGGAGGTGAAGTGCACACTTTCTTAAAGTTGCCATGGTTGAGAAACACTGTTCTAGGATATTGCTCTCTTTTTTCAGCATTCCCTGCTAAAAAAGAGTCTTTTCATTGAAGATAACTTTCTAGGTAAAAGCTATAGTCTGCCAGTCAGTAATGACACCACCCCCCCCCCGCACCCTTAACCAACAACCCTGAGGGAGATGGGCGATTCAAAACTGTGAAAAATAAATAAATAACAACCCAACTTAGCTAATTATCTGTATTAGGTAGGATCAGTTATGACATTTCATTCCTGTAAGTATGGAGATGGTAAAGCATTAGAGATCTGCGGGCCTATTAATATAAGAATGTTAGTCTATGAGGCCTCGTACATGAGAGTTACAAAGAATAAAAGAATTGCTGGGATTGGGTATGTCTAGTTTAATGAAGAGAAGGATGAGGGGGGACATGATATCTCAGGGGCTGCCACAAAGAAGAGGGAGTCAAGCACCTTAAGGCAGGACAAGAAGCAATGCATGGAAACTAATCAAGGAGAGAAGCAACCTAGAGCTAAGGAGAAACTTCCTGACAGTGAGAACAATTAATCAGTGGAACAATCTGCCTCCAGAAGCGGTGAATGCTCCAACACTGGAAGTTTTTAAGAAGAGACTGGACAGCCATTTGTCCAAAATGGTATAGGGCAGGGGTAGGCAACCGTGGCTCTTTTATGACTCGTGGACTTCAACTCCCAGAATTCCTGAGCCAGCACGGCTCAGCTTGGAAACCTCTCCCTTCCCCTCAGCGTGGCTGGCTCAGGAATTCTGGGAGTTGAAGTCCACAAGTCATAAAAGAGCCAAGGTTGCCTACCCCTGGTATAGGTTCTCCTGCCTGAGCAGGGGGTTGGACTAGATGACCTCCAAGGTCCCATCCAACTTTATTATTATTACTACTATTATTATTGCTGGACTTGCAATGGCACTGAGGGATTTCTAGAGAGGTAGCCAAGATGTGCAAAAGTATTCAACTCACCTTCCTTCGTGTCCTGAGGACTGTGTGCGCCGCCTGTGAAGGGACACCATGCAAAAAACATACTTCATGAGAATGACTAAAAATGTAGCAAACAGCACCTCCTTTCTCTCTTTCTCATCCAATGTAAGTCCCAAAGGTGCTTTTTTCAAGAGGCAACTGGACTGTTCTTGTTTTTCTTTGAGGACATTTCGCTTCTCTTCCCAGAAGCTTCTTCGGAGCTGAAAAAGCTAAAGAAGCTTCTCGGATGAGAAGCGAAAGGTCTTCAAAGAAAAACAAGGAAGTCACACATATGAAACTCTTCAAAGAACTTTGAGGCATTGTTTACCTTCAAGAGTCTTTATTCCAGCAGCAACACATCTGGCAAGTACATAGTCCAAGCCAAAATCTGACTTCCCCTCCCCTCAGCACATAGTATCAAAGCACAATTCCCTCCTCTAACTAACAGTCATAAATCACATTCTCCAATTAGTTTGAAATGCTGGCTTTCCACCCAGTTCTTCATCCCGCCATACCTTATCATCTCTTATTACAAACAACCTTGGTTCTCACCATTATACAGTGTTGTTTTGTCTAACTAATCTCCCATGCACATTCCTCCTCCTGCCCCCTCAGTATCATCTAATTCTAGCTCTAAAAGTAAAACAAAAGAGGATCAAGATCTTACTTTACCAAAAAATTATAGACCTATATCTCTTTTGAATGTAGATTATAAATTTTTTGCAAAAATTCTAGCTAATAGACTTATGATGGTATTGAATCAAGTGATACATACGGATCAAACAGGTTTTATAACTGGAAGATATATGAAGAATAATGTTAGACAAATTATTAATTTAATAGAATATTTGGACAAAAATAATCAGATTTCTGCAGGATTGATTTTTTTAGACGCTGAGAAAGCCTTTGATCAGTTAAATTGGCAATTTATGTTAAGACTGGTTGAAGAAATGAACTTTGGAGATAAAATTTTACAGGCTTTTCGGAGGTATTTATCAAAGACAATCAGCACAACTTATAGTTAATGGAGGTTTATCTGAAGTATTTCAAATTGAAAAGGGGACTAGACAGGGTTGCCCATTGTCTCCTTTGTTGTTTGTTTTAACGTTGGAAATTTTGTTGATAAAAATTCGTGAATCACCCAAAATAAAGGGAATAGAGATTAATAAAAATGATTATATATTAAGGGCTTTTGCAGATGATTTGGTTGTTACTTTGTCTCAACCAACTCATTCCGTAGTGGAGTTGTTACAATTGATAAATCAATTTGGACAAGTTTCCGGTTTTAAAGTTAATAATAATAAAACTAAAATATTACCAAAAAATATGGCTAATTTGGATAAGGATACTTTGATTAGATTGACAGGTTTTGAAGTTGTAAAAAACGTTAAATATTTGGGGGTATTTTTATCTGCTTCTAATGTAAAATTGTATAAAAATAATTATGAAAAGTTGTGGTTTAAAATACAGAAAGATTTGAATGATTGGAAAAAATTGCAATTATCTTTGTTGGGGAGAATTGCTGCGGTTAAAATGAATGTTTTGCCAAAGTTTCTTTTTTTGTTTCAAATGATACTTATTCTAAAAAAAGAGGTAAATTTAGAAGAATGGCAGAAAGGTATTAGTAATTTGGTGGAACATTCAAAGAATTTTTAATAGAAGGATAAAATTTACACCACAATTGTTTTTGTTAGGCATTATTGCTGATTGTGATGATAAAGAAATTATTTTAATGTTGAGTTTAATTACAGCGGCAAGGCTGCTGATAGAGCAATACTGGAAGGAGTTTTTGCCTACTTTAGAGGAATGGTTTCTTAAAGTTTCTTATTTATCTGAAATGGCAAAAATTTCGGCTTATTTGAAAGATCAATCGCAAGAGAAATATTTTTTGGTGTGGAAAAGATGGGTGAATTTTATACAGCATAAATATGAGATTAAAAAGTATTATTTAGTTTTTGAATAATTTATGTTTAAGGTAACGATTAGAACTATTGTTTTGTTTTGTTTTTATATATTGGAGTTAAAGTATTTAAAATTTTGTTTTTTGAATGTATTTATAATTGTTTGATGTTTATTTAAGTTGTAAGGTTTTTTCTAGTTTTTATTAACCCTGTATTCAGCTCTGGGAAGGAGGGGGGAGGGTGATAGGGGGGAAGGGGGTGGTGGGAGAGGGGGATTATTTTATTGTAAAACTGTAAAAACTTTCAATAAAAGTAAAACTTAAAGTGAAGGAAAATGGATACAATCTCCATATGTTGTCAAAGCAAGAACATCCGTTGACAGTTGCCTCTTGAAAAAGTACTTTCGGGATAACCGTGACCTGGATGACTGAGAATCTCCACAAACATCCAGTGTAAGGGCTCCTCCCCTTCTATGAAATAGCCTGAAGTGCCTCCACTTATGGCATTCTCAAGAGCCTTTCTGGAACTGAGTGGCATCTACATGGCAGGTAAAGGTCAAGATAAAAGTTTCCCCTGTCCAGTTGTGTCCGTCTGTCCGTTTCTTAGCCGAGAGAGCCAGCATTGTCTAAAGCAGGGGTTCTCAACCTTGGCAACTTTAAGACTTGTGGACTCCAACTCCCAGAATTCCTCAGCCAGCAAAGCTGAATTCTGGGAGTTGAAGTCCACAAGTCTTAAAGTTGCCAAGGTTGAGAACCCCTGGTCTAAAGACACTTCCATGTGGCTAGCATTAACTACATGCCAAGGTGCACAGAACGCTGTTACCTTTCCACCAAAGTCATATCTGTTTATCTACTGCTGACTTTCGAACTGCTGGGTGGGCAGGAGCTGGGGCAAGTGACGGGAGCTCAGCCTGTCCCGCAGCACTTGGGTCTCGAACCCAGGCTGTCAGCTTTTCAACGGCTGAGCCATTGCGCCCTCTTATATATGGCAGAGAAAAATAAATAAAGCAAATTTAAGTGGTGAACGCCTAGCTCAGTGGTGGCGAATCTATGGCACTGGTGCCAGAGGCGGCACTCAGAGCCCTCTCTGTGGGCACGCGCATTATCGCCCCAGTCCTAGGCCTTCAGCTGGTTTTTATAAAACCTTTTCGCTTAGGCCTCCGCCACCGTATGCAAAAAAAGGTTCAATCAATCAATTTCAATTTCTCGTGGGAAAAAAAAAAGATCTTGCAAAGTTGGAACTGATTGATTGAACTTTTTAGTCCCACCCAGTCTGCCGTTATCACTGCAGCCACACCCACCCAATGGGCCACGCCCACCGAATGGGCCACGCCCACCCGGCACCCGCCGATACATAAGTGGGTTTTGGGTTGCAGTTTGGGCACTTGGTCTCTAAAAGGTTCGCCATCACTGACCTAGCTTAAGACACCGGAATTCGATTGTGCGGTTATAGTGAACTGTATTATTCTATTATTTCTGCCCTTGTAATAAAGGCATTTTTATTACGGGACTATCTGTAAACCCCTCACAGTCCAACCAGATAAATCCCAGTGAATCAATCAATCAATCCATCCTCTCCAAGCTGATACTCCTACTGCCAATTCTTCCAATAGAAGGGGATCCAGAAGGGAGCCGTTTGCTTTCTGGATCTCTGAGACAACTTGAGATCACTTAAATCAGGGGTCTTCAAACTCGGTCCTTTTATGACTTGTGGACTTCGACTCCCAGAATTCCTCAGCCAGGCACGCGTGCCTGGCTGAGGAATTCTGGGAGTCGAAGTCCACATCATAAAAGGGCCGAGTTTGAAGACCCCTGAATTAAATTCTTGGGAGTACTGGCTAAAAGGGGGGGAAAGCAGGGCGAGAGGGATCTAATCAGGGCTCACCTGTATCGGGGCTGCTCGGAGGATTCGGAAGGAGATCTTTCCGGCACAGAAAGAGATGTGGAAGAGAGCGTGGTTGCTATAGAGGCTGTAGTTGCTTCTTCGAAAGAGGGAGGGGTGCAGGGAAGAAGATCAGGTCGGCCTGTTGTGTCCGTGATGAAGAGAAAGAAAGAAGAAAAAAAAGAAAGAATACTGAGGCTGCGGGGCGGAAAAAAAATCCGCACTCTTCTGGACCATGGCAAATGATCCTTGTACACCTGAAGAGTTCTGATCACATTATACAGAACAGGGAGCGTAACCAATTCATAATTTCATTTTTTAAAAAAACGGAAGCCATTTGTGGTCTTTCTTTGTTGCAGACAAAACAGAGAAACGTGAACGTCTGTTTCTGTTCAGGAAACCTGTTTCCCAATGAATCTTGCACACTCTTAAGAGGTTTTCGGGAGCGCATTAATATGAAATATTTAACTAGCATTCTAAAATGCACAAGATAATCTCTTTTCGGGCTTCAACATCGCCAACTTCTAAATCCTCCCTCAAAATCCATTTCTATAAATTATCTGTCTTTTATACATGCAAATGCAAACCGCAACTCCTAAGAGCAAAATGCATCAAATTAAAAAGAGAGAGAGAGATGGTTAGAAGAGAGATTTGCATAAGATTAGACAGAGCCCTGCAATAGAACCTCAATGTAGAAATTCCTTTCTTTCAATTGGCACTGCAAAGAACTAATTGGCAGAGTAAGGTTATCCTTACTCATTTCCCCTGTTTTTCAACCCCAGAACCCTGTCTTGGATAATATACAGATAATCCTCGGCTTACGACCATAACTGAGCCTGGAACTATAGTCACAGGTTGTTGTGGTCATATGTCAAGGTATCCTATGACCAGCTCTGATTTTTGGAACATTTTTTGGTTGTTAAATGAATCCATTTCCCCCGATGGGCATTTTTTTTGCTGGAAACCGAAAGTAAAAGCCACAAAACGGCAAAAGCATTTGCAAATCATAGTCATAGGAGGGTGCAAACAACCATAAAGGTGAGCCAGTTGTTAAAAACGCAAAATATGATTACATGACCATGGGGGGAGGACAGAGTGTATATGCCAGGGGTCTTCAAACTTGGTCCTTTTATGACTTGTGGACTTCAACTCCCAGAATTCTGGGAGTTGAAGTCCACAAGTCATAAAAGGGCCAAATTTGAAGACCCCTGGTGTATGCGGTAACTTCCAAAACAACTTGTACGTAATTTGGGGAAGGGAAGTTGCTCAAGTGGGCCAGCCGGACCTCATGCCACTAAAATGCCTTGAAGAAAATTAACTCCCAGAATTCCAAGCCAGAATCACTTTGGACTGCTTATCCAGAGGGCCTTAAATTGGGGAAGAATGCCTTTAGATCAGAGCTCTCCAACCGTGGCAACTTTTAAGACTTGTGGACTTCAATTCCCAGAATTCTCCCGGAATTCCCTCACTAGCCCCGCTGGCTGGGGAATTCTGGGAACTGAAGTCCACAAATCTTAAAAATTGCCGAAGTTGAGCCTTAAGTTGTAAGCCTTCTGTTAAAAGTGCTGGGACACATTTCTGCTGCCAACATTCCCACAGCGTTGTTTGGGAAACCAAGCAGAATCGTCTTTTGCAAGTCACGTGCAGGAAGGGTTTTTTGTTTTTTTTTTTTTACAAAAAAAAAAAAGGTACCAGCATCGGCCCATTTTACACACGTGCTCCCAACAGGGCAAGCACAATTAAGCAGCAATTGGAACTATCGCTCCCAGTTGGTTTTTCCTGCTGGTAGAAATAGCTGTCATCAGGGAGAACTATAAGCAATCTAGCACAGCCTCCAGATGCCTTGAATGTCATCACTATGGCCCCCCAAGACCGATGGGAACTGAAAGCTCCAGATTAAAGAAGTCTGGTTTAGGATTCTGCCTTGTGAGGAAAGGGAACGCAGATCAGATAAAGTGCTTAGTTCACAAATGACTGAGGGCCCTTGGATCCTCTGTGCTTGTTCTCTTGCAGACATTTCATTACCCAAACTAGGTAACATTATCAGTGCTAGTGGGGTTTGCTCTCAGTTTACATTCTAATGGCCGGTAATTGACTGGAATTGGAAATTGACCAATGATTGGAAATTTGTCGGAAGCTTTTCTTGGTCTGCCAAGTAGGAGATGCCAACTGGGAGGGATTAAGCTGCCTGTATTAAGCAGCATGCTTCATCATAGGCCGTGTTGGCTTGTTTCCATGACTCTAAAGTTCTACTTTCTACCAACTAGCAGAGGGACAAATGAGTGTTCTTACCTTCCCCCCTGTCGTGGTTAACTTTAGCACCTGCAAAAGCATAGCAAGAAGTTGAAGGAACGGCGGTGGGATGGCGGGACCTACTGGCACTACGGGGAAAGGGGAAGGGATCTGAGCTGAGCCGAGCCACTAAGGCAGCTTTCCCCAAGCTGGCCCCCTCCAGGGTGTTGGGACTCCAATTCCCGGAATTTCCCAACCTTTGCTAGGAATCCAGGGAATGGCAGGACCAACTCATTTAAAGGAGGCCAGAATGGGGAAAGCTTGACTGTGCCTTAGGAGCAGCTCCAGGGGACCCACACTGAGTGGCCCTGAGTGACCCACAATACCTTCGTCATCTAAGGTGGGGTAACTCCTGGCTCCCCGGAGGTCATACTGCACTTCGTCCTTCTCCGAAGGAATCTGGCTGGCAGAGAACGCAGCCATAGGGCCGGATGGCTTAACAGCTAACAAGGCATTCCGTCCTTTCTTTGAGGGAGACGCTTTCAGGGCTTTCAGAAGAGGTCAAAGAAAGAAAAGCAAGGAGGTTCTGTTAAAAGAGAAAACACACACCCACCCTTCCCCTGAAAATAACGGGCATTTTCTCCTTCTCCCCCCCCCCCGAGAAATTAAGAGCCTTCGAACCAAATTAGTAGTCATCTACTAATTATCACCTGTTTGGCTACTAACTCTCTTTTTTTGTCTGAAAGCTTTATACCTGAAAAGGTGTTTCTCAACCGTGGCCACTTTACGATCTGTGGACTTCAATTCCCAGAATTCCCCAGCCAAGGTTGAGAAAAAGCAGCTTGGAGAAAGCACCAGAAGGAGAGATTTCTAGACTAGTGGTTCTCAACCTGTGGGTCGGGACCCCATTTGGGGTCGAACGACCATTTCACGGGGGTCGCCAAACAAGGCAGTCCGCCATTTTTTTTCCCTTTTTCCTTAGCTGTGCTACTCCCTTTTATTCTATTGGCTTTTGAAAGCCAATAGAATAGACTCTCTTGAATAGAGTCTAATTCTATTGGCTTTCAAAAGCCAATAGGAATTGTCCAGGCTGTCTCTGCCCTGCTGAGCCCGCCAAAAGTCCCATTCTGCAAACGGTGCTGCACCAGTTGAGTAGTCCTCGACTTACAACCGGTTGAGTAGTCCTCGACTTACGACCGGTTGGGGGTCGCGGCATTAAAAAGGTTGAGAACCACTGTTCTAGACCCTTATTTTAAAAGACAATCTTTTTTCTGCTAAAATTAGAAAATTCTTAATTTTTTTTTTCTTCAGTGCAGTTTATGTGTGTCTCTAGGTATGATCATTTGCATGTAAAATAGCCGAGGTTCAGTCTCCTGACTTATTCCTAGAAGGGTCTCATGTAATAAATGATGGGAAAGGATCTTCAGGCCCAGAAAAGCCACTTTCAGCCAGAAGAAACCAGCACGGATGAAATGAACAAATTCTTGGGCCTGACCGAAAGACACCCCCTATATTCTTATTTGATAGCGGAAGGGTACTCATAAAACAGGGATTGGCAATGGATGGTAGGTAGGCCAGGATCCCAGATTTCACTGCCCTTGACAATTCAATGAATGGACTTCAACTCTGGGCAAAGGATGGATCAGAAAAATTCAGAAGTAATTAGATCCCCGGAATCAAATCGTTGCTGGCCCTACAAAGCTTTCTTTCTTGCTAATCTGATTTCCTAGCTAACCTGCCACTCACAGGATTTGCTGCAAAGAATGAACACACCATGAGCAGAGGGAAGAATTGATTTATCTGTTTGGGCTGCTTCAAAAGGAGATGATGTAGGTATTACAAATAGTCCTCATTTATTGACCACAATGGGGAACCACCATTTGGTCATTAAGCGAAGCAGTCACGAAGTGAAACTGTGCTCATCGTGCTTCAACTTTCCTTTGCTTTATAGACATGCAAAGATTGTAAATGTGAGTATTCGTTGCAAAGTTGTTGTTTTTTCACAATTATCTTGAGTGCAAATGGTTACTAAGTGAGGCACTTGCTAAAAGAGGACTACATTATCACAGACTTAGAAAGGGGATGAGGTAGACATGAGGCAGGCAGGAAATAGCCTTATCTTTATATGGTAGCCCTACAAGGTAAGCAAGATCAAGAAACCAACTTCACAGGAAGACTATACAGATAGTCCTTAACTTACAACCATTCGTTTAGTGGACATTTGAAGTTACGACACTGAAAAAAGGGACTTATGACCGGTTTTCCCACTTACAACCGTTGCAGCATCCCAATGGTCAGGTGATCAAAATTTGCTTGGCAACTGGCACGGACTTATGACAGTTGCACTGCCCCAGGGGCATGTGACTACCATTTGTTACCTTCTCAGCTGGCTTCTGAGAAGCAAAATCAATGGGGGGAAAACTAGATTTGATAAATGCCCTGACTTGCTTAAGAACTGTAGCAAAAAAGGTTGCAAAATGGGGCAAAACTCACTTAACCTCTGCCATGCTTAGCAAGGGAAATTTTGGTTACAATTGCGGTCGTACGTTGAGGATTATCGGTAACTATACTACCTAGGTCAGGGGTAGGCAACCTTCGGCTCTTTTATGACTCGTGGACTTCAACTCCCAGAATTCCTGAGCCAGCCATGCTGAGGGGAAAGGGAGAGGTTTCCAAGCTGAGCCCTGCTGGCTCAGGAATTCTGGGAGTTGAAGTCCACGAGTCATAAAAGGGCCAAGGTTGCCTACCTCTGGACTAGATGATCCTAATGGTCCTTGAAGTATGACCCACAACTGAGCCAAACATTTCTGTTGCTAAGCGAGACATTCGCTAAATGAATTTGGCCCCATTTTACGACCTTTCTTGCCACAGCTGTTAAGGGAATCACTGCAGTTGTGAAGTTAGTAACATGGCTGTTAAGTGAATCTAGCTTCCCCTGCTGACTTTGCTTATCAAAAAAGTCACAAAAGGGGATCATGTGATCTTGGGTCACTGCAAACGTCATAAATATGAGTCTGCTGCCAAGGGCCCCAATTTTGACCTCGTAACCACAGGGATGCTGCAATGGTTGTAAGCGTGAAAAAGTCACAAGTCACTTTTTTTCAGTGCTGTTGTAACTTCGAACAGTCATTAAGCAAATGATTGTAAGTCAAAGACTACCGGTATAACTATAGTTTACTGAGACAGGATCTTGCCAGGGAATCAGGGGAGAGTCTGTCTGAGTCTCTTTCTAATGTAGCGGCCCCCAACCTTTTCTATACCCCGTACCCTTAGAACGCTTCTGATATATTCTCGCACCCCTTACAAAAGTTCAAAATAATGGCAACGAATCATGCATATACACTAGTGGCCAAAATTGTGGAAACCTTTTGGGGAAAGTGTACAGTAGAAATGCCACCTTTGGTTAAGTTTACCCACCCATTGTTCTTCTAATTTCTTTATAATTGTAGCCTTGTTCACTTAATAATACTATTTTACATCGCTTTCTGGGCGACCAGTCAACTCTTTGCACCATTACTTTAACTTTATGACGTTTTACAAGCTCACTCAATGAAAGAACACAAAAAAACCCAACCAACTTGATAGCGATCACGTAACACACTGACAAATGTCCTCCTCTCAGCTTCAATACAGTGATCTGATTGGCTCACTGCCAAAACAAGATGACACCCAATTGGCTCTCTAAACACTCATGCTCATTGGCTACAATCAGATGAAGGAAAGCTACCTGATATCAACCTAAGCAAGTTGTGCTTCCTTTTTCTGGTTATTTGGATATAACCTTTCATAGAATACAAAACAGATAATTGAACAAACTTTGTGCATTACATTCTTGATTAAATTATCTTTCCATTGATATATAATTTTATGGTACTACTCCCCCCAAAAAAGTGGTATTAGCCATCAAACCTCAAGAATACACTTTTCCCAAAAGGTTTCCACAATTTTGGCCACTACTGTACTTTTGAAAACCCAAGTTTTTGCATCCCCTGGAATATCGTCTTGCAACCCCAGGGGGTGTGAGCACTCCTGGCTGCAAACCCCTGTTCTAACGCTTTCCCTCCTCCATGGTGTGTGTGTGTGTGTGTGTGTGTGTGTGTGTGTGTGTGTGTGTGTATGTGTGTGTCTCAAGACAGGTTTCTGCATCTGCTGTTGTCTTAACCCTTCTGGGTAGTTTCTCCAGGGTTCTCTCCATAGCTCCCTACAGCTGCTCCTTTAACCAGCAAGCATCTTCGGCACACACACACCCAAATAGCATTGTAAATGCCTCCAATGAAAGCAGCAGACACTTACAAGAGCTTTTCCTGAACACCGTATTGGTCATAAACTTGAAGAATCTTTCTGCATAGAAGCTGGGCCTGTGGACTGACACCGTGTCCTAGAAAAACAGGAAAGGGATAAATATTTTTGTAAAAATGTTATGTTTTACAAAACCATGGCTTTGGAAAAAAAAAATCAGACTGCAGGATTGATAAAAAAAAATGTTATCAGTACGCTAGAATACAAGTGCAGGCGATGGACGTTTTGAAAATTATTCCAAGCAAACAGAACTCATTAAAGCAGCCTTGTTTAAGCCCCTCCTAAAGCAGAGCCACATTTTCCCAAGTTCAAGCCGAAACTAGAAGAAATTTAAGGCTTTAAGGAATAGTCAGGAACATAAACCTAATTTCTATAAGGAGACATGAAGGTCTCTACAGCTGTGTGCAGAGACATCGTGCAACCCACACAGTAAGCTTAAACTAAACCCGTACACAAGTGGAACAGTATAGTAATAATAATAATAATAATAATAATAATAATAATAATAATAATAATAATAATAATAGGTCTGCCTATCCCAGGTCCTGGGTAAGGACTCGATAGGTAGACAAAATGCCAAATCCAGTCTGAACATCCGGCTGACTGTGCGATGATCCATAATAATAATAATAATAATAATAATAATAATAATAATAATAATAATAATAATAATAATAATGTGGGAAGAGACCTTGGAGGTCATCTAGTCCAACCCCCTGCTCAGGCAGAAAACCTTATACCATTTCGGACAAATGGCTGTCCAGTCTCTTCTTAAAAACTTCCAGTGTCGGAGCATTCACAGCTTCTGGAGGCAGGTTGTTCCACTGATTAATTGTTCTCACTGTCAGGAAATTTCCCCTTAGTTCTAGGTTGCTTCTCTCCTTGTTTAGCTTCCATCCGTTGCTTCCTGTCCTGCCTTCAGGCGCTTTGGAGAATAGCTTGACTCCCTCTTCTTTGGGGCAGCCCCTGAGATATTGGAACACTGCTATCATGTCCCCCCTCGTCCTTCTCTTCGTTAATCTAGACATTCCCAATTCCAGCAACCGTTCCTTATATGTTTTAGCCTCCAGTCCCCTGGAGGGGGTGTGGATGCTCCTATTCTGGAAGTTATAAAATTCTCAAGGATAGTTTAATTGCCTTACCTGCCTATGGCTGGATTAGATGATGTTTGGGATCCCTTCCACTTCCATCATTCTATAGATTTCAATTGATTTTTTGCAGAGTTGGACTAGATGATCTTAATGGTCCCTCCGAATTCCCTACTACTATGATTCTGAGTCTATGAAACCTCAAATCGCTCTTCCCTAGCTATACTGCTTAAGACAACTTTCACCAATAAGCCCTGATTATGGACTGATATGTTGTTGGAATATATCATCTGTTATGGCAGAGGTCCCCAACCCCCGGTCTGTGGACCGGCACCAGGCCGCGGCATTCCAGCAACCGGGCTGCGCAAACAAGCGAAGCCTCATCCGCGGGATGCAGGCAGCACACGAAACCATGCCCCCTCTGGTCCACAGAAAAACCTCTCTCCACGTAACCAGTCCCTGGTGTCCAAAAGGTTGGGGGCCTGTGTGTTTATGGCACTGAGAATTACAGAACACAAGTGCCCCATAACTCTTTATACCCAGTGGTTCTCAATCTGTGGTCCGCAGACCCTGGGGGGCCACAATGTCATCACAAGTAGTCCGTGAAGGCTTGAAGAAACGTTATAGTTTAAGTCAAGATTTAAGTCCGTGGCCACAAAAGGTATTTAAAGAGGGTCTGTAGTGAAGAAAAGATTGAGAACCACTGGTTTATATCTTCATTATTGGGTAGATTAATTTCCTCTGCTAGTTCCCTTCGGGTGGCAGCATAACCAAGGGCAACATGGGATCACTCTTAGGACAAGCCACCATATGGTACCGTTCAGTTGGGTTCCAACTTACCCCATCATGGACAAGAGCTTTCCACGTATGCTCCAGTTTCTTGATTAACCTGGAAGGAAGAGACAAGCAAAGGATTGAGCGGGGGAAAAGAAGAACCAAATTAAAACAGGACCAAACACCAGTCTCTTCTCTGGATGCACTCAGAGTGTGGTCAAAAAAAGTCAAGGTGACAGCCAAAATGATGCAATCAAAACTCCACAGTCGTTCTGGTCAGTCAGATAAATGGCACATAAATGTAATAAATAAATAAATGAAAGAATGCCCTGAGTTCTCAAAGAGGAACAGGATGTGGGGCATACCTGTAGGACTGGAGAATATCGATGATGCCGACGTGCAGCAGCAGACGCTCCCCTCTGCCATTCACGGCTGGAATACCCCCCATTCTGAAAGGACAGAGGACAGAAAATTACTATCTATTGGCTCAGTTAAAGTTAGAACCAGTTTGGTCTAGTGATGAAGACACCAGGCTACAAAGCAGAACACAGGAGTTCTAGTCCCACCTTAGCCATGAAATCCGGCTGGGTGAGTTTGGGCCAATCACCAGGAGACTGGGAATTCTAGTCCCACCTTAGCCAAGAAAGCCTGCTGGGTGACTTTGGGCCCATCACCAGGAGACTGAGAGTTCTAGTCCCACCTTAGATATGAAAGCCAGATGGGGAACTTTGGGCCAATCACTCAGCCTAAACCACTTCAGAGGATTGTGGTGGGAAAAAATATGAAGAAGATGTGTTGATAGATAGATTAGATCAGACATGTCAAACTCGTATCGGAGCTTTTTTGGCATTGCCGGCATTGGGGTGGGTGCGGTTTTGCGATGATGTGTCCGGCTTATGGGCCAGCAGTTTGACACCCCTGGATTAGACAGACAGACAGACAGACAGACATTTTTTACTGTGGGCACAATGGCATACATTAAAAATGAAATTTAGCTGCCTGCTCTCAAAGTGTATGCATACATAACACATTTAAATATACTATATACAACATATGTATAGGCCTACAGCCTTACATATAAGTAACATATAAATATTAATCACTGTCCATCTTGAATATATAATGGAAGGAGGCAAATTTAGAGTTCACAAGGTTGATACTGTATGGAACAAAGCTGTGACTGAATCTGGATGTTCTGCTATGGATACCACGGAGCCCCCTCCTCCCAGAAGGTAACAAAGAAAACAGGTCGTGAAGAGGATGTGTTGTGTCCCAAACAATCCTGTGGACCCTACTCAAGCAGCGCTTCTGTGCTATGTCCTGGATGGGAGGGAGGGAGCTGCCAATGATCTTTTCGGCCATCCTCACCACTCTCCGCACCGCCTTCCTGTCTGAAGCAGGGATGCTTCCAAACCAGACTGTGATGCTGTATGACAGGATGCTCTCGATCGTCCCTCTGTAGAAAGTGGTCAGGACAGGGGAAGAAAGATGTGTTTTTCTCTCATGTGACGCAGAAAATGCAGACGCTGCTATGCCCGCTTCACCAGTGTCTCGCTGTTGAGCGACCAAGCCAGCCTACTTGTTAGCTGCACACCCAGGAATTTGATGCTGGTAACCACCTCCACAGGTGAATCATTAATGCACAGAGGAGTGCAGCTATGCCTGCCTTTTCTGAAATCGAGAATGATCTCTTTGGTTTTTCCAATGTTTAAAACTAGGCTGTTTTCCTTACACCAGTTCATCAAAACCTCAACCTCCTTGCAGTAAGCACCCTCATTGTCATCTTGAATAAGGCCCACCATTGTTGTATCATCCGCATACGTCACAATATGGTTGGTGGCAAACCTAGCACAACAGTCATGGGTCAACAGGGTGAACAGAATATTTGGTGCCTTATTTGTAAAATAATAAAGGTGGAATACAAGTGAACAAATAAAGTCATGGATGCAATGCCCAGCTTCCACTTTACACTCCGCTAAACTTAACATTTATATCCTGTTTTTATATTTGAATATTCTATTATATACCACCCAGAGCCCCTCCTTGAGGGAGATGGACAGTTTAAAAAATGGGAAAAATAAAATGAGATAACTAAATACGTGCCAGTTACCAGGCATCCAAATCCAAGCGATCTGCCTAATAACCGTGGTGATTTGCTTAAGGACGACAGCAAAAAGAGCCGCAACGTTGGGCACAACTGACTTAACTGCTTAGCAATGGAAAGTCAAGTCCCAATGGTGGTCATAAGTCAAGGACTTATCTGTGGTGTTACAACACCCATCATCTCCAGCCGTTGCAGTCCTTGGGGAGGAAGGTCACACAATGCACCACGATTTGGACTTGCACTCATTTACCGAGGATGTAACACGTTAGGCTAATTCAGGGGTCTTCAAACTTGGCCCTTTTATCACACGTGGACTTCAACTCCCAGAATTCCTCAGCCAGCATGCCTGGCTAAGGAATTCTGGGAGTTGAAGTCCACAAGTCATAAAAGGGCCAAGTTTGAAAGCCCTTGGGCTAATCCTTTACTGAGACAGATTTAGCTGCCAATTGGGGATCTGAGCGACACCCAAATTTGTCGCTGCAAAAAATTGGCTGAATCACTGCAAAGAATCAAATGCTGATGCGCATTCAACACAATGGCCTCTCATTTAGGGTAATGGGAGCTGGCAATCTTCCAGGGACTTCAACTGTTCCGAATTGCGTTCTCCAACATTCCTCATGTTCTGAAATCTCTCTTTAAGCACTTGAGTTGGGAGAGACGAAACCCCCCCCAAAAAAGCTCCAAGAGAGAGAAAAGAGAAGAGCACTTAAACATAATCATCCCCGGCCCTCCCCAAAGAGATTTAGATGCCAGGCTTTGTGAGCGTGGCTGAAGATTTTTCTCCTCCTCCCCCCAGAAGCTGGCAAAAGCATAAAGAGATTATAAATACGTTAGCCCACCACCACTGTTGCACATTCACACATTCCTCTGTCTCCAGGGCAGTAACATCCTTGTGGTTATGCTACTGAAATGAATTTCCTTCGGGTGGAAGGTAACACGGGTAGTCCTCAACTTACAACCGCTTTGTTTAGTGACCGTTTGACATTACAAGGGCACTGAAAAAAGCGACCTAGGACTGGTTTTCACACTCACAACTATTGCAGCATCCCTAGATGATCCCAGGACCAAAATTCAAGTACTTGTCAACTGGCAGGTATTTAGGATGGCTGCAATGTCCTACGGCAGTGATGGCGAACCTTTTAGAGACCGTGTGCCCAAACTGCAATCCAAAACCCACTTATGCATCATCGAGTGCTGGGTGGGTGTGGCCCATTAGTTGGGTGTGGCCAATTGGTGTGTGGCCCATTGGGTGGGCGTGGCTGCGGTGGTAACGGCAGACTGGGTGGGATTAAAAAGTTCAATCAATCAATTCCAGTTTTGCAGGATCTTTTTTTTTCACGCGAGAAGTTGAAATTGACTGATTGATTGAACCTTTTTTTTTTTTTTTGCACACGGCGGCGGAGGCCTAAAGCGAAAAGGTTTTATAAAACCCAGCTGAACGCCTAGGACTGGGGCAACAGCACGCGTGCCCACAGAGAGGGCTCTGAGTGCCGCCTCTGGAACCCGTGCCATGGGTTCGCCACCACTGTCCTATGGTTTTCCCAGTTGCAATGTATGGCTGTGAAATTTGGACCATAAGAAAGGCTGAGCACAAAAGAATGGAGGCCTTTGAACTCTGGTGCTGGAGAAGACTCCTGCGAGTCCCCTGGACAGCAAGGCGATCAAACCGGTCAGTCCTAGAAGAGATCAACCCCGACTGCTCTTGAGAAGGCCAGATCCTGAAGTTGAAACTCAAGTACTTTGGCCACCTAATGAGAAGGAAGGACTCACTGGAGAAGAGCCTCATGCTGGGAAAGATTGAGGGCAACAGAAGAAGGGGACGACAGAGAATGAGGCGGTTGGATGAAGTCACTGAAGCAGTAGATCTGGGGTTATTTAAAACTTGGAAATTATGAATATTAAACGTTAAATTTAAATATTAATGGGAAAACTAAAAAATATGGGAAAAACTAATTAGGACATTGATTGTCTCTAACGATTGAATGTTAAAATAACTAGAATATGTATAAACTGAAAATTATTGATAAATGTAAGAAAGTTATTTTTTATTTAATCGATGTAATAAGAATTGTATTAGTTTAAATATGAGGCAGTAAGTACTAAGGGGAAAAGAGAGGAAATATTTAATGTAATAGTTTGAGACCTGTACTAAAGACACTTCTATGTTACTGAATTATCGATTAACTCAGTTGCCACTTTGCTTTTTAAATATTCAAATGTAAAACTAGAAAATCAATAAAATTTTATTTAAAAAAAATAGAATATTTTAGAGCCAACATCCAATTCTACTGGATGAGAACTTGACTGGCAAGAATTCTAAGACCGGCTTCTTCCAAGACTGTCTTGCAACAAACTCCATCTGTACACAAAACAATCAATCGGTCTCATGAAACATCTGGCCCCATGGTGAACCTATGGCATGGGTGCCAGAGGTGGCACGCAGAGCCCTCTCTGTGGGCACGCATACCGTCACCCCAGTCCTAGGCCTTCAGCTGGATTTTATAAAATCTTTTCGCTTTAGGCCTCTGCCACCGTGTGCAAAAAAATAAATAAATCAATTTCAACTTCTCGTGGGGAAAAAAAAAGATCTCGCAAAGTTGGAATTAATTGAACTTTTTAGTCTCACCCAGTCTGCCGTTACCACTGCAGCCACGCCCACCCAATTTGCCACACCTACCCAATGGGCCACACCCACCCAATGGGCCATGCCCACCCAGCACCCGACGATACATAAGTGGGTTTTGGGTTGCAGTTTGGGCACTTGGTCTCTAAAAGGTTCGCCATCACTGATCTAGCCCATCTGGAGGGCCCAACTGTTCCCAGAAGAGCAGAAAACAAGCAGACTAAGCTACTGGCAGAAGAATCAGTTTGATATAGTGGTTAAAAGCATCAGGCTAGAAACTGGGGTGAGTGTGAATTCTAGTTCCATCTTAGGCACCAAGTCAACGGGGAGACTTTGGACCGGTCTCTTGCTTTCCACCCTAGGAAAGTGACAATAGCCAACCACTTCCGAAAATGGTGCCAAGAAAACTGGAGGAATTTGTCCAAGCAGTTGGCAGAAGTCAAGACTGACTTAAGATACACAACGCTATGTAAAGCCTTACCAAGCCCGAGGAACCATCTTTTCAATTGGATGAAAAAAGGACATTCGCCTGGGACAGTGATCTGCATTCTCAACTTCGTAGGTCTCCACAGGGCATGGAGAGTCACGATGGTGGGACGGAATGGTGTGATAAAAGCCCTGTTTTTTATATACCATATATAAACCATATATATAAAAAAGTAGAGCTTCAATTGCAGAATTGTGGTCAGCATCTTGACTATGCCCTGTAGATGCCCCTGAATTCCTTGGTTAGAAATTTTTCCCTCTCCCCAACCGTTCCGGATCATTACATTTTGGGCAACATAACCACATTATTCATAGAACAAGTCCTTGCAGACCACAAGCCAGCATGCTAAAATCTTCCCTGGACATCTGCTTGGAAGAGTCAGCAATACGGGCATTGAATTATGATCAAAACTGAGCTCAACACTTCTGTAGCTAAGCACAACCGTTGTTAAGTGAGTTTTCCCCCTTGTACAATCTTCCTTGCATTGTTATTAAACGAAGCACAATTAACCAGTGGAACAACCTGCCTCCAGAAGCTGTGAATGCTCCAACACTGGAAGTTTTTAAGAAGAGACTGGACAGCCATTTGTCTGAAATGGTATAGGGTTTCCTGCCTGAGCAGAGGTTGGACTAGATGACCTCCAAGGTCCCTTCCAAGTTTTTAGTAGTAGTAGTAGTAGTAGTAGTAGTAGTAGTAGTAGTAGTACTAATAGTAGTAGTAGTTAAGTTTGCATCATAGCTGTTAAGTGAATCTGGCTTTCCCCATTGACTTTGCTTGTCAGAAGGTTGCAAAAGGTGATCAGGTGACACCCCCCCCAGATCACTGCAACCGCCATAAGTACATGCCAGTTGCCAAGCATCCAAATTTGGATTACGTGACCAGGGGGATGCTGCAACAGTTAAGTGTGGGAAACGGTCATAAGTCGCTTTTTATCAGTGCCGTTGTTAACTCTGAATGGCCACTAAATGAACAGTGGTAAGTCGAGGACTACCCGTCCTCAAAACTGCCGGCGTGACTTACGTGTCATCCGTGTCAATGGGCTCCCCTCGAGAAGCCCCACCTTGGATCGACTCCATGGCGGTGGAATACAGAGCCTTCTGTCCCACGGGGCGTTTTTCATCCGACATGCTCTGGGCACCGTCAACTTGTCGTTCCCGTTCCTGCTGGTCTATGTTGTGCACCCCGAGGAGCAGACTGTAATCCATGATTTTAAAACTCTCTAGCACCTGAAGGTTACGGGAGGAAAAAAAAGGAGAAACCACAATCAAATCTGCAGTGCGACGGAGCTTAGGAGGGCTGCTAAAGTCCGTTGACTTCTGACAGTTTGGACCAAAGCTTCCGTTGCTAAGCAAAGTAGTTGTTAAGTGAGTCATGCCCAATTTTACAATTATCGGGGGGGGGTCACAGTTGTTTAAGCAAATCACTGCAGTTTGTTAAGTGAATTGTGTGGTTGTTAAGCAAAACTGGCTTTCCCACACTGACTTTACTTGTCGGAAGCTGGCTGGGAAGGTCGTGAATGGCAATCAGGTGACCCCAGGATGCTGCAACCATTGTAAATCCCCTGTTTTCCTGAAAGTAAGGCCTACACCAGGGGTAGACAACCTCGGCTCTTTTATTCAGTCAGCTCAGGAATTCTGGGAGTTGAAGTCCATGAGTCATAAAAGAGCCGAGGTTGCCTACCCCTGGTCTACACCGAAAATAAGACCTAGCTTGATTTTGGGGGGTGGGCCTAATATATGCCCTATCCCCCAAAATAAGCTCTAGTTTTGGGTGAGGCACACACCTAAAAATCAAGCTACAGTGGGGGTGGAGGGGTGGAGCTGACCCACGCGCCCCACACCCACTCACCTTGCAGCCAGGCCTCTCCTCACTAGCCCACTTCTGTGGCGTCTTCTGCAGCCAGGCCTGCATTTCTCAGTCATAGGCCTTTCCAGAAGGCCACTGCAGCCGAGAACTGAGCTATGGATTCAATCTATAGCTCGGAACTCGGCTGCATAGGCCTTCCATAAAGCCCTGACTGCAAAATGCAGGCTGGAATGCAGCTGTAGAACGAAGCTGCTCCTTTGGTCAGATGAAGTGGGCCAGCTGGGCGGGGCTGTCTGTGCCAGAGCTGAGTACAAAAGACACCCCCTGAAAATAAGACCTGGTGCCTCTTTTGGAGGCAAAAAAAAACATAAGATCTGGGTAGATGCTGGTTGCTAAGTGTCTGAATTTTGATCATGTGGCCCTGCGGATGCTGCAGTGGTCCTAAGTGGGAGGATGGAACGTAAGCCCCTTTTTTCCAGTGTTGTTGTAACTTTGAATGGTCACTAAAAAACCGATTGTCAAGTCGAAGACGGCACGTGCTCTTCTTCTTCTCCTTGCTGGGTTGTTAACAATACATCACTATGAATCGTTCAAGGATGGCCGGTCACCACCTCCTCCTCCTCCGACTTACCAAACAGTCCCTCTGCAACGTCTTCACCAGAGCACTGAAGGTGTCTGCGTCCAGCATGATGCCCTCGGGCATATCCTGCATGAAATCCAAATCTTTGTAGGTGGGGCTCGACTTATCCTTCTCTTTCTTGGACGCCCGGCGTTTGTAGGTGGAGCCTTTGAGGTCGTATTTCAAGTGCATCTTCACCACCCGGGGCAGGATGTTATTCATCACCACCACGCGGATGTTTTTGCCCCCGGATTGGACGCAGTAGAGACCGTAGAACTTTGGCAGCAACGTCCGTGGATTCTGGTTCAAGTTCTAGAGGGAGATTTTTAAAAGGCGTATAGAAGAACACTGGGCGTAAGACCTGATTTTTATGCGTTTGACCATCCAACTTTGTACCTGAGGGACCTGGGGCTCCTAGTGGAAAAGAAACTGTATCCTTCAACCTCTTCCTCCGTCTTCTGAGTTTGCTTTTTATTAGATTTTTTTATCCTACCTTTATTATTTTTATAAATAACTCAAGGCAGCAAACATACCTAATATTCCTTCCTCCACCTATTTTCCTCACAACAACCCTGTGAGGTGGGTTGGGCTGGGAGAGGGACTGGCTCAAATTCACCTAGCCGGCTTGCATGCCTAAAGTGGGATTGGAACTCACCTGATGATTGGTCCCAAGTCATTCAACTGGCTTTCATGCCTAAGGCGGCACTAGAATTCATGTCTCCTGGTTTCTAGCCTAGCGCCTTAATTACTAGATCAAACTGGCTCCTATTTATTTATTAAATTTATATGCCACTCATCTCACTAACAAGTAACTCTGGCTGGGCTGTTTCTAGGTTATAGTATGCTGTTTGGTTTCATTTATTTATTTATTTTATTTATGAGACTTATATACTGCTTTAAGTGCAAGCACTCTCTAAGCGGTGTACACCAGTAAGCAATGTGTATATATTTACATTGCCCCCAACAATCTGGGTCCTCATTTTACCTACCCCGGAAGGATGGAAGGCTGAGTCAACCTTGAGCCGGTGAGATTTGAACCGCTGACCTGCTGAACACAGTCAACTAAAGTGGCCTGCAGTACTGCACTCTAACTGCTGCGCCACCTCGGCTCAGTTATATGTCAGCATACGTCCAATTTAGTTACTGATATGCATGTGTTTGCTGCCTACTCATACAACTCCAGGACTAGAATATTCCAGAACATTCAAATCACATTCCAGGCCGTGCCAATTCATATATCTGTTCCTGGAATGATTGGGGGGGGGTGTTCTGGATGTTTATTCATCTGAGCTTTTCCTGGTTTGGGATTAAATTCTGGAAAACAGGTTTCATCTGCATCAAGAGGGTCTAATGGGAAAAACAGCCCTTCTACACAATTCTTCCCTTTCATACAGATACATTTTCGAAACTCTAAACGCCTACAAGGGACAGGGTCGGACACATACCATATAATAACCTGGAAGAAGTTTCTGGAGGAACTCTGCCTCTTTGTGCATCACAGTCTTGATGATGAATTCATCGTCGCTGGTGACATAGAAGAGGGAGCCGCTGGCCCCAGGATTGGAGAGCTCGATCAGCGGCTCGTTGCACAAGGAATACTGAGAAGGCAAGAAGAATTCAACAGCATGTGTTAAAGAATATCAGTACAGGTAGTCCTCGAGTTACTTTCACTCATAAATGAAAATGTGTGGGAATGAATCTCATAACTGACGCAAGCAGCTCGTTAAGTGAACATGAGTTATCTCAGGGTGGGGAAGGCCATGGAGGGCCTAGTGATGGAACAGGCCAAGGCCTCCCAACCCACTAAGATACCTCATGCTTCCCCATCCCTTCCTGCTGCACCAGATTCACTTTGAAAAGATCCTCTCTGCCGTGGTTCCTGCTGCCACCCGGATCTGAGGCCAGGGGACCCTTCCGCGTGCCTCCGGAGGCCGGATTGGGGCACCTTTTCCAGGCCGCTGTCTCCCGAATCTGAGACCTGGGGACACTTCCACGGCCCTCCGGAGGCCCGCTTCCAGGTGGCAGCAGCCTGGAGAAAGCCTCCAGAACCCAAATCAGGCCACCGGAGGGCCACGGAAGCATCCCTCGGCCTCAGATCTGGGTGACAGCAGCCTGGAAAAGGCTTCCGACGTCCCGATCCAGCCTCCGGAGGCAAATGGAAGCGTCCCCCGGCTTCCGTTCTCTGTTGCAGAGAACAGAGGCCTAAACTACTATGAGATCGCACGAGATCAGTAGCGTGACATCTCGCCCCACGGATCTCGCGTGATCTCAGAGTACTTTAGGCCTCCATTGCCTGTGAACACACTGAAGGCCTGGAGCAGCCAAGAAAGCAAAGGATCTCGATCTTTGCAGGGTGATTATTGAAGGCCTGGTGCCTAGGGAGACCCAGAGCAGGGGTGGGGAGGGAGGGAATAACCAGGGTGAATGATACAGAGCCTCTGCGGTCGCTCGTAAGAGAGAATGACTGCCGTGGTGCTACAATATTCGTAATTTTGGGACTTGCTCGTAAGCACTAGGGGGCGCTTATTGCGTAACTTCGAACGCTCGTAACTTGAGAATTACCTGTAGACTTCTCCCTATTTGCTCATCCCAGCTGAAAGGCCCTGACCCATGCATTCCATAGGTCAGTGATGGTGAATCTTTTAGAGACCGAGTGCCCAAAATTGCCCCTGCCCCCACCTTGCACCCCTGCACCCCCGCTCAGCCCCCTGCTCTGCCCACCCCCAGGGCCATCCACCGCCTCCACAGCCCGCCGCAGATCGTCCAGGTGGCCCAGCAGCGCCATGGCAGCTACACCCTCTACCCACACCTCGCAGCATCAACTGCGCGCAATGGGGTGCGAGGACGGAGTCTTGTCTCCGTTGCCTGGCTGCCATGTCCTTGGGTGCGCTGCTCCGTGCGGGCCGCGCCCAGGGGGTGACTTTCCTCCGGGGGGGCTGCTTATGAGGGGGCCATGGGGGGAGGTGGGGCTGAGGTGATGGCGCACGTGCCCACAGAGAGGGCTCTGAGTGTCACCTCTGGCACGCATGCCATAGATTCACCACCACTGCCATAAGTCACTGGGTAATACAACCTAACACCAATCTAGGCAGTCCTTGACTTACAGCCATTTGTTTCCTGACCGTTCAAAGTTACAACAGCACTGAAAAAAGTGACTTATGAGCAGTTTTCACATGGATGACTGTTGCGGCATCCCCACGGTCATGTGATCAAAATTTGGGCGCTTGGCAACTGGCATGTATTTATGGTAAGTTGCACTGTCCCGGGGTCATGTGATCACCTTTTGTGACCTTCTCAACCGGCTTGTGACAAGTAAAGTCAATGCGGGAAGCCAGATTCACTTAACAACCACATGATTCACTTAACAGCTGTAGTGATTTGCTTAACTGTAGCAAAATAAAAAATAAAAAATGTCGTAATATGGGGTGCAGCTCACAGGTCAACTGCCTTGCTTAGCAATAGAAATTTTGGGCTTCATCGTGGTTGTAAGTCGAGGACTGCTTGGTCTTTTTATTTGCAAAGAATGAAAAAGATGAGCAGATCTTACCAAATAATCATCCGGACGAATGCCAAAAAGTTCTCGAAAATAGCGGAAAGCTACAGGGGCGTACGTTTTGAACCTGAAGTCGGGGTAATGGTGCGCTGGAGTGAGATTACTGCCTTCACTACATTTTGGGAAAGACAGAAACATGTTCACACTGAGCAACACTTTCCTCTTTTCTTACAATTGATAATGAAATGCATCACTTGTACCGCTGGTAAGGCCTTCCATTTTGGCTATTTTGGAGGGAAACTCAAGGTTACCTCAGGAACCGTTTCCCCCCAGTGTTATCAGCTTGTCCCACTTGCAACAATAGAAGGGGCATGCTGCAGACCCTGTCGGTCAAAGAATTCTGACCGGCAGAATCCAAAAAAAAGAGCACCTTTGCCGTGATTCCCGCCCTTTGGAACATCATGCCCCCTGAAGTGAGATCTACCCTCACCCTCTTAAGCCTTTTGGAAAGGCCTTAAAACCTGGTTCTGCCAACTGGCCTGGGGTCCCAATGGGAATGTTCCATATTGGAGGTGGTTAGTGCAATTTGGCAACTTTAAAATCTGTGGATTTCAACTCTCAGAATTCCTCAGCCAGCCATGCTGGCTGCAGAATTCTGGGAGTTGAAGTCCACAAGTCTTAAAATTAGTGGGTTAGTGCAGAATTCCCCAACATTTTGGGATTGGCGGCCCAGAGCAAGGGGAAAAGGGAAGGTTTGTGGGGCGCCGTGCTTGCACAAGTGGGGTCGCAAATGTCCGCAATCACACTTGCACAAGTTGGGCCGTGAACGTCCGCAATGCTCATGGCAACGCTTGCATGACTGGGGCTATACACACACGCGCAACGGCCAGCCATTCACGTGGCCTGGTGGCCAATAGGCCACAGCCTGGTCATGGACCATGGACCACAGCTTGGGGACCCCTGGGCTAGTGGATTAGAAGAAGACTCCATCTCCCCCCCGGTTATATATTGGCTCCTTCCTTAACTATCTTTCTGAATTTTAATATTTCTCGTGTAATGTTTTACCATTTATATTGCCGTTTTTATGTCGTTGCAAGCTGCCTGGAATCACTTGATGGTGAGATGGGGCGGCATATGAATTTAATAAATAAATAAAGTGAACTTCCTCTTGGCCAGCTTCAATTGCCTCATCGTGTAGCGCGGCCTCCCTTGTTAGTAGGACATTACCTGGGAAAAAAAATGCTCTCCACTACGTAGAAATCTTGCATCAAAACATCCCTCTCAGGCTTGGAGCTCAGATTTCCCACAGTGTAGCCAATCCCCAGCTGGATGGCCCCCTTGAGGGTGGTTGACGTGGTCTGCAGCAGCCAACAAAGAATAGATTAGGTTGAGCAGCACTTAGAGCAGGACATCTATATTATGTCTATGGAGAGTCTCAACCATCCAGGTCAGGGGTCTTCAAACTTCGCCCTTTTATGACTTGTGGACTTCAACTCTCAGAATTGAAGTCCACAAGTCATAAAAGGGCCAAGTTTGAAGACCCCTGATCCAGATCCTGGTCGTCCCAAAGGTGCTTTTTCCAAAAGGCAACTGGTCTTCCTTTGGGGTTTTTTTTTTTGCTTTGAAAATGCCTCACTTCTCATCCAAGAGATTTCTTCCGTTCTAACTGAAGTTTGAACCAAAGAAGCTTCCTGAATGTGAAGCGAAACGTTTTCAAAGAAAGGAACCAAAGAAGTCCAGTTGCCTTTTGGAAAAAGTGCCCTCCTGGTGACTTAACATAGAGAAGAGCTCCTCTTCGCTGGTTGGGAGCAACAATTCATAACAGCTAGTATGGTGTTGACATGAAGTTGTCACACCAGAAGAAGGAAGACCCAGGTTTTAATCCACCGCTAGCTATGGGACATTGGGACAGTCTATCTCAGCTCAAAAGACAGGGTAGTTCAGTGGTAAAGATGCTATAATAGGAGCAGGACAACTATTCTATTGCCCCCTCAGCCATGGAAGCTTATTGGCAGATGTTGGACCAGTCCCTCCCTCATACCCCAAAAGCAATCAGGTGTAGTGGGGAAAATGCTGGACTAGGAGGGGGGGGGAGACTCAGATTCTATTCCTCCTTCAGGCATGGAAGCTCATTGGCTGACTTTGGTCCAGTCCCTCCTTCTCAGCCTAGGAGCCAATCGGGTATAATTAAGGGGCTAGACTAGGAGCAGGAAGTTCTCCACCCCTCTTGGACACAGAAGCTCTCCAGGAGCCTTTGGGCCAGTCCCACTCTTTCAGCACAGTCTATCTCATAAGGTGGGGGCTGTGAGAACGCCTATGTACACAAATCAAATAAACACATACCAAGAATTGCAGCAAAGTGGAATGAATAAAGGCTTGTCTTAAAGGTGTGTAAGGCAAAGGTTTCCTGATTTGTTTTCTTCTGTCATGATTATTCCAGGGCAGGGGTTCTTCAAACTTGGCCCTTTTACGACTTGTGGACTTCAACTCCCAGAATTCCTCAGCCAGGCACACGTGCCTGGCTGAGGAATTCTGGGAGTTGAAGTCCATAAGTCAAAAAAGGGCCAAGTTTGAAGATCCCTGTTCCAGGGGAAGGATTTGTACATGGTTTTTTTAAAAACACAAAACAAAAACATAAGCCTACTACAAGGCTCACCCTTCAGTTTTCATATCTCCTGCCTCCGACTGTAGTCAAATGGGATTCTAACTGCCTCAGGAAAGTGGATTGCAAGGGGCCTTGGGCTTGGTCACACAGCCCTCCTCCATCTTATACCAAGACTGTCCGGAAGCAGAGACACTTAATTTCAGGATAAAGCAGAGCGAGGAGAGTCCTTTTAATTCTTTCCCTTATTCCCCATCAGAACCTCCACCCTCCAGGAGATCAGACCTTCTTGTATGTCGTTTCCCCTGAGGCGTCAACTCCTCGGTGGCCTATTTTTTTCCCCAGGCCGGCTCCCGGCTGCCCTGTCAGCGATGGTGGCTGGAAAAGGAAGGGAGATCAAAGTAAGCAGAGAAAAAGCGGAGAATATTAATTGCCGGTACAGAAGGAACGTTGAAAAGCTCTGTTAGATTAGGCCAAGTTTCATCTGAGATCTAAGATCTCGTTTCTCACAGGAGCCTAGCGGATCCCTTTCGGTGCTTACAACTTGGAATCAAAGACCAAGCCTTCTGTCACCATTGTTCCTCTGCACTGCTGCAACGTGGAGACGATTTAAGAGTTTTTCAGGCTGAATACGTTTGGTAGATCTGCCCTTTACGCCATCTAAGTTAGTGGCCACGTCATCTCGTAACTACAAAGCCCACAAGCTAATTTGTGCTTTGTGAGGAATTTGTTCTCTTCTGATTACTCTAAATCTACTGATCTGCTTCATCTATTTAGAAAGAAAAAAAAAAAGCTTATCCTGGTTCTCCTTCTCCATCTCAGGCAAGACTTAATAAACCACGTTCCTTTGACAGGTCAAAGGGCAGAGGGGAAGTATGAGATTTCAATCAGCCACTCTTCCTCCAAGCAAAAAGCCCCAAGTCCCTCAGTGACCGACCGCAAGAGGAAAATGCTGGATGCTTTTCTGTTCCGTTTGATTTCACGGTCCTTCCAAACTCTGCATCCAGCAGCCTGGCCTTATAATAGCCTTAAAGCAGCTGGCAATCTTTAAAAGCCATTTAATCAATTGTTTAATAAAGCCACCACACTCCAAGTGGGGAAATAAGAAATGGCTTGGCTAGAAAAGCCAGCTTCAGCACTTTTGTATAGGAGTGCTGCCTCCTAAATAACAGTGAGTACTTCTTGTTATCATTATCTGCTAAAGAGCCAGGAACAAAGTGGGTCTAGGCCAGGGGTAGGCAACCTTGGCTCTTTTATGACTCGTGGACTTCAACTCCCAGAATTCCTGAGCCAGCCATGCCGAGGGGAAAGGGAGAGGTTTCCAAGCTGAGCCATGCTGGCTCAGGAATTGTGGGAGTTGAAGTCCATGAGTCATAAAAGAGCCAAGGTTGCCTACCCCTGGTCTAGGGGTCCATCAGGCAGAAGCCTTTGGGTTTAGTAGCATAGAGAGCAAGACTGATACCAGCCTTATCAGGCAAAGTAGATTAAGAAAACGACTCCAGAGGAAAGTCCTAACTTTACTCCACTGGAACAGGCTACAGCAGGGATCTCCAAGACTTTTAAGCCTTGTGGACTTCAACTCCCAGAATTCCTCAGCCAACCTGGACCCAATCATCTGGTTGATCTCACATGGCAGAGCAATTAAAACAATGAGTCTGAGGCTGGGTTCATAGTAGGCTAAATCATGGCTTATTTAATCCAACGCCAAAAACCCTTAGCCTTAAATTATGGCTTCAAAATCACAACGGCTGGGTTCGTATTAACCACTAAGTTAGGAAGACGTAATTTGGCCCAAGGGCTATTATCTACTTTGCCCTGCTCCAGAAGTAGCTGGGACCAAGGAATGGCTGGGAGATTAAGGAATGAAATAGCCTTGCACAGGCTTCAGGCATCCCTTTTGTTACTTAACCCTAAACCAGGGGTCTTCAAACCTGGCCCTTTTATGACTTGTGGACTTCAACTCCCAGAATTCTAGGAGTTGAAGTCCATAAGTCATAAAAGAGCCAAGTTTGAAGGCCCCTGCCTTAGACCAAAGAGGTTGGACCCAAGACAAATGACTTAGTTCTCTTTTCAAAATAATTCTTCCAAATCCTCTTGTTATAAAAATCAAACATTTTCCTAGTTCTGGGGACACTAATGTGGCAGATTCCTGTTCTCTAGTGTCTGGTCTTCATCTCAGGAAATCTTCTACAACCTTCCCTTTTGTTATCCTGGGGTGGAAAGACAAAACTTTCCAGGGCACCATTCACTATCTTTCATCTGTTACCTATTCAGAAGAGTTGCTCATAATCCTGTCATCTTTATATAGCTCTATTCTAGGGCACCTGATCCTTTCCCAATTCCGGTTCTCAGCGAATAGCTCAGTTAGTTGTCAAAGCTTATTGCTGATGACAAGCCTGGAACAATGATAAATCCAGCAAATAATAGAACTGCTTATGCACTGAAGTGAAAAGAGACAACATACGCATTTCTCTCTGACTCCAGGCAGTTAGGAACTCAGCCAGGGTAGGACGCAGCTTTGCTTACAAAAATTATTTTGTATAATTGAGCAAATCTCCAGAACTGTCCTTGTGCTCTTTGCACACAGGCAGAAAACAGACACTGCAAAGCCTTCATCTGCCATTTATTTACTTATTTACTCTTATCATTCTGTGTGTGTACAGGTAGTCCTCGACTTATAACTGAGCCCAAATTTATGTTGCTAAGTGAGACGTTTGTTAAGTGAGTTTTGTCTCATTTTACAACTTATCTTGACACAGCTAGCAATAACACTTAAGACTTATATACCGCTTCACAGTGCTTTACAGCCCCTCTCTAAGCGGTTTACAGAGTCAGCCTGTTGCCTCTAACAATCCGGATCCTCATTTTATTGACCTTGTAAAGATGGAAGGCTGAGTCGACCTTGAGCTGCTCAAGATCGAACTGCCGAACTGCTGGCAGTCGGCAGTCAGCAGAATTAGTTGTTGAATTAATACTGCATTCTAACCACTGCGCCACCACGGCTCCTCAGTTGTTAAGTGAATCATTGTAAATCTTAAGTTAGCCACACGGTTGTTAAGTGAATCTGGTTTACCCACTGACTTTGCTTGTCAGAAAGTCACAAAGGGTGATCACATCCTCCCAGGACATGGTGATCGTCATAAATGTGAGTTGGTTGCCAACTGTGTGAATTTTGATCTTGTGACTATGGGGAGGCTGCAATGGTCGTAAGTGGGAAAAATGGTCATCTATCACTTTTTTTCAGTGACCTCTGAACGATTACTAAATGAACTATTGAGTCGAAGACTACCTGTATCAGCAAATAAGTCAAGTCAACCCACACTCCGATTAATAACATTCAGCCAAGTAAAACAGGCTGAGTGTAAACACAAAATGTTGTTGTTGTCTCCAGGTGCTTGCTTACAATGAAATTATTGCGAAACACCTGGTCTAAAGGCACTGATGTTTGTTGGTTTGCCAATAATAACAATGGGGAAACTGGAGCACAAGACAAAGGTGGAACACAACAACATAATTAAAATGAAGTGTTCCATCTTAAGCAGTTTCTTCTGCTTAAGTTTCTGGAATGTTAAGAGGGAGGATGGGAGTTTTAATTCCAAGAAAAAGCTATTCCACAAGGCTGGATCAGATCCTGGCCTCTATTTTCCTTTCCTCATGAAAGTGGGGTAATAAAAGAAGGCTATTTAGCCCCACACCCTTTTGTGTCTGATGTAAAGGTTACAAATAATGTTAAAATACACAGAGGTGACATCGCAAGGTAAGTATGCAAAACAAGACACCCCAGATGGAAGGTGTATAGCAAAGCCAGTCGTGGGCTGAACTGAAACTGTTTGCTGAACTAACAATGTGGATTGGTGAATAATTCACTGCACACAAACACGCTTCTCCACCCCTTCCGGCTCCTTCAGTAGTCTTCTGTTAAATTTCTCAACTGGAATGATGTGAATCATGCTACGCCATGGTTGTTTTAATTATGTTTTGCTGATTAACTCAGAATGAGGTGGTTTGCACAAAATCATCATCATTATCTCAACCCAAACTGAGATGTGTATACCTGTGTTTGCTTAGTACCCTGGGCGAACCGGCTTTAGCATGCTAAGCAGATCATATGAACTAAATCAAATTTTGCTGAAATAGGTCTGATTTATCGTTTTTATCTGTCCTCAACATGATCTTAGGTACTGCTCATATAAGCCAGTGGTGGTGAACCTATGGCACGTGTGCCAGAGGCGGCACTCAGAGCCCTCTCTGTGGACACGTGTGCCATGCCCCAGAGATGGCGAGGGACTGGCCCCTGCTGCCCTGGCCCCGCCCACCCAGTCTGCCATGACCACTATGGCCACGCCCACCCGGCACCCAGTGATAAATAAGTGGGTTTCGGGTTGCAGTTTGGGCACTGGGTCTCTAAAAGGTTCACCATCACTGATATAGGCTGAATTTTCACCATGTAAAATGAACCCGTCCTTCAAGCTGGAACATCCAGGCAGGCGTAAAATACTGCAGGAATTATGATGGGCAACCCAAGTATCTTCACACAAAAAAGACCTACAAGGTAATCTGAACGCCTAGTTCCCTTGTAGTTGTTGCCAGTAAATCTGGCTCTTCAGCTAAGCCAGTGGTTCTCAACCTTTTTAATGCCGCGACCCCCAACCGGTCGTAAGTCGAGGACTACTCAACCGGTCGTAAGTCGAGGACTACTCAACTGGTGCAGCACCGTTTGCAGAATGGGACTTTTGGCGGGCTCAGCAGGGCAGAGACAGCCTGGACAATTCCTATTGGCTTTTGAAAGCCAATAGAATTAGACTCTATTCAAGAGAGTCTATTCTATTGGCTTTCAAAAGCCAATAGAATAAAAGGGAGTAGCACAGCTAAGGAAAAGGGGGAAAAAATGGCGGACTGCGTTGTTTGGCGACCCCCGTGAAATGGTCGTTCAAGCCCAAATGGGGTCCCGACCCACAGGTTGAGAACCACTGAGCTAAACAGAAAGGCCTCCCATCTCCTTTGGGGCAGCAATGTGTGTCAAGATTGAAACAAGGGAGTGAGCTTATGGTTATGGGAGTGAAAGGAAGGGCTGTTCAGAGCCAGCTTGACCTAGTGGTACTTTGTAGCGCTATGCTACAAAGTAGGAGACAGTGAGTTCCAGCCTCGCTTTAACCATGATTGACTTTAGGCCAATCACCATGAGACAGATGTTTCTAGTCCTGCCTTAGTCACGAAAACTAGCTGGGCGATAAAATGGTGGAATATAATATTGTATCGTATCTATAGCAATTAAAACTTACATACCGCTTCATAGTGCTTTACAGCACTAAGCAATTTATAGTCAGCATACATACATACGTATTCACTCAGTCCAACAGCCGGCAAAAGAAAAATCAAGCAGGATCACACAAGAACCCATTACCCATAGTCACGTTGCCCACACAGGAGAGCACCAAGGCCCAAGCCAGACCTACCACCGCTCTGCCCTCCTATGACAGCGACGACGAAGGGGAGGATGACCCAATGGTGAGTCGACCTGTTCCGCTTTTCTCTCTCGCTGCTAAGCTCATAGTTCCTAAGACAGGGGTACAAATGGATCTGAAAGTGCTAGTGGACTCAGGATGTTCTTGGTGCGTCATCAGTTTGCCAATTGCCCTCAAGATGGGTATACGAGCAAGATTGCTCTCCAGGCCCATGAGGTTTGAACAGGCAGATGGCTCCTTAATGGGAGGGACTTTAGTCGCCCATCTGACGGAACCTATAAGCTTAGAAATAGGTGAGCATTGAGAGTTCATCCGTTTCGTGGTGGGCCCGAAGATGACTGAGGCTGTGATCTTAAGATCTAGCCTGGTTGGACAAGGGGAAGCCTTTTATCTGGTGGGAGAAGGGGACGAGGACTGTGAGATTGCCCATAGGCCCCAAGCCCCCTCTTGATTCTACCGACGTTACTGGAGGGCCTAAGCCTTTTACCGAATCGGCAAAGATAGCTGCCATTCCCCGGCCGGGTGAACCATTCATTCCCAGTGAATACTAAGATTTAGCAGAGGTGTTTAGTGAAAGAGTGTGACATCGGCCAAATGACTGCGCCACTGAACTATTACCGGGGGCTAAACTCCCACGGCCGAGAATGTACACTATGACCCTCCTCAAAATGGATGAACTACAGCAATAGTGAACAAAAACCTAGCAAGAGGTTTTATAGAGCCGGCCAAATGCCAGGTGGGGGCTCCGGTGTTGCGTTGACACATTCATTCATTCATTCAAGACCACTCCTGGGGGGGAAGTCGCTTGCCTAAAGAACCTGGAGAAGCTAGTGCTCAAAATCTTTTCTAAATACTCTGATTAACGTGCTCTACGGGAAATCGCTTGCTTTATTTAAAAAAAACAAAATCTTCCCACAGGCATATAACTGTACTGCTACGACAAAGTATGGAACCCATAGATCCAGAGAAGTGTGGATTTCTACAGAAATTGTTATTACAAATGGACAACCATTTGTCTGAAATGGTATAGGGCAGGGGTAGGCAACCTTGGCTCTTTTATGACTCGTGGACTTCAACTCCCAGAATTCCTGAGCCAGCATGGCTCAGCTTGGAAACCTCTCCCTTTCCCCTCAGCATGGCTGGCTCAGGAATTCTGGGAGTTGAAGTCCACGAGTCATAAAAGAGCCGAGGTTGCCTGCCCCTGGTATAGGGTCTTCTGCATGTAGCGGGGGCTGGAGAAGAAGACTTCCAGGGTAACTTCCAACTTTTATTATTATTATTATTGTTGTTGTTGTTGTTGTTGTTGTTGTTGTTGTTGTTGATCATCTCACAGTCAGCCACATGTTCAGACTGGATTTGGCATTTTTGCCTACCTATCGAGTCCTTACCAAGGAGCTGGGATGGGTAGACGTGGATGTTTGATGGTATTACAGATATCATCGCAGGATGGAGGCAGTTCCTAGTAAGATGACGATTTCTGTAATACCATCAAACATCCACATCTGCCTATCCCAGGTCCTTGGTAAGGACATTATTATTATTATTATTATTATTATTATTATTATTAATAATAATAATAATAATAATAATACATTCAGAGAAATAGCCTATTTCTGTTAACTTTTAATTTATTTACTAGAACTGTTTCTAATGGAATATAAAGAGTATATAAAACTGTATTTCCAAAAGCAGCTAATAATGTACCTGGAACACATAAAAACTGAAAACATAACAAATAAATGCAAATTTTTACCTCTGTTAGAATTGCCTTCTTCAAAGCCAGCCCTGAAAAAATAAGAACATGGTGAGGAGGTAAACACAGAAACATGCTGTTTTTACAGTCCCATTCCTAACCTAGGTAGAAGCTTTGGGATAAAGGCTGCCAGGAACCAGGGCTTCCCTCTGTCCTTCTTACAGGAAACTTCCAAATCTGAAATCAAAACTTTCCCTTTAAAAATTCATTTTGTCCAACTCAAAATGATCAGGGTTTGATTTCCTTTTCTCCATCTTTATGCATGTGTACAAGTGGATATGCACAATATTTCAACTCTCGGCTATTTCAAATTCAATATAGCCGATTCAAATTTGAAAATGAACTGTTCCAACCTTGCTAGAATGTTCCGGCATTATTCCGACCAGACCCGTTGTGTTCCAAGCTGCGCTTTGAAGTTGGAATATTTCCAGTGTAGTTGGAATGTATGAGCAATGAAACATTATGCACATCACGTTGTTTGCTTATAAATAGCCTCTATTAAAGATAATGGGATTTTCTTCAATAAAACAGAGAGATGTGGGCTGGAAATTTTATGGAGTAGAAATTTTCCTTCAAAGGTTCTCCACTTCAGGCAAGTTTGGCAATTTCAAAGCCGGACAGAATTTGCTACCAATAAAGGAGAATATTTGTAGCAGGATTGAAAGGAGAGGTCTTGGGTGTTCTCTGAATTTGGCTGTTTTCTTGCAGATGTTTCATTACCCAAATTAGGTAACATCATCTAGTCTGGGTAATGAAACTACTGCAAGAAAACAAACAAGCTCAGGAAACACCAAGGACCCCTCACAGAATTTGCTTTTCCAGGTGACTGTTCTAAAAGAAAGTTTGAAACATGGCTGTCTCCCCCTTGCCCCAAATAATATAGCCCATGTCTTTGAACAGACTATAGATCAGGGGTCTTCAAACTTGGCCCTTCGATGACTTGTGGACTTCAACTCCCAGAATTCCTCAGCCAGACACGCTGATTGAGGAATTCTGGGAGTTGAAGTCCACAAGTCATCAAAGGGCCAAGTTTGAAGACCCCTGCTATAGATACTGCGATGAATATGGTAATCAGAATTATATTCATTTGCATAGGAAAAATATTCCTATTCAACGTCTTTTGGAACAGCCACATCCCTGTAAGTAAACAAACCAGATTACTTGGGTAGCTTTCCAACCTCGCCAAGTTGTCATATTCAAGCAATCAAATTCCATCTCAATTGCTCCACCTACATTTTCGTACGAACCTTAATAAGGCCAACAACGACTCTGAATAACAAAACTCATCTCTCCACCCAGAAAAATCGGCATTCCCAAAAGAAGTCTCACTGTCCTTCATCCAACATTTATTTGTTTATGCCAGATTACCCATCTTACCTATCATAACTCTGGGAGGCTCAAAACATCACAATAAAATCAAAGGAAACAATGAAACCAACACCATCCCAAAGTCTTAGTTTTCCAACAAAACAAACTTAAGACTCGTGATTCCTCTCTGTCTAATACAGGTTGTCCTTGATTTACGACCACAGTTGGGATTAGAATTTCCGTTGCTAAGTGAGGCGGTTGTTTTAAGTGATTTTTATAACCCTTTTTTTGACGTGGTTGTTAACTGACTCACCGCAGTTGTTTAGGTGAATTATGTGGTCGTTAAATGAATCTGGCTTCTTCCATTGACTTGGCTTGTCAGAAGCCAGCTGGGAAGGTTGCAAATGGGTCATGTGACCCCAGGATACTGCAAATGTCATAAAGACCCGCTGTTGCTAACTGCCCGAATTTTGTTCACTGTAGGCATGGGAAAGCTGTGAGGGTCGCAAGTGCAAGGACCAGTCATAAATCACTTTTTTCAGCGCCACTGTAAATTTTAATAGTCACTAAGCCAGACATGTCAAACATAAGGCCCGGGGGCCGGATGCGCCCACGAAGTGGTTTCATGTGGCCCGCGAAGCCATCCTGGAAACAGTGAGGGAACGGCCCCCGCTGCCTTGGCCCTGCCCCAGGCCAGCCGGGAGCCAATGTACAATTTTGTGGTGGCCATCTATGGTGAAACGCATTCAGTCTTAGCTCCACAAGGCCGTCTGGAAACAGCGAGGAACCAGCCCCTGCCGTGTTGGCCCCGCCCCCTGGGTGCATGCTGGGGAGGTGTCACCCTTTGTGAGGAATGAAGAAATGGACCATGCCTTGGCACTTGTCCCAGTCCCACCCCCTTCGGCCAGAGACCCTCAGGTCTGTCCCACTCCTGTCCAGGCCCCCCATAGGCACCCTTGACGCGAACGATGTGGAGCTGGCCATGCCCACCCAGTAGGCTGCACCCACCCTGCCCACACAGCCCCCCCCCGAGGGCAACCGCAATGCTGATGTGGCCCTCAATGAAATTGAGTTTGACACCCCTGCACTAAGCGAATAGCTGTACAGCCAAGACACAACATATCAGACTTCAGAATTCTGAACTGTGCCGTTTTAAAATACGGTTTTGGGTACCCCAGAATGAGTGGATTTTCTTTTCGTTTTAATCTTTTGGAGGGTGGGGAAGCCAAGGGCAAAAATTGGTAATCCTTGAATATTTAAAGCATTGATTCCGTGATATCCCCTGAACCACCCCCTGTGAAAAAAAAAAAAAAAAGCAGATGGATTTTCCCACTGAAGAAACAGATGTTTTTTTCCTGTTTCGGTTTAGTTTAAAGGGCAAAATAAGCGCCTTAAGCCTCTGAAAGGCTTAAGATTCCCATTTGCCCTTTAAAAAAAAAAAAACTACAAAAATAGGAAAATAGGCCAAAGATTTCAGCTCTGCCCATTCCAGCAAGACTTTTGTATTATCAGGTACACACCTTCTCTCTAGGCAGGACACAAAAGCAAACTGCAGCCCCAAAGCCAAACAAACTACCACCCTAATTATGTTTAATTCATTATTTGGAGAAATTACCAGTCCTTTTCGCAGTCTTTTCTCTCAAGACTAAACTATCCGGTTCGAGAAGACCAAACCGGGTTTCATCCACTGCACAGAAAAAAAAAAGCTGCTGCCGAGAGTCTTTTTAAATTCATCCCTCTAAAACAGGGGTGTCAAACTCAATTTCATTGAGGGCCGCATCAGCATTGCGGTTGTCCGGGGAGGGGGGTAGCCAGGGGGGGCGGCCTACTAGGTGGGCATGGATGGAGTGGGTGTGGCCTACTGGGTGGGCATGGCCAGCTCTACATCATTTGCGTCAAGGGGGCCTATGGGGGGGGACAGATCTGAGGGTCTCTGGCAGAAAGGAGTGGGACCAGGGCAGAGCCCATCAAGCCGGATATGTGAAGTAGGCGAGGGCCATTTGCTGGCCACTTCCAGGCGATGGTGCATTTCTTCATTCCTCACAAAGGGTGACACCTCCCTGGTACGCACCCAGGGGGCGGGGCCGACACGGCAGGGGCTGGTTGCTCGCTGTTTCCAAACGGCCTTGTGGAGCTAAGACTGAATGCGTTTCAGCATAAATGGCCACCACAAAATTATACATTGGCTCCCGGCCAGCCTGGGCCAGGACCAAGGCAGCGGGGGCCGTTCCCTCACTGTTTCCAGGATGGCTTCGCGGGCCACATGAAACCACTTCGCGGGCCGCATCTGGCCCCCGGGCCTTGTGTTTGGCATGTCTGCTCTAAAAACAAATTGTTGTTAAGTGTGATATCATGTGATTGCGGCTTGCAATCTCCTTCACTGGGGAAGTCAGCTGGGAAGGTTGCAAATGGAAGCTGCCACCTTTTTTTAATGCGTGCCACACACATAACAACAGACAAAGCTTCCATCACTACGGTCTTCCGTCTTGACTCTTTTGACCACACCCTGCAGATACCTCTGATCAACTAGGACAGTGGTTCTCAACCTGTGGGTCAGGATCCCATTTGGGGTCGAACGACCATTTCACGGGGGTCGCCAAACAAGTCTGTCCACCATTTTTTCCCCCTTTTCTTTGGCCATGCCCCTGGCACCCGGTGATGTATAAGTGGTTGGGGGTCACCACAACATGGGGAACTATATTATGGGGTTGCGGCATTAGAAAGGTTGAGAACCACTGAACTAGGACATATCAAAAGCATGATGTCACGTGATGTTGTGCGACATATTCAAACTTTTTCCCCCAGGTGGGTGCGGTTTTGTGATGCGTCCGGCCTGCGGGCCTGCAGTTTGACACCTCTGAACTAGAAGGTAGGCTGTTAAATGCCAGTGTGTTCTAAGCCATGATTTAAAACGGTGAACCACCTCACTGTAACTTTAGAGAGAAAAGTGGTGCATGCTAAAAATAGTAAATTAACAGATGACATGTCATCATCCCCTGTGTTTATTCTGCTCCTCCTTCAGGATGTCTGCAGCCCATGCAAGTTACACAAGGCCAGCATTGTTAAGCACTATCTTTTAATTTAACTTCCTCAATAAGAGAGTAACTTAGCCTGCCTCTGATTGACAAAAGCTCCTTGTTGACAATTCCATGGGGTCTTTAATTCCCAGCCAAGAATTCTATTTGATTTTTGCCGTAATTATCAAGGCAAGAAGGAAGTCATACAGGAAGCGGGATTTCACAGGCGGCAAGTTTTTCCTGGCATACGAAGAACCGGCGCACAAACAGCACAGCCACAAGGAAACGGAGAGCGGTCCTCAGCTGCAGGATATTCACAGCCGTCCATCGTGAGGATGAGAAACCTTTCAAGGGATAAGGCCTTCCTCCATTGCTACAGGAAGGTTCCAAGGCAAAATGTGTGAGCTGAGCTCTGAGCTCTTTTCCTGTACCGGTTCCAGAGCTGGGGATTAGTGGCAACATTGAGGCTAATTAATCCAAGCAGCTTAATTTGCAAGTAATAAAGTTCCTGAGCCAGGCACAGCTCAGGCAGGTGAGCAATAAAGCCCCAGAAGGGCCTAATTGGCTACTTTGGGAGGAGAACAAAAAAAAAAACGGCAAAAAGAATTTCTGCATGCTTTCACTTTAAAGAGCCAAGACACTATCCAATTTGAAAGACAAATATAGGTTTAAAAGAAAAAAAAAAGTAAACTCCTCATTGAGTATCTGCTGGGAGTTGCCATTAATCCTGAGGTAAGGGGGTGCTTATCTCCTTAAGAAGGTCACACGTGGCCTAGCTTGGGGGGGGGGGAGGAGAGGAAGCAAGTCCTAATTTTATGCCAGCCAGGCAATTCTGTACTGGTAGTCCTCGACGTACGACACCAATCGAGCCCAAACTTTATGTTGCTACGTGAGACATTTGTTCAATGAATTTTGCCCCTTTCTTGACAACACAGTTGTTAAGTGAATCGCTGCAGTTGTCAAGTTAACAACACGGTTCTTAAGTGAATCTGGTCTTTCCCCATTGGCTTTGCTTGTCAGAATGTCTCAAAAGATTGAACACACGACCCTGGGACACTGCGACCATCATAAATACGAGTCAGTTGCAAACTGTCTGAATTTCATGTGGCTCCGGGGATGCTGCAACGGTCGTTAAGTGTGAAAAATGGTCCCCTTTTTCAGTAATGTTGTAATTTTCAACAGTCACTAAATGAACTGTTGTAAGTCGAGGACTGCCTGCATTGGTGGGGAAGGCCTTAGCAGGATAGGACTCCTGTGTGTAAACAGAGATATGGATATTCAGCTCTACGTGGGTTTCATGACTGAACGAGCAATAGGCATAAGAATCAGGTACAGCAAATCCTCAACGTACGACTGTTCATTTAACAACCGTTCAAAGTGACGATAGTCCTAACTTCAGGCTACTTAGGACCCAGATTTGAAGTTCCGACAGCGCCTTCTCCCCATTGCAGACACACAATTGAACCTTGGGCACTGAACAACACAGGGATATTTACAGCCATCTGCAGTGTCCCACAGTTACATGACTGTGTTTTATGATAGTTGTGCCAAAAACCAGCACTTATTTCCAATTTTCCCCAAAACCGCACCCATAGCGAACCACTGGTTCACTTAACGACTGCTTTATGACCGCCATATTGGCTTAATTAAAGTGGTACCTGGAAAAATACTGGTCCGACAAAGGATGTGTATAAAAAGCAGATGGCCCAACAAAAATGTGGGTTTGTTTTGCTTACAAGACAACTCTTAAATTTAGGATGGCCAGACATCCTGTTCCCAGCTCTGCACATGATATATTACTAACTGCCTGTCACATGGTATATCTCAATTGCTTAACACTTGATATATTGCTGATTGCTAAAAACATTCCAATGTAAACGAGGAGCTATCGATTATAGATCTGTCTAGTAGTTTTTCTATGTTAGAATAAGGACCTATAGAATGTAATGTGACCCGAAAATAACCCCCGCCAGAAAGGCTTATAAAAGTGGTCATCAAAGTACAATCTGAGTTCAGACTGTTTAAGCCAGGATGGCTCTCTGAACCTGCATGCAATAAACTTCCCTTTCCTGAAAGAGCTGATTCAAGTCTTTGATTTCTACAACATTTTCTGGTGCATTGGCCGGGAAAAGCTTGAGTGAGGCGATATTTCGCTGAGGACGGCTGGACCCTTCGGACCTGCTGGTAAGCCATCTCTGAACAATTCTCCAGGCGCCATGGGGGTGTGTTTCCTCCAGGAGACAGCTGTGGCTTCTCAGCAGAGCCGACCGTACTGAAGGCCAGTCCAAGAACCCTTTGGGAAAGGAAAGGAAGTCTGAACCAACTCCTGGCCAGGATGGGTGTAGCTACAAGGCAGGCGAGTATGTGTTTAAAGTAATGGTACCTATCTCACTTGAAGATAGAAGAGGGGGCCTGATCACTCCCCTGGACTCGGGACGGCGATCCTAATGAAGTCCGTGTTAGGTTGTGTGGGTGGTTAAGCCAGTGCATTCCCTACTAGTGACCGCCGGCGCTGTAGGTCATTGGCAGTGTGTTAGGATGGGGGGGCATAGTATGGATGTGGGGTGGCCCCCAGAGGGGACTTTTAAGAAAACTATCCTAACCAATTTCAGTATATAGATCAGTGGGGGGATGCAGTAGCAGGACGAGCTGATGAGTTATTGCAATGTCAAGCTGAAATGGTTCATTTGTGTGTGGCTAGACCCAAAGGAAAAAAAGCTTCAAGTACAAACTAAAAGAGTGAAAGATGTGAAGATTTCAGAAACTAAGGTCTCAGATGCTAAGAAGGAGATAAGGATGGAGGTAGAGGAGTTGATTCTCAGACCTCCTCCCTATGTTCCACCTTATCCCCCTCCCCCCCAGTGCCGGCTGTGGCAGAGCCAGCAGCCGCTCTGACGGAGGAAGGGCTGATTGCCCCTGCTGTGTCAGAAGAAAGGCAGCCAGCTGTGAGACGAAAACAGAAAGGGGGAGGCTGTCAGCCCCCAAGGAGGAAGGGGATTTGGAAGGTCTCTCTGTAAATGTAAGGGGAGAAGCAAGTAAAGAGGAGCAATTGTTGAATATTTTGTTGACTCCCGAGGAAAGGGAGAAGTGGAAGGCTGCTGTTAGGCAGTGTTTGAAGGATAGGTTGCTGGCTGTGCGGGATATACAGCCAGAGATGGAAGCCAGGGCACCAGAAAAGGACCCTGAATGGAATACACAAAATCCAGCACACATGACTTTGTTAAAGGAATCTCAGAATTTAGTAGTAGAGGCTCTTTGCAAGGCTGGAAAGCCTTCAGTGAATGTGTTAAAGCCGTCTTTTGTGATGCAGGAGGCAGATGAAAGTCCGGAAAGTTTTTTTTTGCAAAGGCTGATTGAGGCTTATGAGCTTTATACACAGGTTGATCCAAGGAGTGCAGACAATGTGCGAATGTTGAATGAGAGGTTCATAGCACAGAGTTATGAAGATATAAGAAAGAAGTGGAGAGGTTAGAAGGAGCATTAGGAAAGAACACTACAGAATTGTTGGAGGTGGCTAGGAAAGTGTTTGTTAATAGGGATAAGGTGGAAAAACAGGAAAGAGATGCTAGAATGCATAAGAAAACTGAGTTGTTGGCTGTGGAATTGCAAGGAGGGAGGTCATTGGCAAAGAGAATGTCCAAGAGAATGTCCAAGAAGGCAGATGCGAGGTAGAGGTTGGAGAGGAAGAGAAGGCAGAGGATGTGGAGGTGTTGGCAGTGGGCCCCCCATGCACTCCCCCTTCATGGGTAGAGGGCAGAGAGGGGGTCCAGGGATGGTAAGAGATGGTCTGAGGAATGTAGGAGATGGTTTGAGGAATGTGACAGATGAAAATAGAAATAGGGAGATTGAAGGAATTGGATTGGCAGGAACTAACTGGTCGGATTGACGGGGACCTGGCTTGGAGAAAGCCCCCCCTGAGCCATTGGTTACTTTAGATATAGGGGGCAAACAGACAACGTTTTTGGTGGATACTGGAGCAGGAAGATCAGTTGTGGATTTGAAAGCAGAGTCTTTGTGTGTGAAGTAAATATGACTGTTACTAACCTCAAGAGAAAAGAAGATACAAAAAAATATATAACCTCACTCTGTTTGTCTGGCCAACAAACAAAGTGAAGAAAGATGTGTTTGTTTATTTATTTATTTATTTTTTCTCCCTCTTGAGAACAGCCCAAAGTTACCTGCTCAGGCAGGAAATCCTATACCATTTTCTTGCCTATTCTGCTCTCTCCCTTTGGCAAATGTTAGTGTGTTAATGCCTTTTCAAACTCTATCTGCAGACACAACCCCCTTTCCCCCCCTGCTTTTTTTTCTGGCTGTGTTGCTTTGAGAGGGAGAGAGATAGAGAGAGATAGAGAGAGAGGAGAAAGGGGAGGGGTTGATCTTTTTAACTTTTTCCCTGCTTAGAATTCAGGTTTGAGAAAGGTTGGGTGGTTGTGAAAATTTAATGCCCACTTTTGCAGTTTTTCTATTCAAAAGAGGAGTCAGTAATTGTTGGACAATTTTTTTGGGAAATTTTTGAGTTTAAATTGTTTAATATCAACCAAAAGAGTTTGCTTAGATTTGTAAATGTTCTCCCTATTTAATGGAAATTTAATGGAAATCTGTTTCCATCTGAATGGAATTTGATTAAATTGGGATTTGACTAACTTTATATTAAAAGCAATACTAGAGTTTAGGAAAAAAAAAAACTTTCAGTAACTCAGAATATCTTATTAAACTTGTTTATTTTTTGTGTGAAGTTAGAACGAAGTTGAGAAAAATTTTGGGATTATAAATAGCTATGCTGTTTTGAGTAAAGATTTGTATGCAAAACTGTTAGAAAAAGAGCTTGTGTTAATAAATGCAAACAGGGTTTGGTGAGCTCTCCTTTGTTGGTTCCTTGCTAGGTAATTTATTTATAAACAAGGACAAAGGTTGGAGGAGGTTTTGGCCCAGAAGTGTGTGCATAGGGGGGGGGGAAGGCAGCCAGTGGCATTTTTATCTAAAATTGACATTTGGGGACATCTTGGTGGTTAGCATTTCTTATCAAGGGTGGACAATTTTAATCAGGAAGCCTTGGTATACACTTGTTCATAGCAAAGTGGTTTTCAGTTGTGGATTTGAAAGATGCTTTTTTTCACGATTCCTATTCACAAGGCTAGCCAGCCGTTGTTTGCTTTTGAATGGGAGGGAGAACAAAAGAATGCCTTTAGGGAAAGAATGTTGCCTTGGGGGTGTTAACTCAACAATTAGGACAGTGGCAACGCCCGGTGGCTTACTTATCTAAGCAATTAGATGGGGTTGCCCAAGGCTGGTCACACTGCCTGAAGGTTCTTGCTGCTATAGCAGTCCTTTTATAGGACTGTAATAAATTGACCTTCTCATGTCCCATAAGTGTCCACACCCCTCATGCAGTTCATTCTATCTTGGATAATAAAGGGTATTTGTGGATCAGCAGTCAAAGGCTTTTTAAGTATCAGGCGATGATGATTGAAAATCCTCAAGTGAAATTAGTGGTGTCTAACCGGCTAAACCCTGCCACCCTATTGCCCACAGAAGTGGATTCAGAACACAACTGCTTGCTGCCCTGAATTGGTATACAGACAGTTCGAGTTACATGAAGGATGGGAGGAGGGTTTCTGGATATGCGATTGTGAATGATGAGGAAGTGGTGGAAAGTAGTCCGCTAGGAGCAAACTGCAGTGCTCAAGTGGCAGAATGGTGGGCATTAATTAGAGCATTGGAAAGAGCTGAAGGGGAAACTTTAAATGTTTGGACTGATAGTAAATATGCTTTTCTAACTCTGCATGCTCATGGTGCTGTGTATAAGGAGAGGGGATTCAGGGATTCGGCTGGCAAACATGGGTTACATGGACACTTGATAAAGCATCTTCTCGATGCAGTACAAAAGCCAGCAAAGGTTTCAGTTATGCATTGTAAAGGGCCATCAGGGGGGAGTATGGGGGAACTGAATAAGCAAGTGGAAAAACTTAGGAATTATGTTGTTGAACAAACACCTCCTAAACTAATAACAAGATGTCATCCCTTTAAACCAGGGGATAAGGTGTGGGTAAAACATTGGAGACATGAACAACTGGAGGGGAGATGGAAAGGACCTTATGAAGTAATAATGGCCTCTCCTTTAGCAATAAAGATTGCAGAATCTAAATCTTGGATTCACTGGACCAGAGTTAAAGCAGCTGCAGAACCTCTGTGGACAGTGAACAGGGACCCCAAGGTTCCCACCAAACTCACTCTTAAAACGTGTTTAGTATGTTTAATGAATATTTTATTGTTTGTAAACCAGATATTGTATTAGCACAAGTGTATCCTGCACATATATCTATGGCTGCCTGGCTGAAATTCAACCCCCTGCTAAGCCACACCCGGAAGCTGGCTTTCTACGCACGGGAGAAGAAAGGATGAAAGGCTTCCTTCTGCTTTATATAGTACTGTTGTTGCATGTAATAATGTTTGTCTTTCTAATTTAGGCCAATGGAGCAAGCCAGAAGAAGCTCCACGCCTTATCCAATCTTATGCTATAGGCACGGGCACTTGTAAAGGTCAACCCCTATTGGATTTTCCCCAGAATGCTGGAATGGTAGCTGGCCTCATCCTTGTCAATTTCCCCAAGCATTTGACAGAATAGTTAAAGAAGCCTGTATTACAAGACCACCTGTCAATCCCGAAGCCTGTCAGTATGTTGGGTATATTCTTAGGAAAGGCATATGTGTAAAGGCCCCATATAAGAAGCCTCCTCCTCCTGTTACTCTGGAGTGTGGGCCTCCCTTATTCTGGGGATGGGAGCGGGTCACCCTAGTCTCGCAGTTGAAGACGGGATGGAAGGGGACTTGCATCGTACATGTTATCCCGGTGGAATTTGGAGTAACTATCCAAAGACCCCCGAGGAAGCGCCCAGAGAGAAAACAAAGTAGAAGGTCCCATCAGAATAAGGATATGCCCCATCCATTGGAGTCAAGGATGCAATATAATTTGTGGGTCCAATTGGCTAAACTAGCCAACACAACTGATTTTTGCCTTTCTGAAGCATATGACATGGAAAATTTGCTGTCCACATGTTTAATACCAGTGTGTGTTCCAGTCACAGCAGCTAAGGAATTCAGTCACATACTCCTAACGTTGCCATTCCAGAAGACTTACACAATGTGCACATGTCACAGGGTGTAAGCAGAATATACCTTCACCTCATTGCCTGAAAGTGAGCCAAGAAAAGCTAAATTGCACATCTTTCCAAACAGTGTCTTTTGGGTATGCAAACATATGGTTACCTAAAGGGTGGTTCTTCACATGTGGGAATTCCAGAGACAAGAGTATAACACCATACATACATCAGACCCAAGTGTTATGGAATGAAACTTATCTGCATAGATGAGATAAGTCTCATCAGGGGGGAATAAAGTGGTACCTGGAAAAATACTGGTCCGACAAAGGATGTGTATAAAAAGCAGATGGCCCAACAAAAATGTGGGTTTGTTTTGCTTACAAGACAACTCTTAAATTTAGGATGGCCAGACATCCTGTTCCCAGCTCTGCACATGATATATTACTAACTGCCTGTCACATGGTATATCTCAATTGCTTAACACTTGATATATTGCTGATTGCTAATAACATTCCAATGTAAACGAGGAGCTATCGATTATAGATCTGTCTAGTAGTTTTTCTATGTTAGAATAAGGACCTATAGAATGTAATGTGACCCGAAAATAACCCCCGCCAGAAAGGGTTATAAAAGTGGTCATCAAAGTACAATCTGAGTTCAGACTGTTTAAGCCAGGATGGCTCTCTGAACCTGCATGCAATAAACTTCCCTTTCCTGAAAGAGCTGATTCAAGTCTTTGATTTCTACAACATTTTTCACTTAACGACTGCTTTATGACCGCCATATTGGCTTAATGACTGCTGCAAAAAAGCTCGTAAAGTTGTCGTGAGTTATGACTGTGATGGGCAGGCTTCATTACGGTCGTACCTCGAGGACTGCCTGCAGTGAGGAGAAAAAAATGGCCATTGAGCACATCGTGCAATTGGATCCGGACCCATCCAGACCAGCCCTTCTGCAGCGGTGGATGCTTGTCTATATATTTACGAAATTTATTCACCGCTCATTTCTCTGCCCTATGACTCTGCATGGATTTCAACAACATTATAAAAGATTAAAACAGTAAGATCGTAAATACATTAAAATTAACAAAGAAATAGCTAAGATAGCTGGGGGAGGGGGGGAATCTTCTAATCCAGTACAGGTAGTCCTCAACTTACGGCCATAATTGGGCCTAACATATCTGTGGCTAGGCGAAACACTGAAGTGAATTTGCTCCATTTTACAACCTTTCCTGCCGCAGTTGTTAAGTGAATCATGGCAATTGTTAAGTTTGTAACACGGCTGTTAAACGAATCTGGCTTCCCCGTTGACTTTTCTTATAAGAAGGTCACAAAAGGGGACCACGTGACCTCAAGGTATGGCCACCGTCATAAATATGAACCAGTTGCCAAGCGTCTGAATGTTGATCACCATGACCATGGTGATGCTGCAACGTTCTTAAGTGTGAAAAAGGTCATAAGTCACTTTTCTCAGTGCCCTTGTAACTTTGAAGGGTCACTAAATGAACTGTTGTAAGTCGAGGACCACCTGTAACTGCCTCCAGGAATGACAGGATGACCTGGGCCCCAGGCCAATCAGCAGAGCCAGGTTACAAGGCCTTTAGGAAGGCCCGAAGGATGGGGGCAGATCTCACCTGGGTGGGATGTTCCATAGGAAGAGACCGAAGGTCAGCTGAAGCCTGGAATTCAACATCTCCAACAGCATTTCTGGGGTACTCATTGCCCGACCCCCTAGAGACCCCCCCCTTTTACAGCCATGGGCCCATTGTAATGCACCCTGCTGTAACTTGGGGATGAGACAAGATCCACGATGAGAGTCCAGCAGACCAGACCAACTGGAAGCACAGCAGCCACTTCGGCAGAACTGGTTATTGCCTAATTTTGATTACATCCTGATTGATATATAGAGACCAGTTTCTTAATAGAGTATTAATTTATGAATAATGAAACAGGACAAGCACAATGGCAAGAGTTTTTGGTGGACTGAAGTGCCCTCAAGAAGAATTACAAACTAAAGTTAAAGAAGATAAAACGCTAACAGTGTTAATGACAGTATTAACAGAAGTCATTCACAAAAAAATTATTCATCTGAGTAGGCATTCTGATACCAGGAGAAGTGAATGTGTGACTAAGAAGCCTTTATCCCAAATTAAGACACACATATATAGAATTGAAGGCCTTGAGGAGCTGAAATTTAGGCTAACAGTTAGGGGTAGGCAACCTTGGCTCTTTTATGACTTGTGGACTTTGACTCCCAGAATTCCTGAGCTCAGGAATTCTGGGAGTCGAAGTCCACGAGTCATAAAAGAGCCAAGGTTGCCTACCCCTGGGCTAACTTGTGCTAGGCTGAGTTATGTATCCTCCCAGGAAGATTGAACTCTTCCCACTGTTTACTGGGAGAACTTTCAATGGAAGGGGATAGAAAAGAGAGATCAAATAAATACATCTCCTACAAAACCCATGGACACATTACTTCTAGAGCAGTGCTTCTCAACCTTTTTAATGCCGCGACCCCAACTGGTCATAAGTCGAGGACTGCCCACCCGGTCATAAGTCAAGGACTTTCCCTGCCAGGGAGCGCCGCGCATGCATGGTGCCGCCCCCTGCACTGGCCGAGGCGTAGCTGGCAAGGGGCAGCGCAGGCCGACCACCAGCTGGGCCACCAGCTGGCCCAGCCCAAGGGAGGTAAGGCACCCGCCGGGCCCCACGTGCATCAGCAACCCTCCCTGCGCCCGCCGGCCTCCCACCTCCCACCCCTGGCCCTCTTTTACTTACATTTTTAGTAGTTGCTCAGCAGGGAGGGGTGGAAGCTTCCAGACAGCTCACCTTCGCTGCAGACAACTTGCAGCACCATTTGCAGAATGGGACTTTTGGAGGGCTCAGCAGGGCAGAGACAGCCTGGACAATTCCTATTGGCTTTTGAAAGCCAATGGAATTAGACTCTATTCAAGGGAGTCTATTCTATTGGCTTTCAAAAGCCAATAGAATAAAAGGGAGTAGCACAGCTAAGGAAAAGGGGGGGGAAATGGCGGACTGCGTTGTTTGGCGACCCCTGTGAAATGGTCGTTCGACCCCAAATGGGGTCCCGACCCACAGGTTGAGAACCACTGTTCTAGAGAGTGTGAGGATAGGGACCAGATCCAAATTACAATGCCAATAGGTCAGGTTAAAGAAAGCAATAATAAGGCATCCATAAAAAGGAAAAATAAGACAGGAAAAATAAGATCTGCCCCAGAACAGGCTCAACCGAGTATGTCAAGGTTCTTTTTTCCATGCACACCATGTCTAATTTGCTCTTCACTCACAATCATGCAGGCTTTTGAAAGCCAATAGAATTAGACTGAGAGTCTATTCTATTGGCTTTCAAAAGCCAATAGAATAAAAGGGAGTAGCACAGCTAAGGAAAAGGGGGGGGAAATGGCGGACTGCGTTGTTTGGCGACCCCTGTGAAATGGTCGTTCGACCCCAAATGGGGTCCCGACCCACAGGTTGAGAACCACTGTTCTAGAGAGTGTGAGGATAGGGACCAGATCCAAATTACAATGCCAATAGGTCAGGTTAAAGAAAGCAATAATAAGGCATCCATAAAAAGGAAAAATAAGACAGGAAAAATAAGATCTGCCCCAGAACAGGCTCAACCGAGTATGTCAAGGTTCTTTTTTCCATGCACACCATGTCTAATTTGCTCTTCACTCACAATCATGCAGAAGAGAGATGGTAACAAGGACCAATGACTGTTCTCCCTATAAAGCCTGAACTGCTAAGGGCACAAACAGCATCATTGGGACATTTAAGATATAGTTTTGGAACAATCTGTTCTGTAAACATCTTCTCTGCGCCGTTGTATTGTGATCACAAATCCAGGCTGAGGTCAAGATGCAAAGTTTAAACCAAATGCTGGAAAAATAAGGTATACAGAAAAGCAATTCCTTGGAAAAAGTGTTACCAAGACACAGGCACAAGTAACGTAAGGAAGGACTCCAATATTGATATCTGACAGTATTTCAAGGTATAAAATCAGAATACGTAACATTAAGTTTCTGAATACAGGTAATCCTTGACTTACAACAGTTCATTTAGTGACCATGCGAAGTTACAGCGGCACTGAAAAAAGTGACTTTAAGGCCGTTTTTTCAGACCATTGCAGCGTCCCTATGGTCACGTGATCAAAATTCAGACGCTTGGCAACTGACTCATATTTATGACAGTTGCAACGTCCCGAGATCATGTGATCCCCTTTTGGGACCTTCTGACAAGCAAAGTCAATGGGGGAGCCACAATTCACTTAACAACCGTGTTACTAACTTAACAACTGCAGTGACTCACTTATCAACTGTGGCAAGAAAGGAAATTGGGCAAAATTCACTTAACTGTCTTGCTTAGCAACAGACATTTTGGGCTCCATTGTGGTCATTAAGTCGAGGACTACCTGTAATGAAGTATGGCTCCTTAGAATCTGAAATGTTTTTCCCGTGCTATAACAACTCATTACATTATTAGGATTCTTCTTGAACTCTGGGCTAAATTTCATGAGGACATCCTCCTTGAAGTGTAGCCATCTGAAAGGAACTAAGGGTGTAGATCTGTGGGGGCGAACCTATGACACCTGTCAAAGGTGAGACTCCACAACATTCTGGGTGACCTGCCAGTGTTCACCAACACCCGGCAACAACCGCTCTCGAAACCATGCCCCATTCTTGTGCAATTTTCAGAGGCTGCGTGAAAATGGAGTGGGTTATCACACAGCCTCTGAACTCTCTAGATCGGGGGTCCCCAATCCCTGGTCTGGGAACCAGTACCGGGCCACAGCATGCCAGCAACCAATCCACACAAACAAAGCCCCATCCGCGGGATGCAGGCAGCACACAAAACCACACCCCTCCGGTCCGCGGAAAAACCTCTCTCCACGGAACCAGTCCCTGGAACTCAAAAGGTTGGGGATCTCTGCTCTAGATGTCATGCTGTCGCGTGGCCTCCAGACTCTCCGAAAATCGCGCAAAAATGGGGTGTGCTTTTGCAGAGTTTTCAGAGGCTGCAGCAGCCACACCGGTGCATTCTCCGAAGCTGCTTCAAAACCGAAGGCCTCACACAACACGGAGTTGCCTCAAGCAGGCTGCAGGGGCCTGTCAACGGAAAGAGAACACTGCCTGAAGGCAAGTGGCCTGTGGCCGACCCTGGGGAATCGCACACACAATTGGACTGTATTTTAAAAAAATAATACGTGAAGAATTATCTTTTGTTCAGGGGTGTGTCTGTGTGTGACATGCCAAAAGTCAAGTGAGGCATTTTCAGTATTTTTGACAGGTTAGTAACACGGTTGTTAAGTGAACTTGGTGTTCCCCATTGACTTTGCTTGTCAGAAGATCATAAAAGGTGATCACATGAGCCCCCAGGACACTGCAACCACCCTAAATATGAGCCAGTTGCCAAGCATCCAAATTTTGACCACGTGATGATGGGGATGCTGCAATCGTTGTGTGAAAAATGGTCATAAGTCCCTTTTTTCGGTGCCATTGTAACTTAGAATGGTCACTAAATGAACTGTTATAAGTTGAGGACCACCTGTATAACCCCCCCCCCAAAATGTTGCATAGGAACATAGGAAAGCTGCTGAAGCCCTTTGATAATTTTAACTCTGCTGACCCGTCTACTGACCCATCACTACAGGTAATCCTCAACTTACGACCAGTTACGTAGCAACCAGTAAATTTCGATGGCCGCTCCCTTCCACAGTCATGTGACCAGATTTTTCAGAGTTTTTGCTGAAAACCAGCATTTATTTACTTTGGGAGGGGGGGGGAAGTGTACCATTGGTTCCCTTAACGATCGCCACAAAAAAGTCATAAAATCGAGTCAGTTACATGGATGACCCACTTTACCAGTATCTCGACTTACAACTCTGATGGGCAAGCTCTAGTACAGTCGTGACGGCAGGACAAGAAGCAACGGGTGGAAACTAACCAAGGAGAGAAGCAATCTAGAACTAAGGAGAAACTTCCTGACAGTTAGAACAATTAACCAGTGGAACAACCTGCCTCCAGAAGCAGTAAATGCTCCAACACTGGAAGTTTTTAAGAAGAGACTGGACAGCCATTTGTCTGAAATGGTATAGGGTTTCCTGCCTGAGCAGGGGGTTGGATTAGATGACCTCCAAGGTCTCTTCCAATTTATTATTATTGTTGTTGTTGTTATTATTATTATCTGTATTATCTATTCTGAGATGCGACAATCAAAACAGCGTACCGTTTCCCAGATGTGGCTGCCCCACTGATTAACTAATGGCACTACAATATCGGCATCTCTTTCTTCAATACTGTTTCTTATTAACGCTGTTGTTGGCCTTTTTTTTTTTCACAGAGGATACAGACTGTGCTGACACCTTTATCGAACTGTTTACCATTACTCCCAGACCTTGGTCCTCATTAATCATCGCTAGCTCTGATCCCATTAGATCAGTGTTTCTCAACCTTGACAATTTTAAGGCATGTGGACTTCAACTCCCAGAATTCCACAGCTGGCTGTGGAATTCTGGGAGTTGAAGTCCACATGCCTTAAAATTGTCAAGGTTGAGAAACACTGCATTAGATCCCCTCAGCCGTCTTCACTCAGCAGGCTATTCCTTATCCTGCTGGACAGCTCCCTCCCATTTTGCTGGAACAAGCCTGCTCTGCTTTTCTACACGTCTTGTCTGCTCAGGTTTTCCCGAATGTTTGCTTTACGGTTTTAATACATTACATCTGGCAGAAATTTTGGCTCCTTCTGGGGTGGTTGTTGACTGCCCTGATATATTAAGATGAGAGGTGACTTTAAAAGACTTAATTTTCCAACCAAAATTACTATTATGGTTCATTGCATAGTCAGATATATGGACTGGGGTTTGTTTATTAGTTTTTTTTTTCTCAACTCTTTACCTCTCTCAGCGATTTGGCATTTTTATCCAGCTATCTACTGAATCCTTCCCAGTGATCTGGAATAGGCAGATGATTATTTAAATTGATATGCTGTCCATCTCATTAAGCCACGATCTTGGCAGTTTACAAAATCATAAATAAGAATATAAAACAAAGTGTTAAAACATTAAGCATTAAAAGTCAAGAACATTAAAATTAACCATTTTCACTGGATAAAAAGGACCAACACATAAAAGAAAGTGGAGGTGGAACCAAAGTTTTTCAAACTTGGCAACTTTACTAAGGGTGGAGGAAAAAAAAGATCATAAAAATGGGCATGACCCACTTAACAACCGACTTGCTCAGAAATGAAAATTCTGATCCCAACTGTGGTCACAAGCTGAGGATTACCTGTACAAATTGTAAAACATTAAAAAAAACAACACAACACATAAAAGAGTGTGGGCTGCCCACAAATGCATACGAGTAGTCCTCAACTTAACAATCATTCATTCAGTGACCATTCAAAGTTACAACAGCGCTGACAAAAGTGACTTATGGCCATTTTCACACTTACGACTGTTGCAGTATCCCCAGGGCCACTTGGTCAAAATGTGGATGCTTGGCAACCAGTTCATACCAGCATATATCCTAATATTATAAAGCAGGGCTTTTCAACCTTTTCACCCATTGTACCACTTTTAGGATATGGCAACATCCGAATACCACCAGTCGCCTAGCAAGGTGTAAAAAACTTGACCCCCCCCAAAAAAAGGGGGGGGAAAGTGATAAAGTACAGGTAGTCCTCAACTTACAACAGTTCGCTTAGTGACTGTTTGAAGTTACAATGGCACTGAAAAAAGTGCCCCCCAAGACACAGCCGAGCAAGACACCTGGCCTGCCCGCCCGGCGGCGCTCTTCCTCCTGTCCGAGGTTTTCATTGTTGTGAGCATTTCTGTTGAGGATTGGCAGCGGGGGTGGGGTGGGGGGGAGTGTTTGGTTTTTATTCCCCCATCTGCTGGGTGGTTGCAGCAGGTTTTGGTCACTTCACATGACCATGGGACACTGTGACCATCATAAATATGAATCAGTTGCCAAGCATCTGATGATGCTGCAATATTCCAGCTGATCGGCGCTTCTTCTGGGCTCAGCAGAACTACCAGGATCAGTGCCGAGCTCCAGCTGGAGCCTGGCGCTGATCCTGGAGCTTCCACTGAGCCCTGATAGCCCCGAAGAAGCGCTGATCCTGGCGCTTCCGCTGAGCCCTGCAGCTCCAGCCATCTCTCGCTCAGGCTTGTGCGGTGCTGCCACCGGTTCAGCTCATTCCCCTCTCCCGTTACCACTTTTCTAGGATGGTCGCGTACCACCTGCCAGGTGCCAATGTACCACAGGTGGTACCCGTACCACTAGTTGAAAAGCCCTGTTATAAAGCACGGTTGGGCCATTAATTTCCCCAATGGGCCACATGAGAGACTGCAACTGTTGTGGAGGGCTTAACCAGTAGGGCTGTGAAGGTGCAGGGGCATGCACCCATGCACATATCAATGGGGGGGGGGGGAATAGCAGCTGCCTTCAACATAAAAGCACTACAGTTGTATTGCGTGCATGACGGACACATATTTACATTTGATTTCAAATTTCCATTTAACCTCACACAGATCAAATAGGGACAGACAAGGGCTAAATGTGGCCCAAAGGCTGTATAATGCCCAGTTTATTGTAAAGCACCTCCCATATTGTATTTCTTATAATATACAGAAGCAAGATTGCCGATTTAATTCCTTTCTACCGTCAAAATTCCCCTCCCGATCAAAAGAATATTAAGAAATCTTTGGAAGTTCTGGGTCAGCGGCAGGCTGAACAATCCTCATGTGATAGTAAAGAAGTCAGAGAGAGTCTTTTATAGCATTAGTGAGTCATCTAATTCCATCTTAATATCTACTGCAGAAATCCTTTTACTGGAATAACAACCCTTGCTTCACAAGATTCTAACCAGATCTTCCAAGCCCAAATCTGGTCCTTCAGGTGAGAGGACACCCAACCATTTCCAAAGCAGAGTGGCTGCCGCCGACCTGAGGGTCTTCAAAAACCTGGTTTTTCTGGAAAAACAAAAACAAAAAAACCCAGGTGCTGGAAATGCTACTGAAACAGCTAAAACAATAATCCCAGTCACTATTTAATTTTTTTATTGCTACCGTATATGCTGGCGTATAAGACGACTTCTGGAAGCGCTAAACTCGGCGCCAAAGATGGGGGTCGTCTTATACGCCGAGTCGTCTTATACGCCGGAAATACTGGTAGTTTCCGACGTATAAGACGACGTTCTAGGAATGCGGCTCAGCGATAAAGACGGGGGTCGTCTTATACGCCGGGTCGCCTTATACGCCGGCATATACGGTACATTTAATTACAGATGGTTTTTGACTTAGCAACCAAAATTTTAGACCAGAACTTCCATCGCTAAGCAAGGTGGCTGTGAAGCATGGTTAAGCAAACTTAACCATGGTTGTTCTTTAACCATGGTTGTAAGCAAATCACTGTAGTTGTAAGTGAATTATGCAATTGTTAAGTGAATTTGGCTTCTCCTGGGAGAAATTCTGGGAGTTGAAGTCCACAAGTCATAAAAGGGCCAAGTTTGAAGACCCTTGCCCTATTGACTTTGCTTGTCAGAAGCAGGTTGGGAAGGTCACAAATGGCAGTCACAAGATTCCAGGATGCTGTAACCATCATGGATATGTGTTTGGTTGCCAAGCACGCAAATTTTGATCACTTGATTATCGGGTTATTGAGCTGGGTGTAAGTATGAGAACTTATGTCACTTTTTTTGAAATTACAGTGCTGCTGTAACTTCAAACAGTCGCTAAATGAATAATCATGTCGAGAACTACCTATATATTGGGGGTTTGTTTACTACTGATTGTGTAAGAACCATGGTGGCCCAGTGGTTAGAATGCAGTATTGCAAGCTAATTCTGCCAACTGTCAAGAGTTTGACCCTGACCGGCTCAAGGTCGACTCAGCCTTCCATCTTTCCAAGGTCGGTAAAATGAGGACCCAGATTATTAGGGACAATATGCTGACTCTGTAAACAGCTTAGAGAATGCTGTAAAACACTATGAAGCGGTATATAAGTCTAAGTGCTATTGTTATTGCTCAGGGGTCTTCAAACTTGGCTCTTTTATGATTTGTGGACTTCAACTCCAGAATTCCTCAGCCAGCGTGCCTGGCTCAGGAATTCTGGGAGTTGAAGTCCACAAGTCATAAAAGGGCCAGGTTTGAAGACCCCGCTATTGCTCTACCACCCAGAGTCACAACTGTGAGTTGGGCAATCATAGAAATGCAATCAATAAATCAAACTAGAAGAAAGGACGACTAGGATCACCCATCATGTTATGCCAGCAGCTCCCAACCTTTTGTGCCTCAGGGACTGGTTCTGTGGAAGGTGTTTTTTCCACAGATCACGTGGGAGGAGAGGGGAGGGGTTTTGTGTCCCACATGTATGCAGATGGGATTTCATTCATTTGCGTGGCCTGGTTCCTGGAGGCCCACGGATACCAGTACCAGTCCATGGCCGGGGATTAGGGATCGCTGTGTTATGCCATTCTTGACTGATTTGCAGTTTATTGACTAAGCTCCAAATGGACAGTCTCACACAATACATTAAATGAAAACCAAACCAACTCTTATTATTATAGTTTAGGATAGTAATGCATGGACACTACTGCTGATAAGCAAGGAGAAAGGTCCAGATCAGACGTGTCCAGCTTTGGTAACTTTTAAGCCTTGTGGACTTCAATTCCCAGAATTCCTCAGGCAGCAGTGCACAAGGCACCCGTGGTCTCTAGACAAACACCTGAATACTGAACTGAAGCATACGGTTAAACCTTGGATGTGCAGAGATCAGATGAGCAAAGTATTCCAGTGCCCACATCCACTAAGCTCCCCGTGCCCGAGCAATCAATATTGCGCTTCCCAGGACAAAGCAAAGAAATAGCTGCTCAACATTGCACCATCTGTGCTTTTGCTGTCTGCCTACTTAGGCAGTCTCTTTGTTGGCGGGCCTTAATTACACACTCCCTACAGCTGGCACGCAGGGCAGTTAAGTGGCAGTGAACATTCAAAACAAAATGGGTGACATTCAAAGAGACTGAAGCGGAGGCACCCCCTCACAAGTGACAAACCAGCTCCCTCCCTCTCTCCCTCCCTCCCAAAGCCGTCTTCCCACAACCTTAACCCTGCTTTGGTGTTGGGGGGGTAAATCTGTGTGGATTTACCCCCCCAACCCCATCACCTTCAGGGCTCTTTCAAGATTGAATTTTCCTTTTGGATCACCAATTGCTCTCTTTTGTGGCAGGAAAAAAAAGGAGAGCTTGGAAAATTGTAAGATCGCCAGGGGGCTTGCTTTGTTGTTGTTAGTTGCGAAGTCATGTGATGCGAAGTCGCGTGACCCATCGCAACCCCATGGACAACGTTCCTCCAGGCCTTCCTGTCCTCTGCCATCTTCTGGAGTCCATTTAAGCTCACGCCTACTGCTTCAGTGACTCCATCCAGCCACCTCATTCTCTGTCATCCCCTTCTTCTATTGCCCTCCATCTTTCCCAGCATGAGGCCCTTCTCCAGTGAGTCCTTCCTTCTCATTGAGTTTCAACTTCAGGATCTGGCCTTCGGGGCTGATCTCCTCTAGGACTGACCGGTTTGATCGCCTTGCAGTCCAGGGGATTCGCATGAGTCTTCTCCAGCACCAGAGTTCAAAGGCCTCCATTCTTTGGCGCTCAGCCTTTCTTATGGTCCAACTTTCACATCCATACATTGCAACTGGGAAAACCATGGACTTGACTATACGCACTTTTGTTGGCAGGGTGATGTCTCTGCTTTTTAGTATGCTGTCTAGATTTGCCATGGCTTTCCTCCCCAAGAGCAAGCGTCTTTTAATTTCTTGGCTTGCTTTAACAGTCATTGAAGGCAATGAGACTGAAGGGCTGAAGGATGGGAACGGGTAATCCTCGACTTACAACCTACCATTGAGCCCCAAAACTTCTGTGGCTAAGCAAGACAGTTGTTAAGTGAGTTTTGCCCCATTTTATGACCTTTCTTGCCACAGCTGTTAAGTGAATCACTGCAGTTGTTAGGTTAAGTGAATCTGACTCCCCCCTTTAACTTTACGGGTCAGAAGGTTACTGCAACTATCATAAATAGGAACTGGTTGCCAAGCGTCTGAATTTTGATCACGTGACCAGGGGGATGCTGCAACAGTTATAAGTGTGAGAAATGCTCAAAAGTCACTTTTTTCACTTCAAATGATCGCTAAATGAACCATTATAAGTTGAGGATTACCTCAGTGTTGCTCCCAACATCCTATCCTAGGGGACCAGATGACATTCTTTGCTAGTGGCTCTTTATGATCTAAGGCAGGGGTCCCCAATCCCCAGTCCATGGACTGGCACCGGGCTGTGGCATGCCGGCAACCAGGCCGCACAAACAAGCAAAGCCCCATCCACGAGATGCAGGCAGCACACGAAACCATGCACCCTCCAGTCCGTGGAAAAACCTCTCTCCATGGAACCGGTCCCTGGTGCCCAAAAGGTTGGGGACCTCTGGTCTAAGGGGAACCTCGCTTCTAACTCCATTGCAGTATATTTAGGGCATCTAACCAAGTTCAACACTGCTCAACTTACAATCGCAACTGAGATCAGAACTTCTGCTGCTAAGCAAGATAATTGTTAAGGGAGTCATGCCCGATTTTACAACTTTTTTTTTTTTTTACCATGGTTGTTAAGGGAGTTACTGCAGTCGTTTGGTAAATCACGCAGTCATTAAGCAAATTCGGCCCAGCCCATTGACTTTGCTTGTTCAGAAGCTGGCTGGTAAGGTTGCAAATGGCAGTCCCATCACCCTGGGACGCTGGAACCGTCGTAAATATGTGCTGGTTGCCAAGGGCCTGGATTCCGATCATGTAACTATGGGGATGCTGCAATGGTCTTAAGTAAAGGGCTGGTCATAAGTCAGTTTTGCATGTTCGAACAGTTGCTAAACAGGTGGTTGGAAGTCAAGGTCCACCTGTACTGCCTCCCCTCTAGGGCTGTGCGTGTGTCACTCAACTAGCCTCATGCCTAAGGCAAGGCTAGAATTCACAGACTCCTGGTTTCTAGCTTGAGGCCTGAACTATCACACCAAATTGTCTCTTTGTAGCCTCACACTACACAAGATTTTTTTGTTTGGCTTGCCTTGCAAATTTGGCCTAGGTCAAACCCAGACAAATCATATTACCATCCAGCATAATGTGACATACAAGCTTACTGCCCCCTCAGCCTTGATTTTCCCTGGGTTGCAGATTCAGTGTCATTTTGCGTTATTCCTAATGCCTTCAAATCTTTCCTTAAAACCTCATTATTTATGAGCTAAAAACCCTACATGGCTACAGTGGAAGGGAAGCCCTACTACTGCGTGCATGTTAAATGGACAAGCCCTCTTTTACGGCTCTTTGGGAGACAGACAGCAACTTAGTCTTCTGTTGCCTTGTGCCACAGGCATTAAACCCATAATGTGATGGCTTTGTTTTGGCTTACCATAAGGGGGAGATCCAGCCATCGTGGTTTGGAAATCAAAGTTTATGGTTTTATGTTTTGTATGCATCAGGCTTCGGTGGCTTAATCTTATCTGAATCTCTGTTCAGTTCAGACTGCACGCCAGGTTGTGACTTATATGAACCAAGATTTAGAAGTCAAAATATGTTTTAGAGCTTCCCTCCGGCTTTCATAGCTGCATGTCTCATACAGCACTCTTTGCTTGAAGCAAGAGCAAAAAACAAACCAAGGTTTACAAATTCTGACATCCCACCGAAGCGTAACAAACTTAACTCATGACCTGCAAGCTCATTTTAAAATCACAGTATTGTACAAGCTGTGCTTTGCGCTCACTTCACTTCTAATTCCATTCTAAACGATAGTTTGCCTCTGTGATTTGATGTCATATATAGGTAGTCTTTGACAATTCATTTAGTGACCATTCAAAGTTACAACGGCACTGAAAAAAGTGACTGTACCCTGCTCAATAGTAGTGAGAGGGACCTTGGAGTCCTAGTGGACAAACACAATCACTTAAATATGAGCCAGCCGTGTGCTGCAGCTGCCAAAAAGGCCAACACAGTGCTAGCTGCATTAACAGAGAGATAGAAGTATTAATACCACTTTACAATGCCTTGGTAAGGCCACACTTGGAATACTGCATTCAGTTTTGGTCACCACGATGTAAAACAGATGTTGAGACTCTAGAAAGAGGGCAGAGAAGAGCAACAAAGATGATGAGGGGACTGGAGGCTAAAGCATATAAGGAATGGTTGCTGGAATTGGGTATGTCTAGTTTAATGAAGAGAAGGACAAGGGGTGACATGATAGCAGTGTTCCAATATCTCAGGGGCTGCCCCAAAGAAGAGGGAGTCAAGCTATTCTCCAAAGCACCAGAAGGCAGGACAAGAAGCAACAGATGGAAACTAACCAAGGAGAGAAGCAATCTAGAACTAAGGAGAAACTTCCTGACAGTTAGAACAATTAACCAGTGGAACAACCTGCCTCCAGAAGCGGTGAATGCTCCAACACTGGAAGTTTTTAAGAATAGACTGGACAGCCATTTGTCTGAAATGGTATAGGGTTTCCTGCCTGAGCAGGAGGTTGGACTAGATGACCTCCAAGGTTCCTTCCAACTTTATTATTATTGATCATCACACAGTCAGCCAGATGTTCAGACTGGATTTGGCATTTTGTCTACCTATCGAGTCCTTACCCAGGACCTGAGATAGGCAGATGTGGATGTTTGATGGATTACAGGTATCGTCGCAGGATGGAAGCAGGTCCTAGTAAGACCGCCTTTTGCAATTGACTAATAGCGAATTTGTCAATGCCAATGGTGTTCAAGTGGTGCTCCAGTTGTTTTGGGATTGCACCCAAGGAGCCTATTACTATTGGTACTACCCTTGCTTGCTTTTGCCACAGAGCAGTTTAATTTTATCATTTTCTATGACTTTCTTTATTTTATGATTCCACCAGTTTTTGCTTACAGGCAAATGATATTTTTTGCAGATCTTCCAATGCACCATTGTTGCTACTTTGTCATGCCGCTGCTTGTAATCAGTTTGTGCAATCTTCTTGCAACAGCTTACCAAGTGGTCCACTGTTTCTTCAGCTTCTTTGCATAGGCGGCACTTACTGTCTGTTGCTGTCTTCTCAATTTTGACTTTGTATGCATTTGTCCTTAAGGCTTGGTCTTGTGCAGCCAGCATTAGTCCCTCGGTCTCTTTCTTCAATTTTCCTGCTCTTAGCCATTGCCAGGTCTTGTTATTATCTGCTTTCCCAGCTATTTTTTAATGTATTGGCCATGTAGTGCTTTGTCTTCCCATGCCTCTATTCTGTTCTTCATTTGGTCTTTCTTGTAGGCCAGTTTGGTCTCCCCAGTAGTTAGTAAGCCTTCCTGATATACTAATTTCAGTGCATCTTCATCATTGTTCTTCAGATATTCTTCCAAAGCCATTTTTTCTTCTTCAACCATCTGATGTACTTGTAGCATTCAACGCCCACCTATTTGCCTTGGTAGATAAAGTATGCCAATGTCACTGCGTGGATGAAGGGCATGATTCATTGTCATTATTTTTCTGGTCTTCCTATCCATTGCTTTTAGTTCTGCTTGAGTCCAGTCCACTATTCCAGCTGTGTACCTAATGACTGGAATTGCCCAGGTGTTGATTGCCTTTATGGTATTTCCTCCATTGAGTTTGGACTTCAAGATCTTCTTCATTCTCTTGATGTATTCACCTCTAATCTTTTTCTTGACTTCAGTGTGCTTGATGTTGTCAGCTTGAATGATACCCAAGTATTTGTAGTACTCTTCCTCATCCAGACTCTTAATGTTATTTTCGTGGGGCATCTTGATTCCTTCAGTTTTCATTATTTTTCCTTGTTTGATAGTAAGTGTGGCACATTTGTCCAAGCCAAACTCCATTACAATATCTTGGCTATATATACGGAGAGTGTTGAGCAGCGATTCTATTTCAGATGATGTTTTTCCATACAGCTTCAGATCATCCATGTAAAGGAGATGTGATAGTCTGGTAGATCTTTTTGATGTTTGATAGCATGTCCTGAGTTATTCAGTATTGTTGACAGAGGAAACAGTGCAATAACAAATAGTAATGGTGACAATGAATCTCCTTGAAATATTCCTCTCTTGATATTAACCTCTCCCAGTCTCTCACCATTGATCTGCAACTGTGTCTTCCATTGTGCCATCGATCTTTGCACAAATTTTCTGATGTTTCTACTGACTCCTGTTATTTCTAGGCACTTGATTATACAGTCATGTGGCAGAGAGTCAAATGCCTTTTTGTAGTCAATCCATGCCACATTCAGGTTGGTCTTCCTTCTCTTGCAGTTTTCCAAGATCATTTTGTCTATTAGGAGTTGATCTTTTGTTCCTCTGCTATTTGGGCGGTTTCCTTTCTGCTCAGGTGGAAAGAGATTGTTTTCAACTAGATGCTGTTGTACTGCATCAGCTACCACACCAGTTAGTAATTTGAAAGTTGTTGGTAAGCAGGTAATTGGCCTGTAGTTGCCTGGTGTTGCCCCTTTTGCTGGATTTTTCATTATTAGTTAGGTTTTCCCAGTTGTTAGCCACTTTTCAATTTCTCCTCCTTGTAGTATATTGTTGAACTGCTTGGCAATGAGTGGGTGTATAACAGTTAGATGCTTCAACCAAAACCCATGCAGTTCATCTTCACCTGGTGCTGACCAATTTTTGATTTTCCTTGCTCTTTTTTCTATCATTTTTGTTGTTATTACTAGTTTTTTCATTTCAACTTTTGTTTTTTTTTTTTGCATCCATCTCTTTTAACCAAGCCGCATACTTGTTGTATTTCTTTGGGTTATCCCATATCTGCTTCCAGAACTGCACTGTTTCTTCCTTGTCAGGTACTGACTGATTCTTTGCAGTTTCTCCATTGATGGATTGGTAGAAACGTTTCTGATTGGATTGAAATTGGAGGTTCTGCCTATAGTTTGCAATTCGAGCTTCATATCTAATGATTTTCCTGGCTATAGCTGTTATTTGTTGCTTTATTATTTCCAGTGCTTCCTTGATCTTCCTTGTTTCTAAGTGGTATTTCTTGATTAGGTATTCTTTGGTCTTCGTGTTCTTCAGCTTCTTTTCTTTCATCTGTTCTAGCTTGCTTGCATGTGATCTTAACTTGCTGATCTTATTTTCTAGTCTAACCTTCCATTTTTCTGGTGCACTGTTTGTTTTTCTTCTTTGTTGATTTTGCATCCCAGGTATTCAGTTATAACTGCAGCTGTGCTGTATTCAGTTATAACTGCAGCTGTGCTGTTTTTTATTATTATTATTACTATTACTATTTACGAAGGCTGAAGCATCTCCAGGGTCACGTGATCAGGATTCAGGCACTTGGCAGCTGACTCATATTTATGACGGTTGCAATGTCCAGGGGGGTCGTGATCCCCTTTTGTGACCTTCTGACAAGCAAAGTCAATGGGGCTCAACAGATTCACTTAACAACCCTGTTATTCACTTAACAGTTGCAGTGATTCACTTAACAACTGCGACAAGAAAGGTCATAAAATAGGGCAAAGCTCACTTAGCAGCAGAAATTTGGGGTTCAGCTGTGATTATGAGTCAAGGACAGCCTGTATTTGACTTGGGCTATGAACTACCACTGAGGACAAAGCCAAACAGTCTCACAAATTTCTTCCAAGTTTGGCAGCAATGATGAAATCTTGGCCACTTTTTCTATAAAGCCCTCTCCCCAACTATTCCTCTAGCACCCCCGCCCTTCCTTGTCCCACATTCTCCCCCCCCCCATTTCAGTATACTTTGCTCAGGACAAAGAGGATTCTATGCATATCTTCCCAACCTGCTTTGTATCCCTGAGCCATGCTGCAAGCCAAAGCAGGGTGTGTTGTTCCCAAAATGGCTATATGCAGCTTTTCTCTTTCTCCACAACACACACAAACATAGCCAACATTGCTAAGCACCTTCCAGAAGAAAGGAAACAAAATCAGCCATTCTACAACAGGGTTTCTCACAAAAAAAGCCGAAGCAGCCTGATTGCTAGATTAACAGAATTCGTGGCTACAAAGCTTGTGCTTATAGCTTTTTATATAACTATATTGTGAGGTTTTTTAAAAAAAAAATAAATTCTTACATAGGCAATCCAAATTATGCACAGAAAGAAAACCAAACAAAACCATCAACTGCCTCCATATATGCATGGAGGTCAATAAGTTGTTTCCATCTCTCATTTCATACAAATGCCCCCTATTTTTTATAATATTCTGTGTGAGGTTGGGGAGAAAATAAAAAGCTATGCAAGGTATAACAGGCTAGTTTACTTGTCAGGAAATTGGGCAAGATTGGAGAATGTGGGCCATCGCCCAGATTTTACCAGGTACTGCCAATGCACTGCTGGGACTAGCTTAGCAATCATAAGGACTAGAATCTTAATATTTAATATATATATATATATATATATATATATATATATATATATATATACACACACACACACACACACACACACACACACACACACACACATACACACATACATACATACATACATACATACCAGGATTTTTGGGAGATGAAAGTAGCCCTCACGTGAACTGTAGCCTGATTGGGCCACTTAGACAATCAGATGTTTACAAGACCCAGAATCCTGTGGGTAACTGGAATATGAGGAAAGATTCGGTGATCAATCCAAACTGGTACAAAACCAACCACACATGGTACAAACTGGTACAAAACCAACCACACAATCACATGAAGTGTTAATACCACTTTACAATGCCTTGGTAAGGCCACACTTGGAATACTGCATCCAGTTTTGGTCACCACGATGTAAAAAAGATGTTGAGACTCTAGAACAGTGGTTCTCAACCTGTGGGTCTTTTGAAAGCCAATAGAATAGACTCTCTTGAAGAGAGTCTAATTCTATTGGCTTTCAAAAGCCAATAGGAATTGTCCAGGCTGTCTCTGCCCTGCTGAGCCCGCCAAAAGTCTCATTCTGCAAACGGTGCTGCACCAGTTGAGTAATCCTCAACTTACAACCGGTTCGGGGTCGCGGCATTAAAAAGGTTGAGAACCACTGCTCTAGAAAGAGTACAGAGAAGAGCAACAAAGATGATTAGAGGACTGGAGCCTAAAGCATATAAGGAACGGCTGCTGGAATTGAGTATGTCTAGTTTAATGAAGAGAAGGACGAGGGGGGACAGGATAGCAGTCTTCCAACATCTCAGAAGAGGGAGTCAAGCTATTCTCCAAAGCGCCTGAAGGCAGGACAAGAAGCAATGGATGGAAACTAACCAAAGAGAGAAGCAACCTAGAACTAAGGAGAAACTTCCTGACAGTTAGAACAATTAACCAGTGGAACAACCTTCCTCCAGAAATGGTGAATGCTCCAACACTGGAAGTTTTTAAGAATAGACTGGACAGCCATTTGTCTGAAATGGTATAGGGTTTCCTGCCTGAGCAGGGGGTTGGACTAGATGATCTTCAAGATCTCTTCCAACTTTACTACTACTACTACTACTACTACTACTACTATTATTATTATTATTATTATTATTATGTTGCAAACTAGACAAATCAAGCTCTGACTTTCCTTCTAAGGAAGCCTTATTTCCCACAAGTGAATAGCTTGCAAGACGTTTTACTCTCCAAAGCCTGATTTTTTTTTTCAAGCTAGAAGTGGAGTGGGCAGAATTACTGTTGTTTTTCTCCTTTGCCAGTCCACTGCGTTTCTGATGGGACTTCTGCCCTCTGAACAGGCTAGTAAAGGAGAAGCCGTGTACCAAGATGAGAGAGGATTTTTATCACATGGCACTTAAAAACCCTGGTACAATCCAGCCACAATAATACAGTTCAGCCCAGCTCACATTCCTTTGCATACTGATGAGATTTTTAAAATCCCTTCTAGTAATGCACCTGCCACAAAGGGTTTAAGAGATATCGCGCCAACAGGCTCATCCAGTACCCCCGCTCTTCAGGTTATGACCAAGCCAATAGCAAGACTGCTTTAACCAATACATGGGCTGGGGGAGAACCTGCATGTGTGAAAAAGAAGCTCATTAATTGTCTTGTATTTTACTTGGAATCCACATCAAGAGCGATCAAGGATCATTCTCTTTAAACTTCACTCCCAGCTGTATTAAATATACATGAGACAAATATGCTACAAGCTTTACAGAACCCAGAAAGAAAGAAAAAAGACATAGGAGACAACGCCATGCAGCAATTATGTCAAGACGGTTGGTAAACGTGTTTTAAAATCTACCTGATATTTATTTACAGACACACACACACACCCAATAATGCCTGATTTACAACAACATTACAGGCGTTTAAAATATCAACATTGGGGTTCATACTTCAGACTAAACTTGAAGTATAGTTAAGGAATTAGTCTACATCAGGGGGTCTTCAAACTTGGCAACTTTAAGACTTGTGGACTTCAACTCCCAGAATTCCCCAGCCAGAAACGCTGTTTCAGCAATGAGAAACTCCTGGGTTAAAGGTATTAGTTAATATTTTTTTATTAATTAGTCTTGAGTCTTGACTATAGAGCTTACTGGAAGACTCTGGAGCAATCATTCTCTTTCAGTCTACCTCACCGGTCCGTGGCTGTAGGGAAAAACAAGAGGAGGAATATGTATGCCAATCTGAGATCCTTTTGAGTGCAAAACTGAGATACAGATCTAACAAATTTGAGTTATTTATAGAAATAATAGAGGCGGGATTAGAAAAATGTAAAATAAACAATGAAGCCAACCAGAACAAAACACACTATATTACGGCTTAGTATTCTGCAGTTTAGTATTCTTAATCTATGACTAAGGATATCAAGCCTAACCTACAGGGGCAGACAGAGATTGCAAATTTGACCAAATATTCAGAGTCATGCCTCATCCCCATCATCCAAAATTCAATGCTGGCTTTAAGACTGTGAATTCAAATTTGGTCATGAATCTTTGAGGTGAGAATCATGAGGACATTCCTGAATGCAGACAGGAGTCTGGCAACATAGGCACAAATTAACCCATCTAGGACAAATTGCAGCCTTTGGTACCTTATCATCAAGAACACATTGTGAATCCCAGCTTCACAATGTGAAGGGGAAGAGGGGAAAACAACCTTCGTTTATCCAGGCTCTATCACATGCCAGGGGCACAGCAAATGACTCATGTTAAAAAAGGGGGTAGGTTTTAAATTTTTACACAGTTTTTAATTGCGAGAGCGGGGTGCAATTTCCTGTACCACTGACAGCATTCTGAAATAGATGCATTGCTGTAACAGAAAAGTGATTAAAAATTACTTCCCCTTCCAACCAAGATTTTTAAAAAAAAAAAAAATAGGAAGTTTAAAGAGTCACCGAAGATGACATCCACTGGAAAGCAAAAGTGGCAGCGTAATTCTCACACAATTAATTTTAACTAATTTATATGCTGAAACACACATCCTATCTGAATTCTAGTATGGGGGATATGATAACATTCCCTGGGGGAGGGTGAAGAAAGAACAAGCAGGTGTTCTCAATTTTAAAAAAAAGTCTCAAAAGATAAAGCGGGAGAAACATCCTTGGGAGGGTCTGGTGAAAGATCCTATTTAAACCAAGGATTTTTCTGGAGGGGGGAGGGAGGGTGAAGAATAAAGCCCAAAGTTAATTCATAAGTGAGGGTCAGAGTGATGAGAAGGGTCTGGATTATGTCCGGATTATGTCAAACTATGCCATATCCCTTTCATGCTACTAAGGGTCTCCTGTCTACCTTCCCACAAACAATATTGATTGCAGTTGACCAATTTTCTCGCTTCTGCCTCCATCCTGGTGACAAAGCTGTCCTCTTTTCAACTCATAAAATTGCAGAATAAGTCCCTTTGCACACAATCTCTATCTCCCACTAGATCAGTGGTTCTCAACCTGTGGGTCGGGACCCCATTTGGGGTCGAACGACCATTTCACGGGGGTCGCCAAACAAGGCTGTCCGCCATTTTCCCCCTTTTCTTTGGCCACGCCCCTGGCACCCGGTGATGTATAAGTGGTTGGGGGTCACCACAACATGGGGAACTGTATTATGGGGTCGCGGCATTAGAAAGGTTGAGAACCACTGACCTAGACTTTCTCTATCCCTGCCTCCTCCTCCTCCATCCTTCCTCTCTAAAGTTACCTCTCTCAAGACCACCAAGATTTCTCCCCCAAAATTACATTTCCTATCTTTCACCTGCTTCCAAGGCCTTTGTTCGCTCTCCCAGGGCACCCATTATTTACTGTAAACCCCCAAATCACTTTTCCAGCCCCATACCCCTGCTTCGCTACTCTCTAGTCCTCCCACGCCTGGTTTCTGCCCCCCTCTTTCAGCCACTCCTTAAAATCCCCGATTTCTGCCAAACAATCTTACAAATTATTCCCCAACCAGCTCCTCTCCTGCAAATCTGCCTGCTGCATCCCATTGCAAATGTCCTTTCCCCAACTTTTCATTCTTATACATCAAGCAGCATTAACTCAAGTTACTCTCAGGGTCTCCATCCTGATTTTTTTTCCATTCCACACCCAATTATCTCATCCTATGAACTTATGTACTATAAATCTGTATTATCCCTTTATGCTCTTCCCTGGTCACTTTACAATATACTGGTGGCCCTAAACTATACAGATAGTCCTCAACTTACACCAGTTCATTTAATGTCCATTTGAAGTTACAATGGCTCTGAAAAAAAGTGACTTATGACCATTTTTCACACTTAGGAGTGTTACAGCATCCCCTTGGTCACGTGATCAAAATTTGGCTGCTTGGCAATTGACTCGTATTTATGACGGTTGCACTGCCCTGGGGTCATGTGATTCCCTTCTGCGACAGTCTGATAAGCAAAGTCAATGGGGGAGCCAGGTTCACTTAACAACCGTGTTACCAACTTAACAACTGCAGTGATTCACTTAAGATCTGTGGCAAGAAAGGGGACAAAACTCACTTAACAAATGTCTCACGTAGCAACAGAAATTTTGGGCTCAACTATGGTCACGGACTGCATGTAATGCTATATGGATGATACTAGTGTGCATAACCCAGCCAACATACCAAAAATGCTTTCCCTAATAACAGAAAACCTGTACTTTTAACTCTTCCTGGTTTCACTCCTAAATCCATTATTGTGTCCCAATCCACATATTTCAATGTCAGCTATCCACACCAAGGCACTAAATTGTATACTGAGGACTCGGTGGTTATTTTTCAGCCTCCCGGCATAGATCTCCCACCATGTCCTCTAAACCAATACTGGTTCTGATGTGAATGTTAACAGTATTAGTAATACAGTTGGGTAGTTGGTTGATTTACTAACAGCTGACCAGTATCAATGCATGTCATAATATTACAGATAGTCCTCAACTTAGGACCACAATTGAGCTCAACATTTGTTAAGTGAGTTTTGCCCCATTTTATGACCTTTCTTGCCACAGTTGTTAAGTGAATCACTGCAGTTGTTAAGTTAGTAACATGGCTGTTAAGTGAATGTGGCTTTCCCAGTGACTTTGCTTATCAGAAGGTCTCAAAAGGGGATCACACAACCCAGGGACACTGCAACCGTCATAAATATGAGTCAGTCGCCAAGCGTCTGAATTTTGATCATGTGACCCCAGGGATGCCACAAATGGTCCTAAGTATGAAAAACAGTCATAAGTCACATTTTTCAGTGCTGTTGTAACTTTGAATGGTCACTAAAACAAACTGTTTTCAGTCAAGGACCGCCTGTACTAACAGCCAACCGGTAACCTGTATCAATAAATGTCATATCATCAAGCAATCTTTAGGATTACTCCTCCCCAAGATTCCTGTATGTATGTGTATGTGTATATATATATATATTCATTCTAATATCAAGGCAAACAGGGCTACCTTTAAACCTTCACTTCCAATTCAAATTCTACTATTTATCATTATCAGTACACCAGTCTCCCTCCCTCCTCTCCATCATCCTTCAGCAGATATTAATCAGCCCAAATTGTGCCATCAGCGCCTCTGCGGACGACAGCCCAAGATCCAGACCCTCTTTTCCCCAACATCGACCTAGTCATGGTCTCCCTCAGTAAACAGGAGCAACAACAAACCATGATGCCGCCTCCCCCGCCTCCCCCAGACGCGGTTTTCGCACTCACGATCAGGGTCAGACTTGGGCAAAACAATGCAGGAAACGATTGGCATCCTTCCCCACGTTCAGCCCAGCCGCCCAAGGGCTCCTGAAGGGCCGCGGCATCCTCGGATGCTCTTCCACCCTGGGGTGGGGGGAGCAGCCCGGACCGGGAAGGGCGACCAGGTGGGGCCGGGCAGCCGAGCGCATCGCGGGCGGGGTAGGGACGGCTCCCCGGACGACTAAGGACGAGCCCCCTCCCCTGCTCGCGCGAGGAGGAGACCCCGGGGGCCCCCTCCCCAGGACCCGGGCGGGGGGGGAATGATGGGGCCGCCTCACTCACTCCGCTCACCTCCTCCTGCCGCCGAGTCCTGCGGCGCCCCCCAGCCGCCCGCCTCGGGGGTGACGGCTCCGGCTCCCGCTTCGGCCCCTCCAATGGAGCCCGTCTCGTCGGACGCCTCCAGGTCCATAGCTGGAGGAGGCCCGGGCCGCGCCCGCCTCGCTTCGCCTCGCCTCAGCCGCGACCCGCCGCCGCCGCCGCTGCTTCGGCTAAGAAGAAGGAGAAAGAGAGGGGGGGGAGGGGGGGGAGGGGAGAGACCGGGCGGGAGAGGACTCGGCAGCAGCGCGCACGCGCTAGCTCGGCAGCCGGATCGCGAGGTCGGAAGGCTAGAGCGCCCCGACAGGGAGCGGAAGAGGAGGCTGTTCCTGTTCGGCCATTTCCCCCCCTCCACGATAGGTTCCGGCTTGGTTTTGGAACGTTAGGAGGGGGACGTTCTGGGAAGCTGGCGCTTTTTTTTTTTGAGCGTGTGGTGCAAAGCTGCTTGCCAGAAAGATAGTCTGCACTCGCGGGACGTCCAGATGGGAGGGGGAATGGGGGGGGGAGGAGAGAGAGAGATGTTGCATTTTTCTCCCCGAGGAATTTGAGTTTGCAAATGTGTTGTGCGCTGCTATTGTTTAATCACGATTCGTGGCGTAAACCAGTGACTGGTTTTGCTAACAACTATAAATCATGGTCTACTGTATAACGTATGTGAATCCCAAAGGTGCTTGTTTTCACGAGGCAACTGGACTGTCTTGTTTTTCTTTGAAGACGTTTCGCTCCTCATCCAAGAAGTTTCTTTAGCTGAAGTCCAGTTGCCTCTTGAAAAAGCACCTTTGGGACAGCCCTGACTTGGATGACTGAGAATCTCCATCAACATATGTGAAGTTAACCAATCACCTGAGGGCTTAGAACGGAATGTTCAAACGAGGATCAAATCAAAACTGCATTATCTGTTGTTTCAACTTTGCCTGTTTACATGGGCTATTGTTTGAGAATAAACCTAGAAATCACTAGCAGGGCCACACTAGATCTGTCAGTTCAGAACAAATATTTGTTAGCTGTTTATGCTTTTTAATAAAAATTGTTAGCTGGAAAAGCCAGAGGAGAACCATATTGGTCCCCCCCAAAAAAGGAGGATTTGGATAGCACCTTATTTGTGTATCCCTTGGAACAGTTTGCCGTATATATTAAATATATCAGAGCCCTCCTGATTTTTTTGCCACCATATAGTAAAACAGCTCTCCCCCACAACTCAAGACCATCAATTATATCTTTGCAAACCAGGAATTCTGCCCAGTATTTATTGATTTTTATTGATCATTTAAAATTGTAAAACTGCTTGCTTATTGACCACTCTAGGCAGCTGATAACGGATCTGTGGTGGGAAAAATAATTTTTCCTCCCTATCTTTTGGAAGTGACCAGACTCAAACCCATCCCCTGACTTTGCTAATCCTATCAAACCCAAATTGACCCTCTAGTGGTTAAAGCACTGGGCTAGAAACCAGGACACTGAATTCTAGTTGAGCCAGCTGGATGACCTTAAGCCCATCACAGCCTCTCAGCCCTAAGAAGCAGGCAATGGCAAATCACTTTTGAAATGTTGCCAAGCTGCGAAGAAAACTGCAGGGGCTTCTCCAGGCAGACCCTAGGAATCACAGAGACACACACGGACAGACCATCTCAAGTAAAACCCTAGGGCAGTCTAGGAAGAAAACCACAACATATTTAACAAGCTGAGAATCCCCAACAGTCTATCCTTAATCAGGGATACCCTTCCCCCCAACATCTCAACATCTCTTTTAACAAGGGTCTTCCCTGGCTGTTTGCCTAACAAAAACAATCATTCCAGGGATACCGACAAGGACCTGTCAAACTTCCCCCAAACTGGCCAGTAAATCAGATCCTGAAAATTGCCCATCTTGTAGCCCTCAATGCTTATTAAATATATATATATATATATATATATATATATATATATATATATATATATATATATATATAACTTTCCCATTGTTTGGCCCCCCGAAGGGATCATTGTAATAAAGGGGGGGTCCTTTTTTTAATGTTGTGCTCTGAATTTCAGAATATTTCACAAAAGATTGAAAATCTGCCCTTTGGAACATCTTATTGTGTAAAATAAGATCTGCCACCACTTTACTATCTTTCCCCAAGAGCCTGAAGACCTGGCTCTGCTGGTTGGCCTGGGGCCCAAAAGTGGGAGATGACTGCTGGATTGATGGCAGAGTCCACCCCCTCCCCCTTGCTCCCTGCTGTCCACCCATCCATCTTTTGGGTTATCATATTGGTGTATTCTCATTGTGTCACTTTATATTGTTTATCTTGTTGTTCTATTATTTTACTTCTGTTTATGCTCCTTTTCTTGCCTTCTTTTTTATTGCTGTAAGCCACCTAGCAAGATAGGTGGCAAATAAATTTCAATTAATCAGAATAGAGCTGGAAAGGACCTTGGAGGTCTTCTAGTCCAACCTCCTGCTCAAGCATATACAATTTGAGACTAGCACGGTAGCTGTCCAATCTCTTCTTTAAAACCTCCAGTAATGAAGCATCCACAACTTCTATTTAATAAATAACCTTTATTTAACAAATAAAATATATACATATATAATGAAATAAAATGCTACATTAAAGCCACTTGTAAAAGACTGTTGTGTCATGCACAGAAAAGAAAAGAATGCTTAGCCATACATATAAATATATTACTGAATATATTTACTGAATTAGGGGACCAGGGGCTAAATACAGAGGTCTTCAAACTTGGCCCTTTTATGATTTGTGGACTTCAACTCCCAGAATTCCTCAGCCAGGCACGCTGGCTGAGGAATTCTGGGAGTTGAAGTCCACAAGTCATAAAAGGGCCAAGTTTGAAGACCCCTGAGCTAAAACAAACGAAGAATGGTTGCAGGGATTGGGTATGTCTCAGGATAGCGTTGCAGGATCCAATGTGGGTTGAACACCGGGACTAGAGGTTTAATCCTCCGAGCTTTTGGACTCGTGCTGAAACCCATCCTCAGGGAACTTCTCTCTAGAGCGCCAGCTGTTTATGTATTTGGAGCTATTGCAGCAAAATGTTCCTGGTTTTGCAGAATTATTACGCTTTCCTCTGTTCACTTTGGAAAGAGTGACATCTTCTGGTGGATACCATCCTCTGTATCTTTTTATTTGCTTTGTTTTATTTTATTTTTTTAAAAAGGTGAGGTAAAGGAGTCTGTGCAGATTTTACTCCGCTAGTCGTTGCCAACTCTAGGGGGCGCTGCTCATCTCCGTTTCAAGGCCACTGAACCGGCGCTGTCCGAAGACGTTTTCACGGTCGTGTGGCCAGCACGACGGTTTTCAAACCAGAAAGATTAAAAACTAATAAAAATGAATCGTTAAGAGAAAAACTAACCTCTTATTCTAAAGTTATAACATGACTTTCATTTTTTTTCTATTATCTACTATTTTTTTCTAATCGTCAAATCCATGTATCATAATTTTATTTCTTTTATGTTTCACACATAAAGTCCAAAAGGGTTTTCCAATTAATATTAAAAGGTATCAATATTTGTTCTCTAATCAAAGCTATCAATTTCATCATCTCAGCCATCAATTTCAACATCCATTCCTCCACTGTAAGTAATGTTGAAGCTTTCCATCATTATGCATATAGCATTTAGCAACAGCATTTAGGCTTATATACCACCCATAGTGCTTTACATCACTCTGAGCCTTTTACTATGTGGGCATTATTTGCATATTAACCCCCAACAAACTGGGTCTTCATTTTATCAACCTCAGAGAGATGGAAAGATGAGTCAAATTTGTGCCCCGTCAGGATCGAACTCTAAGCTGTGGGCAGAGTTTACCTACAGTAAGATAAGTAAGATAAGGTAAGATAAACTTTATTGTCATTTTTTTTACTGTGGGCACAACGTCACACATCAAAAATGAAATTTAGTTGCCCGCTCTCAAAGTGAAACATACATGACACACACCTAAACATTCTATATACAACATATATACCTCATTTAATCACTGCGCCACCAGGGCTCTGGTGACATGTAAAAGTCTTGCTGCTGTTATCACATATAAAAACAAAGTTGTGTGCATTTTTTCCGATTGTTTATCCATCAGACCTAAAAGGAACATTTCTGGTTTCAGTTTTACATTCATCTTTACATTCATCTGAATTGTATGTGTATTTGAATCCAAACTTGTTGACTTTTTTACATATGCCATTTTTAAATGTACAAATTATGACCGTAATTGAGCCCAGAATTATGGTCATATGATGATGGTAGGTGGAGGCATCATGTGACCAGATCCAATTTTTTTACTTTTTTTGTAGCAGTTTTTAAGTGGATGCAGTGGTCGTTAAAAATATCAGCATTTTTTTTTTTGCTGGAAATCAGCATTTGGGACTGGAACTTCCATCACTAAGCAATGTGGTCACTGAGTGAGTTGCACACAATTTTACGACCTTTTTTGCTGTGGTCATTAAATGAATCCCCCCCATTGACTTTATCAGGAGCCCCCAAGGATGGTCACAAATGGGGATGAGATAATGCTGGGATGCTGCAACCATCATGTCAGCTGCCAAGCACCTGAATTTTGAGTGCATGGCTGTCGAGATGCTATGTCAGTTACAGATGCAAGGACCAGTCATAAGTAATATTTTTCCAGCGCTGTCATAACTTCAAACAGTTGTTAAATAAATGGTCATAAATTCAGAAGTGCTTGTATAAAGAATAAATCAACCTCTCCCATCCTGTGATTTACCCTCAAAGACTGGGAGACTGAGCTCGTATCTCCCTTTTGCCTTCTCTTCTTTAGGTTAAACAGACTGCAACTCTTTCCATGGTTCTTCATAAGGTCTCCAAACCGCTCCACATCCTTGCAGCTTTTCTCTGCAACCTTTCCAGCTTCTCAGCATCCTTCTTATATTGTGCAATTAGTATAGTTAACAAAGCTGATTAAAGAACTGGAGGCTAAAACATACAAAGAGTGGTTGCTGGAATTGGGTATGTCTAGTTTAATGAAGAGTAGAGTAGAGTAGAGTAGAGTAGAGTAGAGTAGAGTAGAGTAGAGTAGAGTAGAGTAGAGTAGAGTAGAGTAGAACTGTAAGGGACTTTGGAGGTCTTCTAGTCCAGCCCCTGCTCAAGCAGGAGAACCTGTCCTAGAGTAAATTGGAGGTGCTTATTTTGCTGTTTAGTATGCTATGTGCCCAACAGCCTCTTCAGAGCAATAGCATGAATGTAGATACAGTTGAATGACAGCTTGCTTCTCCGTGGTTTATTGAACAGACCATAGTTGTCTGGGTTTACACAATTCAAAATCCAACAGACACCTCTTGGCTTAGCTGCTGCGTAAGCCACAGTTGGAGTTGGTTGATTTCATACAGCAGCTTTAACCAAGTCAGCAAATTGTTGGCAGCAACATTTTTACAATGCATTAAGTGTGGTCAGCTTGAATGTTGGTTAGTTTCTGATAGCTTGGCATTTTGCAGTATGTGTCCTCATTTGGTTACTTTATGGTTCGGTGTATTGCGTAAATAGATGGATTATTTAATAAGCAGGCTATGGGCTTGATGTCGTTGGGCCCAGTGTGGTTTATTTTTAACCCATTTTAGCAAGCCAGGACAGAACAGAAGAAAATAGAAAAATGTGGGTTAGACAGCATCACCACCAGATGAATTCGTAGCTGGCTGACGGGCCGAACTCAGCATGTGGTCCTCAATGGAACTGCATCTACATGGAGGGAAGTGTGTAGTGGGGTGCCCCAAGGCTCTGTTCTGGGCACAGTGCTCTTCAACATCTTCATTAATGATTTGGATGAGGTGATAGATGGGGAACTCATCAAATTTGCAGATGACACCAAGCTGGCAGGAATAGCCAACACTCCAGAAGACAGGTTTAAGATACAGGAGGATGTGGACAGACTTGAACACTGGGCACTATCTAACAAAATGAAATTCAATGGTGAAAAAAGTAAGGTTCTACATCTAGACAAGAAAAACCAAATGTACAGGTATAGTTTAGGGGGTACCTTGCTCAATAGTAGTAACTGTGAGAGGGATCTCGGAGTCCTAGTGGACAATCACTTAAATATGAGCCAGCAGTGTGCTGCAGCTGCCAAAAAAGCCAACACAGTGCTGGGCTGCATTAACAGAGGGATAGAATCAAGATCTCGTGAAGTATTTATACCACTTTACAATGCCTTGGTAAGGCCACACTTGGAATACTGCATCCAGTTTTGGTCACCATGATGTAAAAAAGATGCTGAGACTTTAGAAAGAGTACAGAGAAGAGCAACAAAGATGATTAGGGGACTGGAGACTAAAACATATAAGGAACGGTTGCTGGAATTGGGTATGTCTACACTCTAGTTTAATGAAGAGAAGGACCAGGGGGGACAGGATAGCAATGTTCCAATATCTCAGGGGCTGCCACAAAGAAGAGGGAGTCAAGCTATTCTCCAAGGCACCTGAAGGCAGGAAAAGAAGCAACAGATGGAAACTGATCAAGGAGAGAAGCAACTTAAAACTAAGGAAAAACTTCCTGACAGTTAGAACAATTAACCAGTGGAACAACCTGCCTCCAGAAGCGGTGAATGCTCCAACACTGGAAGTTTCTAAGAAGAGACTGGACAGCCATTTGTCTGAAATGGTGTAGGGTTCCTGCCTGAGCAGGGGGTTGGACTCGATGACCTCCAAGGTCCCTTCCAACTTTATTATTATTATTATTATCATTATTATTATTATTGATCATTGCACAGTCAGCCAGATGTTCAGACTGGATTTGGCATTTTGTCTACCTATCGAGTCCTTACCCAGGACCTGGGATAGGCAGATGTGGATATTTGATGGTATTACAGATATCGTCGCAGGATGGAAGCAGTTCCTAATAAGGCCGCCTTTTGCAATTGACTAATAGCGAATTTGTCAATGTCCGAGGGAGTCCCACTGCATCAAGGCTAAAAACCGTTGGTGGATGTGAAATAAAAATCAGATTTTGGGGAAAAGGTATTAAATGAAACGTCATGTGTAACTCAATAAAAATCTGCATTTTCTCCAAAGTTAGGTCTGCTTTCTATATGTCATGGTTCCAATAGAGACCAGAAAAATAAATCACAAATTAAAGAACTTGGGCCATTTTTATGTTTAGAGGCCACATTGGTTATTGCCAAGCAACAGAAGTGCCTAGCTATTATCTCAACGGATAGTTGGAATAAGATGTGGTTAAAACCCTGGTGGCGCAGAGATTAGAAGGCAGTGTTGCAGGCAAACTCTGCCCACAGCCTGGAGTTTAATCCTAATGGAGCTTAAGGTTGACTCAGCCTTCCATCCTTCTGAGCTTGGTAAAATGAGGACCCAGATTGTTGAGGACAATATGCAAATAATGCTCCAACATTGTAAACTGCCCAGAGAGTCCTGTAAAACACTATAGGATGGTATATAAGTCCAAATGCTATTCTATTGCTGTTGCTTTGCTTGAAATAAGTTAAAATCCATTCTAAGACAAGCTAAAGTAATAAGTGGTAGGATTTCATTGTCACTATAAGAGATAAGCGTCCTCCCAATTGCTTGTATCAAAAATAATGGACACATTAAAAGTTATCAATAATATGTACATGTTTATAAATTCAGTAACTTAACAAGGTTATTCTAACCTCAGATATGGAAGCTGGACCTATATGCTGCATTCAGTTAGCTCAGCCTGGCCTGTTGATTAAACCAGAATTAATTGAAGTCAAATATCACTGGCTGAGGAATTCTGGGAGTTAAAGTGCACATGTCTTAAAGTTGCCAAGATCAGAGAGCCCTGAATTACACCACTGTGTCAGGTGATCACATTTTAATTACACTGGCACCTTGGTACTCAACTGCTTTGAAAGTCATTGAATTTGTTATTCAGTGCATTTTCAAATGAAAATTTTGTTCTGGTACTCATCATTTGTATGGTACTCAATGCACAAGCTAGCTCAGGGGTCTTCAAACTTGGCCCTTTTATGACTTGTGGACTTCAACTCCCAGAATTCCTCAGCCAGCGTGCCTGGCCGAGGAATTCTGGGAGTGGAAGTCCACAAGTCATAAAAGGGCCAAGTTTGAAGACCCCTGAGCTAGAACTTGTCAGTGTCATCTGCCTTGTGACTCACTACATTAGTCCTTATGAAAAAAAAATTGTTTGTTATTCATTGTTTTTGGTGCTCATTGTGCCTTCTGGAACCAATTAAAGAGGATTACTGAGGTACCGCTGTATTAGGACTGAAGTTACATACAGAGGTAACATTTTATTATGGCCGAGCATTTATGTTTGCTTTCTTCACCTAAATACTTCACCTAGAATTGAAACCTAGAACACACTGCTGTTGTTGTTGCCAAACAGCCAGCAACTTTTTCTGGATAAGATGTGTTATGTTCCTTCTTGCTTCAAATGTTCTCCTATAATTCCTAAGAAAGCCTCCATCCAGGAGCTGAACGACTACAGATCGGATGCTCTGACATCCGTAATTATGAAAACCTTTGAAAAGCTAGCGGTGTGCCATCTGAAAACCATCATGGATCCCTTGCAATTCACCTACCGATCAAATAGATTGGCAGATGATGCTGTTTACATGGCACTACACTATATCTTACTCAGTGGTGGGATTCAGCTAGTTCGCACCAGTACGGCAGAACCGGTAGCTAATTTTTTGTTGCCCAGGCTCAGAATGGACTTCCGGAAGCGGCATCCACACAGAGAACCAATTGTTCACATATTTGAATCCCACCACTGATCTTACAACATCTTGAATCTCCAAGGACCTATGCACAGGTCCTTTTTGTAGACTTCAGCTCAGCATTCAATATCATCATTCTATTTTTCTCACTAAACTGACTCAGCTAGCTGTGTCTGACCACACTTGGTAAGTTGACCATAAGCTTTCTAACAGATAGGAAGCAGCATGTGAAGCTAGGCAAAATCACATCAGATACCTGTACAATTAGCAAAGGTGCCCCCCCCCCCCAGGGCTGTGTGCTCTCTCCATTACTCCTTTCTCTCTGCATATCAGGGGTCTTTAGACTTGGCCCTTTTATGACTTGTGGACTTCAACTCCCAGAATTCCTCAGCCCGGCTCGCTGGCTGAGGAATTCTGGGAGTTGAAGTCCACAAGTCACAAAAGGGCCAAGTGTGAAGACCCCTGATATACATCCACAACTGTATCTCAAAAGATCCCTTTGTTAAAGTACTGAAGTTTGCAAATGATACAACAGTCAATAGTCTCATTCAAGATGACGAATCTGTATACAGATGGGAAGTTGAACAGCTGGCTCTGAGGTGCAGTCAGAACAATCTTGAACTGAATAACCTCAAAAGAGATGATAGATTTTAGGAGAAGCTGCCCTATTCTATCACCTCTTACAATACTAGACAATACAGTATCAAGAGTAGAGGCCTTCAAGTTTCTAGGTCAGGGGTCTTCAAATTTGGCCCTTTTATGACTTGTGGACTTCAACTCCCAGAATTCCTCAGCCAGCTTGCCTGGCTGAGGAATTCTGGGAGTTGAAGTCCACAAGTCACAAAAGGGCCAAGTTTGAAGACCCCTGTTCTAGATTCTATAATATCTCAGGACTTAACACCTTAAATTAAAAACGTCATCAAAAAAGCGCAACAAAGAAGGTTCTTCCTGCGCCAACTCAGAACGTTCACACTGCCCAAGGAGCTGCTGATACAGTTCTTCAAAGGAATTTGCACCTCTATAATTGTCTGGGTTGGCACAGCAACCAAACAAGACAGACACAGACTTCAACGGACAGTTAGGACTGCATAAAAAATAATTGCAACCAGCCTGCCTTCCATTGAAGACCTATATAATGCACGAGCCTGAAAGAGGGCTGTGGAAATATCTACAGACCCCTCATATCCTGGACATAGACTCTTCCAACTTCTTCCCTCAAGATGACACTATAGGGCAGGGGTCTTCAAATTTGGCAACTTCAACTTGTGGACTTCAACTCCCATAATTCCTCAGCCAGCCAGGAATTATGGGAGTTGAAGTCCACAAGTCTTAAAGTTGCCAAGTTTGAAGACCCGTGCTACAGGACATTGCACACCAAAACAACCAGAAACAAAGGGAGCCCCCTCCCCATGCTATCACTCTATTAAACAACTAATTCCCACAACACTGTCTATGCCCTGGGTCTGGGATGTCAAACCACTTAGTAAGGCTGTATTACTTATTATCCTTGTCATCTGTCCTATTACCTATTTCCTCAGAGTCTTGTGACTATAACTTACTGTTGTATCTCATGATTTATGTTGATTGCTTTTTAGTATGCTATTATGATTTATGTTGATTGCTTTAATATCCCATGACTATCCCTGATGTTGTATCTATGATTTATGATGATTGCATTTTATGATTATGGTTATGATTATCCCTTGTTGCTCGTATGTACACTGAGAGCTTATGCACCAGAGACAAATTCCTTGTGTATGTCCAATCATATTTGGCCAATAAAGAATTCTATTATTGCATTATTTTCTTAGCAGCCTTGAGTTGCTATATGCACAGCCTACATTAAATCATATCTCAGTGTGTGTTGACAGCAGCATTGTACCCAAATAAGCCAATTTTGTAAGACAAAAGACTCTAGCTGGGAAAGTGGAAATTGAAATCCCGTCTGCCAGGATGAGACCTCAATGAGGCCACATACCAGTAGATTTACTTATGCTAGAGCAATGTTTCTCCAACTTTAAGCTATGTGGACTTCAACGCAACTCGAGTTAAAGTCCACACAGCTTAATGTTCCCAGGTTGAAAAACACTGTATTAAACAACTGTGAAACACCCTATACACCTCTATATAATAGAGATAGTCCTCAACTTATAATAGTTCAGTTAGTGACCGTTCAAATTTATGGCGCTAAAAAAGCGACATGACCTTTTTTCACACTTTTGACCATTGCAGCATCCCCACGTGATCAAAATTCAGACGCTTGGCAACTGACTCATATTTATGACGATTGCAGTGTTCCGGGGTCGTGTGATCCCCTTTTGCGACCTTCTGACAAACTTAAGTCCATGGGGAAGCCAGATTCACTTAACAACCATGTGACTAACTTAATAGTCGCACTGATTCACTTAACAACCATGGCAAGAAAGGCTGTAAAATGGGGCAAATCTCACGTAACAACTTAGCAACAGAAATCTTGGGCTCAAGTTGAGGACTATCTGTATAGCGTTTCTCAACTTGGAATTTTAAGTTGTTGGTTTTTTTTTAAATCTTTTTGGACTTGATGTTAAGTGCGGATGCTTCCACGCAGTTTGAAAACAATCCATATCCATATCCCAATTCAAAGAGAGTATGGTTTACCCATGAAGATTGAAACGGAGACAGCTCACACGCTCAAAAAGTTGTCCAAAAACTGCTTTTTAATAAGAGCTCCTTAAATTAAGTCAAGTATCACAATCAGCAGTCTTAGGAACCTGGCTTGGCTTTCTATACCGACCCACACCCCCTCAGTAGCAGACAAACAACAAACAGTATCCCCCTCCCCTTCCCTGCCTCTCTTCCCAAACAGCTAAAGGTTTGTTTTTAAAGACCTTCTTACAGATCAGCTCTAGGTGCTACTACTACAACTATGGGGCTCCATTTATGGTTATCACCCACAACACAATGGGACCTATGTCAAACACCAAAATGAATCGGGTGCACTTCTGGTGATGGTCCAAATGGAATGACCAAGCTGCCTCGGCCATCTCCCCTCCCCGAGTCCACTTCTCAAGTCCATCAGAAGCCCATGGTGCTTTTAGCCTGTGGTGCTGGGACAACATGGCGCCTTGGTCTTCTTCAGGCAGTCGAGCAGACGCTTCCTAAAGTATCTATCGCTGTATCTGAGTCCAGTCAGGTGTCTCAAAGTGGGGGGCACTTGTTCCTGGGTGATATCCACATAAACCGGGATGACCTTCGCCCCCTTGTGGTGTACGGTATGGACCAGGTTCCATTCCAAAATGCGCTGGCACCAAAGGTCAGTCATTGAATGGGAGGTCAAGAGGACGATGGCAAGTCGGCTGCTTTGGATGATCTCGTTCACGGAGGCCAACACCGGCGCCCCGGCCACGTGGTCCTGATGTTCAATGTAGCCATGGAAACCATAGTCAGCCAGCATCTCACGGATGGTGGTGGCAATGGCATCATCCTCCAGGCAGTACCAGAGGGAGAAATCGTATTGGAACGAAGATGTCATGGCATGAAATTATGAAGGAACTGCCGCTGGGGCAACCGGTGATTTTTTCACCCCCACCTCCACCCTTCCTGCAAAGCCCACTTGTCCCAGCCTATCTGTGTGTGAATTCTGTAGAAACTTCCCGTTGGCTTTCTCCAAAGTGAGGTCTTTTGTTCTGAATGTCTGTAGGAAGAAAATAAAACGAGGGCCAATGGAGCTGCGGAGACCTAAGGGCAACAGTGAATCTAGGGCCAAAACAATCAAAACAACGCTAACTGCACAACTGGGCATGTCAGAGTGAGCACAGCGAAGAGATCCAGGTCCTCAAAAGGCTTGTAGGGGGCAGCCGGCTTGGACACACATTCACAAAACCTAACACACGGACGGTGTTGAAGATGTGTGGCGTAGGCATGCTGAAATCACATCACAATTGCGAGTCTTTAGTTCAAGCATGGCATGGATCCTGTAGGGGGGAGGGGGGGAAACGCTGTGGTCAACTTGGCTGTGGTCACTTCCCCCAAAAACGTTATCTCACAAAGCCCTCTGCTTCATCTCTAAAATGCCCTGCTCCAGGGTTGCTCCAGCCAGTTTCAGCTCCTCACACTTCTCCTTGAGCAAACTGCAGGCCTTCTGGAGGCGGTGATTCATCTCCACGTAGGACTGGGTCAGCCGATAGAGGCGTTCCCTCTTGGCCTCTGGATCTTCATTCTTCGTTGGGGTGGGCAAATCTGGATGCAGGCAAAATGGGAAGGGGAGGTGGGGAGGGAGAAGAGAGACAGAGATAACAATAGAGGAGAATATTTGTAGCTCAGGGTTGAAATGCAGGGTCCTTGGTGCTCTCTGAACTTGGTGGCTTTCTTGCAGACATTTCATTACCAAACTAGGCAACATCATCAGTGCTAGCAGGGAGTGGGGTTTGCTCTCATTTTATATTGTATTGACGTGCCCTGTCAGTTTTCAGTGGTTATTTGGCTGGGCTGTTTACTATTAGCTTGGTTTACAGTTCCTGATTGGGGTACTGTTTACTTCTTGATTGTTGGTATGGTGTTAATCTTGGTGTTAATCTCTGCTCTCTACTACCACTGATGATGTTACCTAGTTTGGTAATGAGACATTTACAAGAAAACAACCAAGCTCAGAGAGCACCAAGGATGCCTCAGACAGAAATAAAGTGTGCTACCTTTGTGGAGCATCTATACCGCTTAATAATAAAGCATTGGGTTGGCACCCAGATCCTCCTAGTTTCACTATGACAAATCCAGGTTCAGCTACAAGGAATCCAGTCAAGACGTTCTAGAGAACAGTTGGGCTCAGATCCATGTTCTAATGCAGTCAGTTTCATGTCATAGTGCAGTGATAACTACTGTAAAATTGAAACCTGAAGTCTTTCTTTTAGGATTACTATATAAGATTTCCCCCCAATAAATCTTCCTAAAAGGTTTGGAACTTTATCACTGTATATGTTGGCCGTAGCGAGAATTTGATATGCACAGAAAACCCCACCACAAAAACATGGATGGAAAAGGTGAAACTAGCAGAAATGACAAAATTGAGAGAAAAGAACAGATCAAACGTCGTTTCTACCTGGAAGCCACTTCTGGACTTTGTGCTTGAGACAGCAAAAAAAAAGAACCCTTGATGTTGGGTTTTGCTGATTAATAGAACTGGCTGATATAGAAATGGCTAGCATTTGTCAAGTTGGTAAAGGTAAAAACTTGAGGCTGTAATTCTATTTTCTACTTTATACTATGCTGAAAAAAGTCAATGGTCTCTTTTTTTCTTTCCCACTGTACCTACATCTTTCTTTCCCTTTTCTTCCCTTTTTCCCCATCATCTTCACTTGTGTTTTATATTAAGATAATTGTAATAAAACATCTAGAAAGAAATTCTGGAGAACAGTTATTCCCCAAAGGAAACTTAATTGATTTCCATCTGGATTCAATGTAAGGCAACTTCCTCTATTTTCTAATATAACCTGAGCTTCATCCAAAACTATGAGAATTAATTTTTTTCTACAATGGCTAAATATTTACTTTCAAGCAAAGTATATTAGGATCAGCAGCTTCAAAAGGGCTGGAAACCACAGTATGCTAAGGCCACACTGACACTCAATCCACAATGTATTTACTTAGGTCGCAGAGGCCCCTTTAAGAGTTGTGGACTTCAACTCCAGACTCCTGAGACAGCGTGGAAGTCCACAAGTCATAAAAGGACCATAGTTCCCCACCCGACTTAGGATTTGTTTAAAAAGTCATAGAGGGCAGACTGCAGTTAAAACTAAGCTGCCTGGTTACACATCCTGCTAAGCTGGAAAGATCTTTAATAGATCTGCCTTATAATTTTGTCTGAGCCAGCCATTCAGATTCACAAACCATCTTTTGCAGCTTAGCACTGTCTGTAAACTCAAACAATGTTTCTAATATGCTGGGTGGGCAGGCAACCTGGATGCAGCTTCCTGGCAGACATAGACCAGCACAGCCAAATCTTTAACCAACCTTTCCATTTGGTGAGGTTGAAGGGGATTTTGGAACCCCAATTTGCCTCCTCAAAATTGGCAGGTCTTTTGGGGATGATGATGTAACACATGGGTCTTCAACCTTGGTCATTTTATGACTTGTGGACTTCAACTCCCAGAATTCCTCGGCCAGGCATGCTGGCTGAGGAATTCTGGGAGTTGAAGTCCACAAGTCATAAAAGTGCCAAGTCTGAAGAGCCCTGGTATAACAGAAACTTGCAAGCCTGAACATACATCTTTCCTCCCTCATCTTGACAGCCCATGAAATTAGAGAGGATCCCTTCTGAGACATTTGCTATGCCCCCATTCCTTTTGCAGGCTAAGCTGTTTCTGATCTGACCATTGCAGCTCTTTTGTCTCCCAAGGCCATTCACACAGACCATTACAATTTACTTTTTGCTGACAGATGGAAACTCCAGGCTTTTTCCTTTGCATTCAGGGCACTGCGTCTGCACCTTGGCACACTGTTTATCCTTTACATCAGAGGCCCCCAACCTTTTGGGCACCAGGGACCGGTGCCACGGAGGTTTTTCCGTGGACCAGAGGGGGTGTGGTTTTGTGTGCTGCCTGCATCCCGAGGATGGAGCTTTGCTTGTGCGGCCCGCAGACCAATGGCAGTCCACGGATCGGGAGTTGGGGAACCCTGCTTTACCTGCCTTTTCATCCACATTAAGCTTTGGTCTGGATTCTCATCTGCCATGAGAATTTTCCCGAATTATAGTCTGTATAACTATATACTATGCCAGGGGTCTTCAAACTTGGCCCTTTCATGACTTGTGGACTTCAACTCCCAGAACTCCTCAGCCAGCATGTTTGGCTGAGGAATTCTGGGAGTTGAAGTCCACAAGTCATAAAAGGGCCAAGTTTGAAGACCCCTGTACTATGCAATTATGTAAAGAAAACCTGGGGTAACCTGGTCTCCTCCCTGCATTTACTTGGCAAAGCACAGTGGACAACACCTGGGCCAGGATCTTCATACCTTCATTGGGCTCCACCAGGAGGACAAAAACGGGGTCGTTGGGCTGGGCACGCTGGACATCTTCAAGAATCTGTTCTGCGTTGGGGGGCTCAGGGCGTGTTGGGAGGACCACCCTCTTCTTGGCCTTTGAGGTCATTGCTTGGAAACAGGTGCCAGAGGGCACTGGAAGAAGAATTGGAGAGAGAAAGAGGCTTGGATCTTTGTTCCGATAAGGCTCAGATAGAAATAGACTGGCCTTCCAGGTCGTCCTCAAATTACAACCATTCATTTAGTGACTGAAGTTACAACAGGACTGGAAAAAGTGACTTAAAACCTTGACCCGTGAGCACAATTGAGCCCAATATTTCTGTTACTCAGTGAGACATTTGTTAAGTGAGTTTTGCCCCACTGTATGACTTTTCTTGTCGCGGTTGTTAAGTGAATCATTGCAGCTGTTAAGTTAGTAACCCGGTTGTTAAGTGAACCTGGCTTCCCCCATTGAGTTTGCCTGTCAGGTGGTGGCAAAAATTGATCACATGATCCCCCCCCCCCCGGGCTGCTGCAACCATCATAAATGTGAAGCAGTTGCCAAGTGTCTGAATTTTAATCACATTGGCCATGGGGATGCTGCAATGGTCATAAGCGTGAAAAATGGTCATACGTCACTTTTTTTTTCAATGCTGTTGTAATTTTGAATGGACACTAAATGAACTGTTGTAAGTTGGGGACTACCTGTATTTGCACCTACAACCACTGCAGCATTCCCACGGTCACGTGATCAAAATTTGGACACTTGGCAATTGTTATGTATTTATTTATTACAGCTGTGTTGTCCCAAGGTCACAGGATTGCCATTTTCGACCTTCCCAATCGGTTTCCAATAAGCAGTCAATGGGGGAAACCAGATTTGCATGAAATTAATAACAAAGTGATTCGCTGGTCTCAGTTGTGGTCGTAAGTTGAGGACTATCTGTCTATGTGAAAAGGAACTCCAACGTTAACTTACATAGCAGTTCAAGCTGAAGAAACTATTTAGTCAGGGGGCGTTTATTCCTCTGTACGAACTTAAAAAAAAATAAACCTTCCTCTTCAAAAACCCCTAAGGCACAGACAGTTTGGTGCAGTGGTTAAAGCATCAGATTCAAAATTAGGAGACTGCGAGTTCTAATCCTGCCATAGGCACAAAGCTAGCTGGGGGATTTTGCATTGGTCCCTCTCCCTTAATCTGAGGAGGCAAGGGCGACCTATTTCCAAAAATGTTCCCCATATAGCCATCAGAAATCCAGTCACACTTGAAGGTGTGAGCGTGCATGCACACACACACACACACACACACACACAAAGCAGCATTTTGAGCCTGAGGTAAAATACATCTGATCCATCCACTGATCACATCACTCCATGATCGACCCAGATCACCCTCATTGGAGAGAGTAAATATCCTAAATGAGCCAGGCCAAATCAAAGTATCCTCTGTACAGGTGTGGGGTGAAGGAGTACCTGCAATTTAAGAAACGAAGCTGGGGGGGGGAATGTTGCTGTTTCTAAGATGGCACCTGCCATCTGTTTTTTTAAATAAGTTACATAAGTTACATTTAAGAAGGATGAGCTTTTGAAATTTGCCTTTATAGTGTGCCTATCTTGCAGCAAAAGGTAGACATCTGAATTAAAAAAAATATGAATTCAGCTACTAAAACTGGATATTTTACTGTACTCTACATATGAATAGACTCTGTCTCCGTCTCTGGGGGATAAAAACCCATGCAGGTATTTCCTTCTGATTTTCTGTATCTAGAAAGCAACCTAACTATGTGTGTTTAAATAGTTAAATGAACCGACTAAAACGGTTTCAATTTAAACAGAAAGGCAACCTGATTATTTTTTTCCTTATATAACTTATTTTTTAAAAAAAATAGATGGCAGGTGCCATCTTAGAAATACCAGCATCTCCCCGCCCCCCCCAGCTTCTCTGCATAAACACAAAACAGAATGTTGCTTTTAAAATAACAATTATTTTAATCCACTGAAAAGTTTTTAAAAAATGCTTCTAGAAGGGACTGTTATTGGTGCAACTGCTCTGCTTCCAAACATGATTTTTACAGCAGGAGGCATAACACTATCTTCTATGAAATCCATGTTTTAAACATTGCTTCTATCACTTTTTTTCTTTTAAATTAGAGAGGAAGAAATGGAATAACATACACAACTTTTTGACTGTCGGTGCTAGAAGTTATCCATTTGAAAACGTTAAAAAATGGTTTTCCCCTTCAGAAAAACAATAGTTTTATCAAATGCAAACTATGCCCGATTTAATTAATTGTAGGTAAGGAGGAAAACATAATAAAGAATCAAACAAGGTGCCTGCTATGCAAACACTTCATTAACAGCCAGCTTCAGGATACACACAAATCTGTCCCCCCAGAATCACACTTTTGAAATAGTGGCAAACTGCTGAAAATCAAAAGCATCGCGATGCGTTTTTTTAAAAAATTAAAATAAAATCAGATGCATTATGCCTCCCATAAGCTGAAAACACTTTTTATGTAAAAGTTCCTTTTACCACAAAACAGGGCTTCCCCCAAAATCTTGACTGTGCCCAAGCAAAAAAAGCTACTGCATCACTATCACACCCCTTGCAATCCTCTAAAACAAAAAAAAAATACTATAAAAAAAAGGGGGGGGAGAAACAGTTCCTATTTTATGTTTTAAAATCATTCTTCTTGGAGCCCATAATCTGCCTGCTCCAAGTTAAAAGGACTATTGCCCCACAGAAGCAATTAATTAAAATTTGATAGCTTTTTTTTTTTAAAAAAAGAAGAGTCTTATGATTTTTATGGGAATTTTAGATATTCTGTCACCTGTGCACTCACTCCTTAAAAAGCCTATAAAACACAACCACAGGGCTTTTCAACCAAAAGTCCCAGGGCAACCACCCCACAAATTATCTCAGTTAATCCAAGCTCTCCTCCACCTACCAAGAATGGTTTGCTTCCATCTCAGTTTTGTCTCCATTCAGCACCTCCCTCCACTTCCACAAGGCTAGAAACCACAATCAAAACATCCTTTGTTTGTCAATGCAGGTGGGAACCAGGAGGAGTTAAATTTAATTATCTTGGTCCCTCAGCTATCCGTGCTCTCTCTCGCACCATCCAAATGTTACTGTGAAGCTGCAGTCCCATCTGCAGGTGCGAAGATGTAGTTGTGTAAGGGGGGGGAGTGAGATGCATTTAAAGAATGAAAAGGGTTTTTTTGGAAGGGGTGGGGGAACAGAAGGCTGTGATGCTGTGAAATTCTGTCCCCCCCAGTTTAAAAAAGCCCTCATTCCTGCACTGAGCAGGAAGGACAGCCCATGCATCCCAACCACGTTCCAGAATGTTCACTACTGGCTCTGCAGTCCCTTTCGCCAGGGATGGCTATGCAAGATGAATGCAGGGGGTGGGGGGGAAGGAGGATGGGAGGAAGATACAGAATACACCCGTTCTGCAGATACCACACCCACTCTATTGCAAGCATAGATACACACACACCCTCAGAGCCTGGATTTCTCCCTCCAGTAGTCATGCCGTAGACCTCCTTTTCCTGATCCATCAGCTTCCTGGACCCCCATGGCACATTACTCCCCTCACCCACCTAGTCCCCTCCCTCTGTCATAGCAGCCAGCTTCAATCCCCTTCCTCCATTTCTACCAGAAGCAGTTTGCATCAAAACCTTCCCTCTCCTTAATGCCTTGCAGTGTGAATTGAAGAGGGGGGGGGGAATTTTCACATTTCCTCTCCACCTGGCTGAATTTCCCCTTTTTCTTTCCTTTCTCATCCTCCCTTATCTCCTACTTCTACCTCCTCCCCCCCCATGCTACACTATCTAGGACGTGAACACACCCCACCTGATTCAACCCCCCCTCCTCCCTCCTGGAAGGCTTTGCACCTGTCCAGCCCCCACCCCAGGTGGCTCTATCCAGGGTCACCTTCTCCTTCAGACCTGCTCTCTTCTGCTCCTCTGGAAGGATCCTGAACCCCTCCCCATAACCAGGTCCACCCCTTCCCCTCCACCAACAGACTCCAGTTCTTCCTGCTCAATAAGCAACACCCCCCCACCCCCAGCTCCCACCATATTCTCACCGCCCAGTTTCCAAGCCAGCTCTACTCCTGGGTCCCCCCGGGAGACCCTCGCTCTCCCACCATTACTTCCTCCCAAGATCCAGCTCCCCCGATGCCAAGCCTACACACGCCCTACCCCAGTCCCTTTCCCGCGTCACCCCTTCACACGAGACGGACCATTTTCTCCCAAGTTCCCCCCTCCCCAATTCCCCCCTCCCCTTCTCCAAGAGGACGCCCGCCCCAAGAGGACCCACAACCCCTTTCCTGCACAGCCCCACCTCCCCCCCCCAGATCAGGCTCCCCTAAACTTCCTCTACATTTACAGACACCCCCTAACGTTTACCCCTCCCCAAATAACCCCCCCTTCCTCTTCTCACCTGCTCTTTCTCCTCCTCTCCACCTGATTCCCTCCCTCCCTCTTTCCCTTCCCCAAACCACGCCCCACGGCAGGGCACGCCTACCCATTCTCCCCTTTTTCCGCTTTCGGAATCCCTCTTTCCGGTTTCTGTGCGAACGTGGCACATGTGCAATGTTGAACCGGGGGGGGGGGGAGCGCTCTAACCGCCCCCCCGCTCCGAAGATTGATCTCTGTCGTTGTTTCTTCTTGATTTGCAGGAAAAGATGAACGTAATTCAGGAGGAAACAAACGGGGGGAACTTCTGCATTATTTAGTTCCTATTTTGCGGAAATGAAATCAATTGCCACAGAAATTAATGCACAATTAATGTTTCCCATTCTAAGGGTGGATTCTGATCTTTTATAACCATTGAGGGTTAGGTAATGGCAGAATTAATCTAGGGTGTTTAAAAACATGCAGGAGAGCTGTTTCACACCTGTATAAAAAAGTGGCAATCACTACAGGTAGTCCTCAACTTATAACAGTTCATTTAGTGACCATTAAAAGCTGCCCATGTAGAAGTGTAGCACTTGAAGATGTCTTGGAAAGGGGCATTTGCTCTCTGAGCCTTCTTTCTGGCCCCAATTTTGCAAGTGCACACAAACACATCTTGATCTGCAACTATTCATTGTATGCCTGTGAGAAACTAACTGAAAATTATACAATGTAGATTCCATATACAATGTAAGATTTCATGAATACTTCCTTTGTTCCTTAGAAAGGGCTATAAAGACTTCAACTCCCAGAATCTCACTCTCTTAAAGTTGCCAAGGTCAAGGAATACAGGAAGTCCTCAACTTATTAGCACAAATGAGCCCAATATTTCTGTCACTAAGCGAGATGACTGCTGAGTTTTGTCCCATTTTGTCTTTTCTTGCCACAGTTGTTAAGTGAATCTCTTCAGTTATTTAGTTAACACGGTTGTTAAGTGAATCTGGCTTTGCCACTGACTTTGCTTGTCAGAAAGTCGCATAAGGTGATCACATGACCCTGAAACCATCCTAAATATATACCAGTTGCCAAGCTTCTGAATTTTGATCATGTGACCATGGGGATGCTGCAACGGACATAAGTGTCAAAAACGGTCCTAAGACACTTTTGTTGGTGTCATTGTAACTTCGAATGGACACTAAACAAGCTGTTGTAAATCAAGGACTACCTGTACTCCTATAATCTTTAACCAGTAGGCATTACGAAACTTGAGACAACAAAAAATCTAAGAATCAGAGAGAGTGGAGCTTTTTATTGGTCATTATTTGAAGAATAAGAATTTTTTTTTTAAAAAAAAGAATCCCACTTCCTAATACCCCAAGCCCTTCCTGAGATGGCTTCGGTTTCACGTCTTAGTAGTCGCCTCAAAATGGCTTTGTCTTCCAATACTTTTTCCCGAGTTTTGTATTTTCTTTCCGGAGCAGACGCCAGTATTGAATAGAGTCTGGGTCCAGTTCTTCCAACTTCTTAGGAGGCCCTAGATCCATATTGAAAAGCCTGGGATCGGGAAACAGAAGGAGGGAAACAACCATAATAAAATAAATTAGAGTAAAGCAACATCTGGAAAAGTTTATTAAACTTTCTAGAGACGAAACTGACTGACTGAAATGGTGATCAAACCTCTATACCAGGGGACCCCAACCTATGATCCGCGGCCCGGTACCAGGCCATGACCTCTTGGCCACTGGGCCCCAGGAACAGCTAGCGAGCCCTCCCCCACTTGCGGTAGCAGCCCCATTTGTGCATGCGCAGAGACGCTAACACCGCCGCCAGCGTCACGTGGGCACCAGTGGCCCGTTTGCACCAGCACGCGGATGCTCGCCCACGTGCCGTACCTGGCGTGGCCCGCTTGTGCATGCGCATGCATGCTAGCACTGCCCCCATGTGGGTGCGGGGCCATGCGTGCGCATATTTCCCTGCTCTAATCTTTTCTTCCAGGCTGCCAAGCTGGAAAGGTTGGGGAGCTCTGTTCTATACAGATGGTCCTTGACTTATGACCACAACTAAGCCCAAAATTTCCATTGCTAAGCAAGGCAGTTATTGACTTTTGCCCCATTTTATGACCTTTCTTGCCCCAGTTGTTAAATAAATCACTGCATTTGTCAAGTTAGTGAAAGGATTTTATTGTGCTTATGATTTTAGTATGTTTAAGTTTGACATTAGCATTTATTTTATATATAGTAACCATTTTATATTGATAATTATAATGTTATCATGTAATCATTGTTTTGTTATTTTGTAATCATTATTTTATAGTTAATTGCTTGATCAGATGCTTTATATATATATTGGAAAAGTAAGGGCTTCATGCTTTAGGTACAGGTGATTGCTTATATGAAAAGAGCACAGTAAGGGGAGGGGGAAAAGGAGTTACAGATGGAGCCTGGGTTGCTGTGTATGAGTCATCATCTAGGAATTGTTTTTTTGTGCCATCTTATGCCTGGTACCAAGACCTGATCTCTTTGTTCTGAAAAGGTATAAAAGGTGGAAAGACATCTTTTCTGGTTGTTGCCTTCATCTCTCTACCAGCCACGAAGAGAGATGGGGTCACCCAACTCTGTTTTGATCAAAATAAAAGTTGTTTGCTTGCTGAAACCTCGGCTCAGGAGTTTCTTTGGCTCTTTTAAATTCCTGAGTAATGCTGGGGCAATTGTGAGGTTAAGTGGAAAACCTTACATTAGTAATGTAATTAAGTGAATCTGGCTTCCCCATTGACTTTGCTTATCAGAAGATCTCAAAAGGGAATCACATGACTCCAGGACAAGCATCCAAATTTTGATCAGGTGACCATGGGGATGCTGCAATGGTCATTAGTATGAGGACTGGTGCTATTGCAACCTTAAATGGGTCACTAAGTGAATGATTGTAAGTGAAGGGCTACCTGTACCTTCCTTAGTCACTGTTCTTTTATTTTGAATCTGGAAACCACCACACATAAATATTTTGGTTTATTCAAAGATAATGGCCAGATATTACTGTTGTAGCATATGTGAAAGGATAACACCCTGAAGGGAATGAAAGGTGTTTAGAAAATGTGTGAGTGTGGAAGTTTTGCATGAGGCAGAAAGACAAACACAAATGGAGTAAAAAAATTACAAACAAAGGAGTAGTGGGAAGAATGGGGTCAACTGGAAAGCAGACCTTCAGAACTGATAGTGAGGCTCTAGATCAGGGGTAGGCAACCTTGGCTTTTATGACTCGTGGACTTCAACTCCCAGAATTCCTGAGCCAGCATGGCTCAGCTTGGAAACCTCTCCCTTTCCCCTCAGCATGGCTGGCTCAGGAATTCTGGGAGTTGAAGTCCACAAATCTTAAGAGAGCAAAGGTTGCCTACCCCTGCTAGATCAAGGCTGGGCAATTATGGCCCCTTTACAATCTGTGGACTTCAACTCCCAGAATTCCTGAGCCAGGCAAGGCACCGGAAAACATGATATATGACCGGTTTTCACGCTTATGACCGCTGCACCATCCCCAAGATCAGATAATCAAAATTCGGGTGTTTGACAGCTGGTGTGTATTTATGACAGTTGCACTGTCCTGGGGTCACATGATCATCTGTAATCTTCCCAGCTGGCTTCTGACAAGCAAAGTCAATGAAGGCAGCCAGATTTACTAAACGACTGCCCAGTTCATTTAACAACTGCCGTGATTCAGTTAACAACTGTGGCAAAAAAGGTTGTAAAAAGGGACAAAATTTACTTAACAAGTACTTTTTTTAGCAACGGAAATCTTGGTCTCAGTTATGGTTGAAAGTCAAGGACTACCTGTATTGTTGTTTCTCTAATCCGAAATATTCTGGAACATCCACTTTACTCGTTCAGTCCTGGCCTGCTGATATGTCTGTCTTTGCAGCCATAAGGACTAGAAACTTTATTAAGAAAGCCAATGCTCACAGAGTCTGGAAATCGGGACCCAGTACAACTTTTGATGTACAGTTGGCAAAGTGTTTTCAAACCTGAACAAGAAGTGACATTCAGAAGCAATGGAAATTTGGCCCAGGTAACCTTCAATTTACAATTGTAATGAAATCCAAATTTTCCATCATAAATCAGGATGGTTGTCAGTCCTTCATTTACCCAGAACAGCACAACAGCAAAGAGAAGCAAAAAAATTCTGTGGCCTCAATCTCATTCCTCTTTTGCCTACAATTGTCACCAAAAACGGGCCCTGCTCACCATTCAGGATACTCGGAGTCTGGCTTCAGCACTACATCTGTCCCTTCCTTGTAGATGTTCACCCCCATAGCATGAGTGGTGAGTTTAACTGGGTCCTTGCATATTTCAGGGGCTTTTAGTTCTTCTTTGGAAAGACCTTTCACTTTGCCTTTCCCTGCTAAAAAGAAATACATATATTTCAGAAGCTGCTTTTGCATATGCACATTATTCAAGAGTAGGGGGAAAAAGGGAATCGCTCTGCAAGTCAAAGCATCTCTGAGGATATGGAAAAAAGCTGCTTTTACATTCCTTCTTTACACTCTAGGACAGGAGTGTCAAACTCAATTTCATTGAGGGCTGCAGCATTGCGGTTGCCCTGGGGGGGGGGGCGGGCGGGGGGGCAGGGTAGGTGCGGCCTACTGGGTGGGCATGGATGGAATGGGTGTGGCCTACTGGGTGGGCATGGCCAGCTCTACATCATTCGCGTCAAGGGGGCCTGTGGGGGCCTGGGCAGGAGTGGGACAGATCTGAGGGTCTCTGGCAGAAGGGAATGGGACCAGGGCAGAGCCCATCAAGCTGGATATGTGAAATAGGCGAGGGCCATTTGCTGGTCACTTCCAGATGATGGTGCATTTCTTCATTCCTCACAAAGGTGACACCTCCCCAGCATGCACCCAGGGGCGCGGGGCCAACGCAGCAGGGGCTGGTTCCTCGCTGTTTCCAGACTGCCTTGTGGAGCTAAGACTGAATGCGTTTCAGCATAGATGGCCACCACAAAATTATACATTGGCTCCCGGCCGGCCTGGGGCAGGGCCAAGGCAGCAGGGGCCGTTCCCTCACTGTTTCCAGGATGGCTTTGCGGGCCACATGAAACCACTTTGTGGGCCGCATCCGGCCCCCAGGCCTTGTGTTTGACATGTCTGCTCTAGGAACTTAGGCTAATGCCCCAGAAAAATACTTTCAGGAAGCAGCTCAGAGAAGATGGCACCTTCTACGATGCAAACTCTGCAAATATTACTATCATGAGGACTAGCCACTTTCTGCACATACAGTCATCTGGTTTACATAACCCTCAAGCTATACTGCATACAGGTAGTCCTCCTTCATTCGTTCAAAACTACAATGGCATTGAAAAAAGTGACATGATTATTTTTCACACGTATGACCGTTGCAGCATCCCCGTGGTCACGTGATCAAAATTGAGATGTTTGGCAACTGGTTCATATTTATGACGGTTAGGGTTAGGGTTGCAGTGTCCCCAGGTCATGTGATCATCTTTTGCAATCTTCTGACAAGTAAGGTCAATGGGGAAGGCAAATTCACTTAACAACCAGGTTACTAACTTAACAATTGCAGTGATTTGCTTAACAACTGTGGCAAGAGAGGTTGCAAGATGGAGCAAAAGTCAGATCTCTTATGTAGCTACAACTGTTGGGCTTAGTTGTAAGTTGAGGACTACCTATATTTTGATTAGTTTGGGCCTGAACTTCCACCAATGTAGTATACATAAAATATATAAAGCTTTGAACAACACAACTAAGAGACAGTTTCATGTAGTGGCTAAAGGCAGATCAGGTAGGCTATATCAGTGTTTTTCAACCTCAGTGACTTTAAGAGGTATGGATTTCAACTCCCAGAACTCCTTAGCCAAAATGCTGGCAGGGGAATTCTGGGAGTTGAAGTCCACACATCTTAAAATCGATAAGGTTGAGAAACACTGAACTACAGCAATGGCAAGCATGTCGCTTTTAAACCAATCCAGTGGAGTTTTCCTTATGAAAGGCTGGAGTGACAGCAAACATGGAACCTCCATGCAGAAGAGCAATCTACCGAAAATAAGCAAAGGAAGAGGAGGACTTTGGGGAACACCTGGAGGCCATGGAAACCACAAAACGGTGAGCTGAAGGGATCTCTATCTGCTGGGAAAGGTGCAAGGCTCTTCTTAGATGCCCTCCCCATCCGACCACAGAGGACGCCCAAGGCGCTCCTTTCCAGCCTGGCTTACCCGTTTTTTTGGCAGAATAGTTTCTGACCGTCAGCCGTGACCAGGAAAGGTTGGAGAGCGAGGAACAGACAGCAGCCCGCAGCTGCACCCCAACCAAAGCCATGCGACCTCCAAACCTATCCGCTTGCTGGGTCTGGAGGCTTCAGACGCACGGAGTCGGCGCAGAAACAGAGAGCGTTCTGGGAAACGTAGTTCACCTCCCTCCCCCCCGTTCCTTTTGCGACCGCCGAACGCGGATTACAATGACAACTTACATCATCCTTCCCCAACCGGGTGCCCGCCTCAAACGTGCTGCATCGCAAGATCCGTCTTCTCCAGTCCGCCTGAACAAATATTTCATGGGTTTTCTTCCAGGGAAAAATCCCCACAGAATCCTGCACTTACGAAATATTATTCGTTATAGTTGACGTCCAAATGGAAGACACTCCCACCATCCCCAACCAGCTTCGTCAGCTGGGGGCAGTCATTGAAGCCCAATCTTGATGGCATATTGTAGATTTGCTCAGAAAAGTGTCTATTAGAATATATTGGATTCTGATATGTCACAACCAGAGAATCTGTTACCGATGCAGTTCATTTCCTTCCCTATCATAATTATTCTGATTTTTCATGATAGTATATTTGTACATTATTTTTAAAAAGTTCACTATATCTTAGATGAGTAAAATAGAATTTCTGTATTCCAAGAGATATTTGGTTTACAACTCAATCCTCGGCAAAGATGAAAATTTGTACAGCTCAAATTAATCCCTCTACACAACGAAAATAACTACATTGTTATTTTTCTTCATCCCACCTGACTCCAAGTGATTCAGCTATTTTTATTTCTAATTTTCAGTGTGGTTTTTGACCACTCAAAAACCACTCGATTATAAATAAATTTTACTAGTACTGTAGTATTTATACCTCAGGCCTAGGGAACTTGGGCAACTTCCAAATTTCCAGTCCCCCTTCAACAAAGAATAATTTGTGGGTTGATGTTTACACACCTGAACATTATTTTTAGGTTAGAACCCACTCATTTAAAATTCCTGATTTAAAAATTATGTTGGCTGGCAGATGCTGTTGAATTATAGTCCACATCTCTTATAATCAGTAGGACTTTAAATATACTGCTCAAAAAAATAAAGGGAACACATCCTATAAGAAATCCTATAGGATGTGTTCCCTTTATTTTTTTGAGCAGTATATATTAAGGGTGAGAATAAGGTTCAAGAAGGCAGTATTTTCAACATTAAGCAAAAATTAAGAACATGGAGGCATACTTGTCAAACTGACAAGAGGAAAATTCAAAAGTAATGTTAAAGTTGGAATTAAGATTGCCGGGAGAAATATCAACAACCTAAGATATGCAGATGATACCACTCTGATGGCAGAAAGTGAAGAGGAACTAAAGAGCCTCTTGATGCAGGTGAAGAAGGAGAGTGCAAAAGTTGACTTGAAACTCAACATTAAGAAAACCAAAATCATGGCATCCGGCCCTCTCAATTCCTGGCAAATAGATGGGGAAGAAATGGAGGTAGTGACAGATTTTATTTTTCTGGGCTCCAAGATCACCTCAGATGGGGACTGCAGCCAAGAAATTAAAAGACGCTTGCTCCTGGGGAGGAAAGCTATGGCAAATCTAAACAGCATTCTAAAAAGCAGAGACATCACCCTGCCAACAAAAGTGCGTATAGTCCAGGCCATGGTTTTCCCAGTTGCAATGTATGGCTGTGAAAGTTGGACCATAAGAAAGGCTGAGCGCAAAAGAATTGAGGCCTTTGAACTATGGTGCTGGAGAGGACTCCTGCGAGTCCCTTGGACTGCAAGGCGTTCAAACCGGTCAGTCCTAGAAGAGATCAACCCCGACTGCTCTTTAGAAGGCCAGATCCTGAAGTTGAAACTCAAGCACTTTGGCCACCTAATGAGAAGGAAGGATTCACTGGAGAAGAGCCTAATGTTGGGAAAGATTAAGGGCAATAGAAGAAGGGGACGACAGAGAATGAGATGGCTGGGTGGAGTCACTGAAGCAGTAGGTGTGAATTTAAATGGACTCCAGAAGATGGTAGAGGACAGGAAGACCTGGAGGAATATTGTCCATGGGGTCGCGACGGGTCGGACACGACTTCGCAATTAACAACAACAACAACAATGTTAAAAAGTACTCCTTCACAGAAAGAGTACTGGAAGCTTGGAACCAACTTCCAAGAGAGGTTGTGGGTTAGTCATCAGTAACCGAATAACAGAGTTGGAAGGGACCTTGGAGGTCTTCTAGTCCAGGGCTTTTCAACCTTTTCACCATTGTATCACTTTTAGGATATGGCAACATCCGAGTACCACCAGTCGCCTAGCAAGGTGACAAAAAAAAAAAGGAAAAAAGTGATAAAGTACAGGTAGTCCCCGACTTACAATAGTTTGCTTAGTGACTGTTTGAAGTTACAATGGCACTGAAAAAAGTGTCCCCCAAGCCACAGCCGAGCAAGACGCCTGCCTGCCCACCCAGTGGCGCTCTTCCTCCTGTCCTAGATTTTAATTGTTGTGAGCATTTCTGTTGAGGATTGGTAGCGGGGGTGGGGTGGGGGTGTTTGGTTTTTATTCCCCTTGTCTGCTGGGTGGTTGCAGCAGGTTTTGATCACTTCACATGATCCCGGGACACTGTGACCATCATAAATATGAATCAGTTGCCAAGCATCTGAATGTAAATCACAAGACCCTGGAGATGCTGCAATATTCCAGCTGATTGGCGCTTCCTCTGGGCCCAGCTGGAGCCTGGCACTGATCCTGGCACTTCCACTGAGCCCTGATAGTCCCAAAGAAGCGCTGATCCTGGCACTTCCGCTGAGCCCTGACAGCCCTGCAACTCCAGCCGTCTCTCACTCAGGCTTGTGCGGTGCTGCCACCGGTTCAGCTCATTCCCCTCCCCCACTACCACTTTTCTAGGATGGTTGCGTACCTGCTGCCAGGTGCCAATGTACCACAGGTGGTACCCGTACCACTGGTTGAAAAGCCCTGTTCTAGTCTGATTCCCTGCTCAAACAGGAAACCTTATATACCAGTGATGGCGAACCTTTTAGAGACCGAGTGCCCAAACTGCAACCCAAAACCCACTTATGTATCGTCAGGTGCCAGGTGGGTGTGGCCCATTGGGTGGGTGTGGCCCATTGGGTGGGCGTGTTCCATTGGGAGGGCATGGCCCATTGGGTGGGCATGTCTTCGGTGGTAACGGCAGACTAGACAGGACTAAAAAGTTCGATCAATTCCAACTTTGTGAGATCTTTTTTTTCCCGTGAGAAGTTGACATTGATTGATTGATTGAACCTCAGTCCTAATAGGTAGTCAAATATGTCCAGTTACAAATGGTGATCAGATGATCCCAGGATGCTGCAACCATCATAAACACATGCCAGCTGCCAAGTGTCTGAAGTTTGATCATGTGACCTTGGCAAAGCTATGACGGTCATACGTGTGAATACCGATCATTGTCACTTCATTCAGCGCCATTGTGACTTCAAGCAGTTGCTAAACAAATGGTTGTAAGTTGTGGACTACTTATAATGAATCCGTCTTCCTATGATCTGGCGCAAGGGTTCTTCTTCACAAGAATGAGGATCTAAAAGCTTATTGTTCATGTATGGCTTTCAGAACCCTTTTCAATCTGGGAACTGATTCTTAAATAAGATGATATTGTGAGTTTAAATGATTTTTAAAAACCCTGTCTTATTTTGTTTTTTTTAAATCGGTGTGGCCCAGCAGATTTTTTTCCCTGCTTTATATTCTAAGGCAAGGGTCTCAAACTTTTCAGGTTGTGAGGAAAAATAAATTCATCAAAAGGCAAAATTCTAAGACAGAAAATTGGCTGTGTTTGAGTGAACTTGTTTCCTTCCTTCCTTCCTTCCTTCCTTCCTTCCTTCCTTCCTTCCTTCCTTCCTTCCTTCCTTCCTTCCTTCCTTCCTTCCTTTCTTCCTTCCTTCCTTTGTTGCAGAACCTTAAGATTGCACAGAAAATAGTTGGAAAAGACCATAATCTGAAAAATGGAAATCTGGATTAAGAAGATGAGAGAACTTTTTGTTTGTACTATAGTACATTACATCCCTGAGCAAATAGCTTTACTGTAAGCCACCCAGAGCTACTCTATGGTAAGATAGGCGAGCAATAAATTTAATAAATAAAATAATATTATAGAATTAGAATACACCCTAACACAAACAAGTTGCCAGAGAACAGCAGATCGCTCAGAATCTAATTTTACTTATTCGGGATCTGTGACAAAAAGCGGAACAGCATCATAGATTTTTAAAGGCAATTCAATCCACGTCTTCAAAAGGCAACCTGATCAACAGACACATACTGTTCCAGGCTCTGCTTCATTTGACAAAGAAAACAGGTGAAATATGAGCAGGGTTTTGCATTACATCAGCAAACAGGATTGCAACGTCTGGTTTGTAGGAAACCAATTTCTTCAGAATGAAGAGGAAATAGACACAACTCTGCAACAACTAAATTCATTTTGGGGGGAAATGCATTTTAAAAAATATATACTTTTTGGTGACTTGGCGAAAAAATTGCAGACTTCTGAGTAACACAGAAATCTGGATCATCCCGTTATGAAAACTAGGCAAACTCTCCTTTTTAAAAAATTTGTAGGCAGATACATCTTTCACTTTGGAAAGCTAAACCTCACTGGCACGACAAAACTACATCTCCCAGAATCCTCTCTGAGCACATGCTCAATCCTAGTGGGAATTAGTGAGCGGGCGGGCGAGCGAGAGGGAACCCCAGGAAGAAAAATACGTGATTGAATATTTTTATATATGTTCAGCTTTAATCCGCAGTCTGCGGGCCTAATCCTGGCTGAGAGTCGGATGCCGGCCAGCAAGGGACTCCGAAGAACTTGCAAGTCACAAAGGGTTCAACTTTCTCTTCAAACTTGAGAGCCAAAGTTTTCTTAGAAGTAAGTTTGTCCAAGCGGATGCTTTCGTTTTAAGTTTTGCACCCACCCACCCACCCACCCCAAAAAGAGAGGGGGGGAAAAGGTTTTCTACAATGTGCAGATTCAGTTTTATTCTTTTAAAAAATCTATATTGTTGGAAACTTCTTTAGCCCCTGTCTAGATCATTGGGAACTTTTTGAAGTGGAATGTTTTGAAAACGGGCTCTTGATTTCCTAAAATTGTTTATTTCTTTTCGAGATCTATAAACTTTCCCATTTATGGGGGGGGGGGTTAAAGGGACTGAGAGAGAGAGATGAATACGTAAGTTTAAAAGAGAAGAGCATCAGGTAAATAATGATATCCGAGGGGTAGTGAAAACAATCTGAATCAGACTGAAGAAAAGTGGAAAATAAATTCAGAATTCAGAACAATTTGTGCAGAGAGAGGCTTTAAACCTAGAGATTTTCTTTTAAATAAACATGCTAAGAATTTCTCTGTCCTATGGCAGCAAAAAATGGTTCACTCTTCACACTGTGTATTTGGTAGCTGTTTTTCTTTTTCCTCTTTAAATATGGGACGATCATTGCATTTCCGCAGCTAATCTTTAGCCGCAGCAATAAATCAGTTATATGGTACTTGACTTTAGCAACCAAACCACACTGTATGTATCTCCTTCGTTTTTAAAAAAGCAGACGTTGCATAATTTCTTCCCTATTCTGAAGCAAATAAGTGTCAGCCAGATTATTGGTCGCTAGCTTTTTAAAATCGATCCTGTCAGCAGATACAGCATAAAACTGCAGTATAACAATCCTAACAAAGCAAGTTTTATGAAAGGACCCCAAAGGATGATGCTATTTTTAATGTCTTTCCATTAAAATTCCTACTGCCCAGCATATGTGCTGCATTTGTGTGGATTTTAAACCTCGCTGCCTCTACAAAGGGGATCATTGAGAAACAAGGAGAAACTGTCCCTTCAAATTAAGAGGACTGAAAGCAAAACTTCTTTAATTAAAATAAAATAAAATCAGGCAGGCAACTTTTAAAGCAGAGACAACTGAGCATGCTCAAATAACCATGGAATGTTGATTGACAGTTTTGAAAAAAATATTGAGTGGGTGGAATGAAAGCGAATTCAGCTGATTGGGACTTTGAACAGAATTTCTTGGTGTTGTTGTGTTTTAGTGCAATTGCTGTGTAGCGTTAGTGAACTTTGCCTAGGATGATGGCCTTGGAGATTGAGTCTATGTATGTCTGTTTGGAAAGTAGCCATCCTGTTTTCAATCCATCTTTTTGCCACCATATTTTCTACATCCTGGAACGTTCTCACGGCAGTAAAACTTAGCAGTTTTTTAAACGGCATATCTTACCTGTGTTTACCTGGAAAAAGCCTGATTGTGTTTAATGAATCTTGCCCTTAATCAAATGCATTTAAGGTAGACTGGGGTTCATATGGTATATTATCTAGGGCTGACTTTTGTATATCTGTGTTTTAATATCATGGTCTTCCTCCCCTTACATTATAGAAGTTTCATTTTTCATTTCCTTTTTTTGTTTGTTTGCATTTTGGGAAAATCCAATCTTGTCAGGACTAGAAATTTTTTCTGAGGATGAGCCTAAAAAGCCTATTTTTTTTGTAATTAATCTCAAATCCCATGGTCTTTTGCAGATAAATTCTACCATGCTTTTTCTCCATATTGGTGAACTAAGCTATTTTTGGATATAGTTTTAATGTTCTGAAAAGTGCTAGATCATGTTCAGAAATAGCCTGCCTCATGGTCCATGCCTGTGGTCTCTTATCTGAGCAGTTTAAGCCCTTACTTTGAAGTACAGGTAATCCTTGACTTACAACAGTTCATTTAGTGACCATCTAGTTATAATAGCACTGAAAAAAGTGACTTATGACTGTTTTTCACACAGCTGTTGCAGCATCCCCATGGTCATGTAATCAAAATTCAAATGCTTGGCAACTGACTCACGTTTATGACGGTTGCAGTGTCCCGGGGTCATGTGATCCCCTTTTGCAATCTTCTGACAAGCAACAGCAATGGGGAAGCTGGATTCACCTAACAACCATGTTTCTAACTTAACAACTGCAGTGATTCACTTAACAACTGTGGCAAGAAAGATTGTAAAAGGGGGCAAAACTCACTTAACAACTGTTTTGCTTAGCAACAGAAATTTTGGGCTGAATTGTGGTCATAAGTTGAGGACTACCTGTGTTCAACTACCCTGAGACCTGCCCACCATGCATTCAGAATAATGACTGATTTCTCCCTCCCCCCCCCCCCGTGAAGTTGAAGCCTTGTGAGAAAGGGAATGAAGTGAAACTCCTGATTCTACCTGAATTCAAAATTACACACTCCCATTTTGTTTCCAAGTGTAGGGTCATTGTTGTCGCGACCTGCAGGAGTGATCACAATGAACAGTAGCATGGAGGTTAAGAAAGATACAACGGAGCGGTTTGGGATCCCCTCAGAATCTGTAGTGCCTCCCCCCATGGATTTGGAAGATGAGATTGAGGCTCCTGTTGATCCTGGAGAAGATGCTTCCATTATCCAACAATTGCCCACCTCTCCTGGAGACAACCAGGCCCTCCAGAAGCTTCCAGAGCTGGATTCAGGGTCCAATTACCTCAGAGCAGAAGAGATCAGGATTGGCCTGGATGGGGATGGAGAGTCCAGAAGATGTTTAGAACCCCAGGATGTCACTTCTTTGGATCCTGAGGTGTCCAGGTAAAAAGTCTTATTTATTTATTTATTTATTTATTTATTACAATTTATAGACCGGGCGGCTAACAATAGGACTCCGGGCGGCTAACAATAAAAACACAATATAACTTAACAAGACAAACAATACAGTAACATTCATCCAGGGGTCAGATTTTATAAACCCCAGGTCTGCTGGAAAAGCCAGGTCTTAAGCAGCTTGTGGAAAACCAACAGGGTGGGAGCGGTCCTAATCTCTGGGGGGAGCTGGTTCCAAAGCGTGGGCGCCATCACAGAGAAAGCCCTCCCCCGCGGCCCCGCCAAATGGCACTGCTTGGCTGACGGGACCTGAAGGAGGCCCAACCTGTGGGATCTAACCGGACGAAGTGAACTATGAGGTAGTAGGCGGTCTCGCAAATAGCCTGGCCCTGAGCCATATAGAGCTTTAAAGGTAATGACCAACACCTTGAATTGGACCCGGAGACCAATAGGCAACCAGTGCAGCTCGCGGAGGATAGGTGTAACGTGGGTGTACCGAGGAACACCCACAATCACTTGCGCGGCTGCTCTTCTGTTTCACATTTTATTCATTATTTATCTATGTATTCTTACTATGGTGTAGAAATGGAATGGATCAGTGGTCTCCAACCTTTCCAGCTCAGTGGACCAGCAGTGGCAGGGGGAGAGGAGATGGTTTCTTCAGCATCACATGTGCATTTGTGCACTTGCCCACCACTTCTGCGTCCCAGGCTGCAGTCTGGCACTGGGCTGTGGACCAGGATTTGGGGACCCCTTGGATGGATGGGTGGATGGATCCACACGCACGCCCCCCTCCCCCATGCACACACACACACCTCTAGTATATGGAGGTTGACAATTGGACAACATAAATGGATTCTCCATGTGTCTTGTATATTTCTTGCTTCAAAAATGGGAGAAACTATCCCTCTTCATTTCTAGCAATGAGAAGGAGCTCCTCATGTTCATCTTCAAATTGCTCACTGTGGTTCAGAGTTTTGTGCAAACAACCACTGCAGCTGGTCCAACAAAGCATAGTTAAAGCAAATTACGACTCAACGAGATAGAACAGACTAGAACTGGAAGGGACCTTGGAGGTCTTCTAGTCCAGGCCCCTGCTCAAACAGGAGACTCTATACCATTTCAAACAAGTGACTGTCCAGTCTCTTCTTAAAAACCTCCAGTGATTAAGACCCACAATTTATATATGAGCAGACAGCTTCTCTTGTGACTTGGAGGAAAGTTAAGTGTTTGGGTTTCCTCAACAGGAATGGTATGGAGGAGGGTGCCAAAGCTTCAACTCAGGAAGAGAACATATGCTGGACATCCAAACCAGACCAGGTCTCCACAGAGGTAGAGGGTAACCTCAAGACTTCTGTTGACCAGGGTGAAATTCTAAAGGAGCTAGAGGAGAAGGATGTGGAAGAGGAGATTCCAGAGGCTGACCAGGCCGAGTTCTTAAAGCTTTTTGCCCAGCTGCAGAGACTTAACCCTGGCTTCCATGACAAGTTGCCCACTTCTGAAGATGACCTCTTGGCTGCCTCTGACAGCGAGGAAAGCCACGGGTTAGGAGATGGAGACAGGCGACCCCTCCTTGAGCATGCTGAGGACCTCCAGGGACCTCCAGACAAAGGTGCCCCTTCTCTACTCCATGTGGCCACAGGGCAAGGCCTTCGGGCAGCTGCTCAGCATCTCCTGAGATCTGTCCAGGGACAAAGAAGTGGAGAATTGCTTTCCTCAGAAGCCAACCGGGAGGACTTCCTCAGCCTCCTCCATTATGAAGGGGGCATATCCATGGAGGAGGATGACCGGATCGCTCTCGTACATTCAGATGTGATGATTGGAATTGGCTGTCAGAAAATGGAAGTTGAGGGAAGGGCTGTGGCCCCAGAGAAGGTCCCTTCAGAGCCTGCCTGTGATGATCTGGAAGAGAGAAGAAGGAAAGTGCGTAGGCCCAGCCCGAGGCTGCTAAAAGAATCCACTGGCTTGGAAGCAGCTGCATCTTCTGACTCCAACTTGGAGGCCAGCAGCTGGGAAGGCTCCCCCAATCCAAGTTGGCTAGCGGTGGGGGAGCCCGCGCTGAACCGCACAGAGGATTCCTCTCCCACCTCCGATCCAGTGGTGAGTATCTTGCATGGCAATGTTCACACATGTTACTTTCAAAGTCATCAAGGGGCCTTGATGGCTTTATTGACGTAGCACCTTGTGGGTTGTTGCAAACTATGCTTTGTGGCTTAGCACCGTGGGCAAACGCTGCTGTTGCTTGTTAAACCAAGCTTGGTTTGCCTTTATGAGGTTATGAAATCGTTGTAAACCAGAATGTGGTTTCCTTGGTTTTGTCTTAGTTCTTTGTTGTGTGACTCCTGCCAACTGAATAATTATACAGTAATAGGAATTAAATCCGTGGCCCACATCCTGCCTGCAGGCTGTCCCTGTCCAACCCACGGCAGAGGAGGCAGGGCAGTGGTAGGGGTGAGGGCATCAGGGTCGGGAGGGTGGGCGTAGTGGTGGCAGCCATAATAACAACAACAGCAACAACAACAACAACAACAACAACAACAATAATAATAATAATAATAAGTTGGAAGGGATTTTGGAAGTCATCTAGTCCAACCCCCTGCTCAGGCAGGAAACTCTATACCATTTCGGACAAATGGCTGTCCAGTCTCTTCTTAAAAACTTCCAGTGTTGAAGCATTCACAGCTTCTGGAGGCAGGTGGTTCCACTGATTAATTGTTCTAAATGTCAGGAAGTTTCTTCTTAGTTCTAGGTTGCTTCTCTCCTTGATTAGTTTCCATCTGTTGCTTCTTGTCCTGCCTTCAGGCACTTTGGAAAATAGCTTGACTCCCTCTTTTTGGGGCAGCCCCTGAGATATTGGAACACTGCTATCCTGTCCCCCCTCATCCTTCTCTTCATTAAACTGGACATACTCAATTCCAGCAACTGTTCCTTATATGTTTTAGCCTCCAGACCTCTAATCATCTTTGTTGCTCTTCTCTGTACTCTTTCTAGAGTCTCAACATCTTTTTTACATAGTGGTGACCAAAACTGTATACAGTATTCCAAGTATGGCCTTACCAAGGCATTGCAAAGTGGTATTAATATGTCACATGATCTTGATTCTATCTCATCTACAACAATCCTAGTTTGCCATGCGTCCTCTTGGGAAAATTAGTTGTCCACCCCTGAATTAAATCATAGTTGACCCATTTACAGGGCAATGGCCCTTAGTTACATTAAATGTTCAATGTTAAAACAATTACGGAGGAAAGACAACAAAATGAGAATTGCATTTAGGTAGTCCTCGACTTACAACTGAAATGGAGACTGCCCATCACGGATATAAGTGGTGGCGGTCATAAATTGGGTGACCTCTGTGACCGATCTGATTTTATGACTAATGGTATAGTATGGGCCTGTTTTTCTGAAAAACAAAAATGATGGTTTGCGGCAAAACCATTATAAAATGCCATCATGTGACTATGGCACACTGTAAACAGCCATAAAAGTGAACCAGTTGTTGAGTACCTGAGATTCAGTCATGTGACCATGGGATGGGCATCAGAACTGGGTCGTAAGCACCCCTGGGGAGTCCGTCGTAACTTCAAATGGTTGCTAAGCAACTGATCACAAAACAAGGACTATCTGTGTATACCCTGCTTTGGATGTAGAAATTATGGGACTGATGTATCCAGCTGGAATTCAAATACCAGAGGTATCTTTGCCTTCCCACTATCTTTTTATGTGTAATTAGCTGTCTTAGGTTAAGGAACATGTAATCAAAATCCAAAATAATTGAAAGGTGCCACTTTAATAATTTTATGCACTCATTACGTAAGTATCCAGCCGCAAACCAAGTAATCTTGGAGACTGTCTCCAGAAGTTGTTTAGGATAAGCTGCCTTCCAGTTAGACTGATCGCCTTATGGTAAAAAAAACCCAGTGATATCAGGTGTACATTGTGACATCATGACACAAACATAAATTATATAGTTTGTATCAGTTGTGCAAAGTCATTATGATGTGCTTGCTGTAGAAGGATTAGTACTGTACATATCTAACCTTGGCTAATCCCAGAAGCTAAGCAGGGTTGGGCCTGATTAATATTTCGATGGAAGTCCTCTAAACCAGGGGTGTCAAACTCACAACGTCACGTGACATGTTGTGATGTATCACAACTTTTTTTCCATTGCCAGCAATGGGGTGGGCATGGTTTCGCCATGACGCATCCGGCCCGCGGGCTGGCAGTTTGACACCTCTGCTCTAAACAATTCCAGTGCTGTTGTCTAGACTGGGAAGTTAAAAAAAAAAAATCAGAAAAAGGCAGGGGGAAATATCAAGAAAACAGCATGGATGCTGACACCAGCAATCAAGGTTTATCTAGCTTTGTAGTAAAATGTGCTCAGATCAAATTTCTAAAATAAAATATTATGCGTTCAGAGTTTGAAGGGGATTAATTGCATACAGCTGCACTGTTTCCTGTAATTCTCATTTTTTAGTCTTTGAAGTTAGTTATTAAAGTAACTTTATATTGATTTTGTATCCTGTTTTTATTATGTAAAGTTGTAAGCTGCCTAGAGTCTAGTTGGTTTCAGGTGGTCAGATAAATTTCATAAATAAATAATTAAGATCTCTTCCTCAGCTTTACAAAGCCAGTTCTTTTCCCCCTTTCCTCTTTAACAGAATAAAGCCAATCTGTCATCTTTCCCACCTTATAAAGATGGTAAGTGAAGAATTTTAATTAATTTATTATATCGTGTGAACTTTGGGCCAGTCCCTCCCTCCCTCTCAGTCCAAAGAGCCAATCAGGTGTACTGGGGAAGGAGGCAGACTAACAGTGGGAGACCCAGGTTCTAGTTCTTCTTCAACCTCATTGGTTCACTTTGGGCTAGTCCCACCTTCTCAGCCCTAGAGCCAATCAGAGGTAGAAGTGAAGGTGCTGGACTAGCAATATGGAGACCCAAATTCTAGTTTTCCTTCAGCCACAGAAATTCATTGGTTGACTTTGTGCTAGTCCTTCCCTCTCAGTCCAAGAGCCAGTGAGGTGTGGAAGGGAAAGTGCTGGACTAACAGCAGAGAGACCCAGGTTCTCTTAGATACAGAAGCTCATTGGCTGAATTTGGTCCTGTCCCTCCCTCTCAGCTCAAGAACCAACAGGTGTAGTGAGAAAGGAGGTGGACTAAGAGTGGGAGACCCATGTTTTAGTTCTTGTTCAGCTACAGAAGTCATTGGTTGACTTTGGGATAGTCCCTCCCCTCTCAGCCCAAGAGCCAATGAGCTGTGGAAGGGAAAGTGCTGCAGAGAGACCTAGGCCAGTAGTGGCGAACCTATGGCATGGGTGCCAGAGGCGGCACTCGGAGCCCTCTCTGTGGGCACACGTGCTGTTGCCCCAGTCTTGCCTCCCCCTGTGACCCCCTCCTCTCCAGCAGCCCTCCTGAAGGAAAGTCACCCCCAAGCATGGCCCACACGGAGCAGTGCAGCCAAGGACACGGCAGCCAGGCAGTGTAGAGAAGACACTGCCCTCACACCCCATCATGCAGTTGATGCTGCAGAGGGTGTGGCCGCCATAGCGCTACTGGGCTGCCTGGGCAATCTGCAGCGGGCCCTAGAGGTGATGAGAGGTCCTGTGGCCAGGCGGGGCGGGAGATGAGGGGATAGAGCGGGGCGGGGCGGGGCAGGGGGTTGGAGTGGGGGCGGGGCCAGTTTTTGGGCACTCGGTCTCTAAAAGGTTCGCCATCACTGACCTAGGCTCTAATCCTCTCTTAGACACAGAAGCTCATTGGCTGAATTTGGGCTACTCCCTCCCTCTTAGCCCAAGAACAAATCAGGTGTAGTGGGGAAGGAGGCAGACTAAGAGCGCCTGGCTGAGGAATTCTGGGAGTTGAAGTCCATAATTCATAAAAGGGCCAAGTATGAAGACCCCTGTTCTAGTCCCTTCCATAGGAGGTTCCCTATGGAACTTTGGGCCAATTGTCTCATAGTGTAATCTACCTCACAGGGATGTTGTTAAAGGAGTACTACCTATGATACCTTGTGGTGATAATGGTGATGGCAATGGTGATGACAATACTTTTCTTAAACCAGCCTTTTCTGTATATCTCAGTCCCAGGCCCCTGTGAGCCCGAAGATCTGTTGGATGGGGTGATCTTTGGAGCCAAATATCTGGGTTCTACGCAGCTTGTTTCCGAGAAGAACCCATCCACAAGTGTCCGCATGGCACAGGCCCAGGAAGCTGTGGACAGGATTAAGGTGGGAAAGGGAACAGCAGGTGTGTGACACCTAGCGATAACTTTGATAGCTAGATCTACAAGTAGTTCTCGACTTACAACCACATTTGAGTCCAAAATTTCTGGGGCCAAGCGAGACGGTTGTTAAGTGAGTTTTGCTCCATTCTACGACCTTTCTTGCCACAGTTGTTATGGAATCATGCACTTGTTAGTAACACGGTTGTTCAGTGAATCTGGCTTCCCACTGACTTTGCTTATCAGAAGGTTCCAAAAGGTGATCACATGAACCCTGGGACACTGCAACCGTCATTAATATGAGTCAGTTGCCACCCGTCTGAATTTTGATCATGTCACTATGGGGATGCTGCAGTGGTGGTAAGGGTGAAAACGGTCACTAAGTGAACTGTTGTAAGCTGAGTACTTGTACTCATTTATATTGAAGAAAAGGGGGCTCTATTCCAGTTGCAGCAAAATGGAGCCTCCATGATCAAGAACAGCTTACCTTTTCAGTGCCGTCGCTGGAGCATTACAGTGGCGAGTACAGTGGTTGAGCTTCACCACCCCTAATATGGCCTTTGTGCCTTTGGTCAGCCATGTTGGGCTAAATTAAGCCAGATCTATTGGGGCCTTTCGGAGGCTCCATGCCACAATCACCTATTTTCCCTCCAATCCTGACCTCTTCACATGTTTTCCTTGCAATGCAGGCTCCTGAAGGAGAATCCCAGCCAATGACCAAAGTAGATCTCTTTGTCTCCACTCAACGGATCAAGGTCCTCACTGCTGACACACAGGTGCATGGACAGCTGCCCACTCAAGTCTCCATTTAGATCATTGAGGGCCAAAATGGTTGCTTTGGGGTTACGGGAGGATGGACGCTCACAAAACGTCCCCTAGCCAGAAGACCCACAGATGTAACTATTCCTTTGCTTCCTCCCTACAACCAGGATAGTCCCTGGTGTTCCATTTAACTACATCACTTTTTTTAGATGGGGGGGGGCTGGTTGAAATGTTGAGGCTGCATTGTGGTGGCTGCTGAGGGGGTTGCCCTCTCACAAAATGACTGGGGATAGGTTGACAGCAAGGAATTGCACTTTATTTTTGGACACAATATATATTTTTTAATTGTAGTCATTATAGTACAGGTAGTTTTCAACTTAATGATCACAACTGAGGCCAGAATTTTGATTATAAGTGGTTGAAGTTGGCCAGGCTTCATTTTACAACTGTTTTTATTATAGTCATTAAGCAAATCACCATGGTTGTTAATGAATCACATAGCTGTTAAGTGACACATGGTGTAGTAGTAAATCCAAATCCAACTTATTGAGTGGGCATTTTTTGTTGGAAAAATGGCAAAAAAGTCCAAAACATGATCACGTGACTTAGGACATTGCAGTCAGTCATAAATGTGAGCTGGTTGCCAAACGCTCAAAGTGCAAACTGCAGTGCTGTAGTTGTAACTTTGAGGATGGGTTGTAAGTAACTTTTTTCAAATCCATGGTAACTTTGATTGATCATTTAGCAATTGGTTGTAAGTGGGAGCAATACTTGTTCTAAAATTGAATTAACCACAAGCAGTGTCTTTAAATGTATTGGCACCACAAATCTACTTTTGTGTGATCTGTGATATATATTTGAGAAAACACACACACACATGCACACACACACAAATTTTAACTCCATATATTATTTTACATAGCTATGATTTTTGTATGCATTTTGGAAAATGACACATCACTTGAGATTTTTATGCCAATACGTTCTCTGAACCAAGCTTAGAACAGGGGTCTTCAAACTTGGCCCTTTTATGACTTGGGGACTTCAACTCCCAGAATTCCTCAGCCAACAAAGCTGGGAGTTGAAGTCCACAAGTCATAAAAGGGCCAATTTTGAAGACCCCTCCTGTAGAACAACATACTGGGGACTCCTGTATCAGGCAGAGGCCAGGCTGGCACAGGATGATGTAAGCCAGTGTTTCCCAAACTTGACCATTTTAAGGCATGTGGACTTCAACTCCCAGAATTCCTCAGCCAACAAAGCTGGGAGTTGAAGTCCACAAGTCATAAAAGGGCCAATTTTGAAGACCCCTCCTGTAGAACAACATACTGGGGACTCCTGTATCAGGCAGAGGCCAGGCTGGCACAGGATGATGTAAGCCAGTGTTTCCCAAACTTGACCATTTTAAGGCATGTGGACTTCAACTCCCAGAATTCCACAGCCAGCGTTGCTGGCTGTGGAATTCTGGGAGTTGAAGTCCTCATGCCTTAAAATGGTCAAGTTTGGGAAACACTGATGTAAGCTATAGTTCAGCACATCTAGAGGACACAGACAGTCCCAGACAATTGGAGAATATTCCGTGAAATGGCAACCTGTCACATCAATACTTCTGGTGTATTTCTTTCTTTCTACTTCTCTGGCCTTCTTCCTACCTTAGGAAACCATGATGGATCACCCCCTCCAGACCATCTCCTACATTGCCGACATTGGGAACATTGTAGTGCTCATGGCCCGTCGAAAGCTCCCTCGCCGGGCAGATGCTTCCACCGAAAAACAGCTGTACAAAATAATCTGCCATGTCTTCCACTCATCTGACGTGAGTGTGTGGGGAGATGTTGGTAGACAGCGCTGACAATCAGACAGATGTGCATCACTGCCTCAATTAGATTAGATCCTGTCTTACTGGAGTAACTGCATGCTTGAAAAGAAGCTTATTCTGCAACTGTAGGAATAGAATATAGAATATAGAATATAGAATAGAATAGAATAGAATAGAATAGAATAGAATAGAATAGAATAGGGAAAGGAATAAGAATAGAATATGGAAAGGAAATAGAATAGAATATGGAAAGGAAATAGAATAGAATAGAATAGAATAGGAATGGAATGGAATAGAATAGAATAGGGAAAGGAATAAGAATAGAATATGGAAAGGAAATAGAATAGAATAGAATAGAATAGAATAGGAATGGAATGGAATAGAATAGAATAGGGAAAGGAATAAGAATAGAATATGGAAAGGAAATAGAATAGAAATAGAATAGAATAGAATAGAATAGAATAGAATAGAATAGAATAGAATAGAATAGAATAGAATAGAATAGAATAGAATAGGGAAAGGAATAAGAATAGAATATGGAAAGGAAATAGAATAGAATAGAATAGAATAGAATAGAATAGGGAAAGGAATAAGAATAGAATATGGAAAGGAAATAGAATAGAATAGAATAGAATAGAATAGAATAGAATAGAATAGAATAGAACAGAATAATTGGAAGAGACCTTGGAGGTGGTGGTAATAATAATAATAATAATAATAATAATAATAACAACAACAACAACAACAACAACAACAACAATAATAATATAGATTTAGAAGGGACCTTGGAGGTCTTCTACAACTCCCTACTCAGGCAGTAAAACCCATACCAGTGATGGCGAAGCTATGGCACATGTGCCAGAGGCGGCAATCAGAGCCCTCTCTGTGGGCATGCGCACCCATGCAACCGTCCCTCTTCAACCAGCTGCCTGCTAATTTGCCGAGGTCCCACATGGCCAGATGCATCCCAGGATCCATGCACTCACTGACCTCTGTGTGCAGTGGCTGATGGTATCAGGCAGCAGGTGCCCTGGGCCCTGCCTCACCTTGCCCTGTGACAATGGCACCTCTGCCCTGCCTTGCCTTGCCTCACCCAGCAGGACAAGCCTCCTGCCCACTGCCCCACCTGCCAGAGACCCCCTGGATCTCCCCCAACCCTACCCAGCTCCCACAGGCGTCCCTCCCCACGAGCAACATAGAGGTGATCATGCCCACTTTGGCCACACCCACCCAATCTAGCATGACCACCACAGCCACGGCCACCCAGCCACGGCCACCTGGACCCGGCAATAAATAAGTGGGTTTTGGGTTGCAGTTTGGGCACTCGGTCTCTAAAAAGTTTGCCATCACTGACCTATACCATTTCAGACAAATGGTTGTCCAATCTTCTTAAATACTTCCAGTGTTAGAGCATTCGCAACTTCAGGATGTTCCACTGGTTAATTGTTCTCACTGTCAGGAAGTTTCTCCTTAGTTCCAGGTTGCTTCTCTCCTTGATTAGTTTCCATCCATTGCTTCTTGTCCTGCCTTCAGGTGCTTTGGAGAATAGCTTGACTCCCTCTTCTTTGGGGCAGCCCCTGAGATATTGGAATTCTGCTGTCATGTCACCCCTAGTTCTTGACATAGCTTGTCATTTTCTGCTTCCTGTCCTACAGGCTCAGCTGATAGCACAAGCCATCGGGCAGGTCTTTAGTGTGGCTTACCAGCACTTCCTGCGGGCCAGCGGCATTGACCCCAGCCAGCTTGGCTCCACGGAAGACCAGAATGATGATGACAAGGATACTGACCAGATCGAGGGAGAGCAGCTATATAATGGAGATCTGGCTCACTTCTCCAAGCAAGAAAACTGTAAGGAAGTAAGAACAGAGAGGAGATGTTTTGCCAGAGGGAAGGGTGAGGGAGGGGGCGCACTGGAACCACATACCTACCACAGAGGAAATGGTTGCCCATCTCAAATATACTCATTTGTTGGGTTTTAGAATTGACCAATGGTTGGGAAGGCCACTTTATCTCCACCAATCTTATCTTGTCCTGATTAGCCCTCTGATGTTGGACTACAACACCATGATCACCCAGACTGCAGTTGGCTGGAAATGATAGAAGCTGTCGTCTGCCACACCCATGGGCTTTCATTGGCAGGAAACACATTATTTTCACAGTTTTGCTGTTTGGTTGCACTTCAGGCAGATGCACCAAGACAGGATCAAGACAATAAAACGGTTGTTTTGAAAGGCATTCCTCCCAGGATTATAGTGAATGGAGAATGAGAAAATCTTCAGTTCTGTGCCCCAAGATCAGGGGTGGGCAAGTATGGCCCCTTTAAAACTTGTGGACTTCAACTCCCAGAATTCCTGAGCCAGCCATGCTGGCTCAGGAGTTCTGGGAATTGAGGTCCACAGGTCATGAAGGGAACCATACTTGCCCTCCCCTGCCCAAGACAGTTTATAACAGGGGTCTTCAAACTTGGCCCTTTTATGACTTGTGGACTTCAACTCCCAGAATTCCTCAGCCAGTGTGCCTGGGTGAAGAATTCTGGGAGTTGAAGTCCACAAGTCATAAAAGGGCCAGGTTTGAAGACCCCTGGTTTATAAAATGCATTGGATTTGATAAACCTTGGGAAAAATCTGTAAATAGTCATTAATCTACAACGGATCATCAATGGGCACCCATTCATACCCTGTAGACATGTGACAGCATTTTGGGTGCTTGATAACCAACGCACATTTATAACTATTTGCAGCATGGATCACGTGACCACATTTTGTGACGTTTTTGTCGAAAACTGGCATTTACTTCTGGTTTTCAGCAAAAGGGCCCCATAGCAAACAATTGGTTCATTTAACGACTCTCATAAAACAGGTTATAAAATCGGGCCAGTCATGTGGGTGACCTGCTTTACAACACATCATGGCTTACGACCATAGTGGGCAGGCCCCATTACTTTTGTAAGTTGAGGACTTCCTGTATTGTGTCACATTTTATGGTAAGATGTTCCACTAATATTAATTGATAAAAAAATAAATGATCCTGATAGCCAATGGAGGATCACTTAGGTTGTTCAGTTGGCTGCCTCCATTTTGTCCAGGGTGAGAACACGGCAGGAATCTCCAGAATGTTGCATTTTTTCACCAGACCGTAAATTTTTACCCCAGAGGGAGTGGTTTGACAGTTTTCTGACTATAAATGTTCTTGATACAGGAAGTGGTTCTGGAAGAGTAATATCCAGAAAACTGCTAGTCTCCCTGGAACAGACTTAATAGTCTTGTCCTGAAAAAAATATTCTCCTCAGAACAATTCCTCTGGATTTTTTTTTTTAACTTTACACAGCAAAGCCTTACCCAGGTTTTTTTGTTTTTGTTTTTCTTCTCAGCAAGTTATTTTTTCAAATAAAATAATACTTTCCCAAAGTGTGTGAAACAAAGACAAGAGGATTAAGCAGCAATAGACATATTTTCTTTCAGTGGGGGAAAAAAAAGACTCATTGGGGCAAAATAATTGTGTCCCAACCTGTAACGAAACACTCCGAGGTTTGTCAAGCCAGAGTGTGAGCAACAAAGGAAAGTGTAGAACCCACCTGCTCTGTTGTGGTTGATTGCAATTCCTTGTTCTTCTCTGTCCCCAGAGCTTCTGAAATGTATGACAAATTGCTGATTTCCAGTTGCACATATTTTCCGGTTTTTTTAAAAAAAACAAGTACGTGCTAAAATAGCTGTATTAAGCCTTTGGTATGTTTAGCAGATCTGGTTTCACACATACACTTTAACCTCTTGGAGGTTAGGTAGTATGTAAATTTAATATAATTATATATGCAGCAAGGTGAAGTCACAGCTGCCAATTCTTTAGCTGGTGTTGACCTTTATTTACATTGAGTTCTTCCCAATAACTTAGGATGTTGTAAAGTATTGGCATAGTATATGCATGGATCCAAGCAATCTTGGCGTTTTGCCATTGACAATGGAAATATCGTCAATGTGCAGATTTTCTAAGTGTCATCCAAGATTTTTTGGTATGTCTGGAAATTCTCAATCATCCTTTTGGTTGTGCCAAAAGTCTTCTCCCAAAAACCAAGAAAGTCCAGTTGTCTTTTGGAAAAGAACCGTTGGGATTTTGGGGTATGGCACCCAGTCTGCCGATAACCACTTGGACCACAATATCTGATTTATGCCATAATCTTTCAGCTTTGATTTTCCAGCCTTGATACTTTGTGATCTCCAATTCTTTGTCTTCTATTCTACTATCCCCTGGTATCGCCATATCAATTTTCCACATTTTTGCCTTTTCCGCCACAGTTAAATCTTGTCAGTTATGTGCCGAGACTCTTATTAGTTTGTATTTGGAAATCCCACGTTTTAACGTGTTCATTCTGGATTATTTTTCAACTCTGTGTTCCTATAGAATTGTTATATTGTAGTTATTTATATTGAAATTTGTTGCACAGTCAATCAGCCAGACTGGATTTGTCATTTTTTTTATCCACCTATTGGCTACTTTTTTAAAAAAAAAAAAGCCGCCACAGCCACAGGAGATTAAAAAAATAACCTTCCATGTCCCCTATTCTGGTCAGATATATAATAATAAGATTTGGAAGCACGTAAGTCTGTTCCCACCTTCCATCAGCTACACAGGTAGTCCTTGACTTACAACCATAATTAAGCCTGGAATGATGGTTGTAAATTGTGACAGTTGTAAAGTGGGTCACCAAATGACTGGACATGTTTTTATGACAATTAAGTGAATGCCACAATTGTTAAGCAAACCTATTGTTCGCTTAACAGACTTTTTTTTGATGGAAATTGGACATAAATGCTGGTTTCCAGCAAAACTGTTAATGTGGGCTGGTTGCTAAGCATCTAAAATGTGGTCATGTGGCTGCGGAGGGAGGGAAACTGAACTTGGAACTTCAAAACCAGATAAGCAGTTTTTGAGGGGTTTGTCCTAATTTCCAACAGTTGCCAAACTGGCTGAGGCATTCTGGGAGTTGAAATCCAAACCTCTTCAAATAGCCAAGTTTGAGAAACACTGCTTTGGATTATAATAACAGTTCTGGATTTTGAGGGCACCTCAAAAGGATGAAACACTTCATCTCTCTTTCTTTCAGTCCAATAGATCTCTCCTCTGCTGTTTGGTGTCTCTATACAGGTTGCCATCTCCAAAGAGAAGGGTGAGATCCTAGGTCTGGTGATTGTGGAATCTGGTTGGGGATCCATCCTTCCCACTGTGGTCATTGCAAACCTGATGCACAGGGGAGCAGCCGAGCGATCCGGCAAGCTGAGCATTGGGGACCGCATCATGTCCGTCAATGGGACGAGCCTTGTGGGCCTGCCCCTCGCCTCATGCCAGAATATCATACGGGTGAGAAAGCGAGGCTTCGATTATTAAAGGAGAACATTTATTACCTTTTTGCTTGAGCAGAGCACATCATGAGAAAGGCAGGGCTAGATGAAACAAAAGCTGGAATTAAGATTGCCGGGAGAAATATCAACAACCTAAGATATGCAGATGATACCACTCTAATGGCAGAAAGTGAAGAGGAACTAAAGAGCCTCTTGATGCGGGTGAAGAAGGAGAGTGCAAAAGTTGGTTTGAAACTCAACATTAAGAAAGCCAAAATCATGGCATCCGGCCCTCTCAATTCCTGGCAAATAGATGGGGAAGAAATGGAGGTAGTGACAGATTTTATTTTTCTGGGCTCCAAGATCACCTGAGATGGGGACTACAGCCAAGAAATTAAAAGACGCTTGCTCCTGGGGAGGAAAGCTATGGCAAATCTAGACAGCATACTAAAAAGCAGAGACATCACCCTGCCAACAAAAGTGCATATAGTCAAGTCCATGGTTTTCCCAGTTGCAATGTATGGCTGTGAAAGTTGGACCATAAGAAAGGCTGAGCGCCAAAGAATTGAGGCCTTTGAACTATGGTGCTGGAGAAGACTCCTGCGAGTCCCTTGGACTGCAAGGCGTTCAAACCGGTCAATCCTAGAAGAGATCAACCCCGACTGCTCTTTAGAAGGCCAGATCCTGAAGATGAAACTCAAATACTTTGGCCACCTAATGAGAAGGAAGGACTCACTGGAGAAGGGCCTAATGCTGGGAAAGATTGAGGTCAATAGAAGAAGGGGACAACAGAGAATGAGGTGGCTGGATGGAGTCACTGAAGCAGTAGGTGTGAGTTTAAATGGACTCCAGAAGATGGTAGAGGACAGGAAGACCTGGAGGAACTTTGTCCATAGGGTCGCGATGAGTCAGACACGACTTCGCAATTAACAACAACAAAAAGAGAAAGCACCCCTCAAATCAAGTGAAAGGTCTTCAGATTAAGGCTGGATTCTCAATGATCAGATGAGCATCCTGCATAGAGCAAGGGGATTGACTAGATGACCTCTAAGTTCCCTTCCAACCGTGTGATTTTAGGATTTTTTCCGATCCCTGGGGATCATGTGGGCATATTCATTTAGCTTCCTGGCAAGAATGCCCTAGAACAGAGGTCTGCAAACTTGACAATTTTATGACTTGTGGACTTCCAACTCCCACAATTCTCCAGCCAGCTATGCTGCCTGGGGAATTCTGGGAGTTGAAGTCCATAAGTCTTAAAGGTGCCATGTTTGGAGACACCTGTCCTAGAAGAAAGGCAAATCATATCTCTATAGATGTGCTCTGCCATTCCTCTCTCTCTCTCTTTTTTTTTTTTTTAGAATATTCTTTTTTCACTTCTAAGTCTAGCCTCCAGCCCTGGGATTTTCTCATATCTGCAAATTCATTATGTCCTGTTTGGGTCTTTTGGCCATAATAAATATTACACCCATTCATACCTATTAATTAAGCCCAGCCCTGCTTAGCCTTTGAACCCAAACCAGTTTGTCCGGCCCGCAAAAGAGATAGTAAAATTGTTGTTGTTCCCAGGCTGAATACGTTGTACAAAAGCAAAGATTGTGGCTGATGATCTCCTCTAGATTTTGTGGAAGCAAGATAAAGATAGTCCTTTTTTAAAAAAATAAGTTTTATTAGTTTATAGTACACAATACAGTGAAAATACAGCAATAAATAGCAGGAAAGATAGGGAAGGGAAAAGGGAATAGAGAAGGGAGGGAAGGGAGAAAAAAGAAGAAAAAGGCACTGACTTCCAACTTCCTTTGGTGCAGTAAAATAGAATTTCAACATCAGACCTCAACTTTTTACTTTTACAAAATAACATAAACTTTGTTGTTCTTAGTTGCAAAGTCCTGTCCGTCCATCGCAACCCCGTGGACAACGTTCCTCAAGGCCTTCCTGTCCTCTATCATCTTCTGGAGTCCATTTAAGTTCACGTCTACTGCTTCAGTGACTTCATCCAGCCACCTCATTCTCTGTTGTCCCATTCTTCTATTGCCCTCAATCTTTCCCAGCATTAGGCCCTTCTCCAGTGAGTCCTTCCTTCTCATTAGGTGGCCAAAATACTTGAGTTTCAACTTCAGGATCTGGCCTTCTAAAGAGCAGTCGGGGTTGATCTCTTCTAGGACTGACCGGTTTGATCGCCTTGCAGTCCAGGGGATTCGCAGGGGTCTTCTCCAGCACCATAGTTCAAAGGCCTCCATTCTTTGGCGCTCAGCCTTTCTTGTGGTCCAGCTTTCACAGCCATACATTGCAATTGGGAAAACCATGGCCTTGACTATACGCACTTTTGTATCAAATCTGTCTAATTGGTAAAACCCAAAATCAAAGTTTCATTTTTTTTCTATCCCAAGCACAAAGTCCAGAAGTGGTTTCCACATAGCAATAAAAGTATTTGTTTTCTTGAATCCGTACAGTCAATTCAGCCATCTCTGCTAGCTCCATAGAGTTTTTGCAACCATTCCTCCGTTGTGGGAATCGATGTAGTCTTCCATTTCTGAGCATAAAGTACTCTTGCTGCTGTCAACATATGTAACATCAAGGTTCCATATATTTTTTTTCAGATCTTTGTCCATTAACCACAAAAGAAAAGTCTCTGGTTTTCTTTCTTTCACTTTAAGAATTCTCTGTATTAACGTATAAACCCTGCTCCGATATTTTCTTGCTTTATCACACGTGCGCCATAAATGGTGGAAAGTCCCTTGTTTACATTTACATTTCCAACATTCATTTGAAATGCCTTTATACATACAAAAAAGGTATAAAAATGGATAAAGGTAATCCTTGACTTATGATTGACCAGGCTCCATAAGTTATGAGATTCTAAAGCGACCCGATTTTACAACTTTTGTGGCAGTTGTTAAGCAAATGCCACAGTGATTAAACAAACCAATTGTTTATTATGCGCTAGTTTTGCCAAAAATCAGAAGTAAATGTCGGTCTTCGGCAAAAATGTCATGAAATGCAGTCTTCTTCTCCAGGAGGATCCCTCCACACCTGGGCCTTTAGGTCTCCCAGTAGAGGCCCCATCCCCACTGTAACTACATCCATTCATGTATTGCTAGTCAACGTCTTCCAGCTTGCCAAACTAAAGCAGACGCCTTGCACCATTTAACATACAGAGGTAGTCCTCAGCTTACGACCACAATTGAGCCCAACATTTCTGTTGTTAAGTGAATCGCTGCAATTGTTAAATTAGTAACACAGTTCTTAAGTGAATCTGTCCCCCCCATTGACCTTGCGTGCCAGAAGGTTGCAAAAGGGGGTCACCTGACCCCAAAGGGTGATATGTCGAGGAACACCTGTACGTGAGAACTACTAGGGAGGAGCCATCTTCACTCTCGTTCTCCCACACCAACTAGCTAAAGTTGGCTATCTCTTGCTCCTCTGGAATGCAGCCCTGGGAATCTGGAATGCGTTCCATCACACCACCTCATTTCTGGCCCTGCCCCCTTCACGTTCAGACCTGTTAGGGAGGTGTCATCAGCTCCCAATAGCATCCACTTATAATAAAGTTGGAAGGGATCTTGGAGGTCATCTAGTCCAACCCCCTGCTCAGGCAGGAAACCCTACACCATTTCAGACAAATGGCTGTTCAGTCTCTTCTTAAAAACCTCCAGTGTTGGAGCATTCACCGCTTCTGGAGGCAGGTTGTTCCACTGGTTAATTGTTCTCACTGTCAGGAAGTTTCTCTTTAGTTCTAGGTTGCTTCTCTCCTTGATTAGTTTCCACCCGTTGCTTCTTGTCCTGCCTTCAGGTGCTTTGGAAAATAGCTTGATTCCTTCTTCTTTATGGCAGCCCCTGAGATATTGGAATACTGCTATCATGTCCCCCCCTGTCCTTCACTTCGTTAAACTAGACATACCCAATTCTAGCAACCGTTCCTTATATATGTTTTAGCCTCCAGTCCCCTAATCATCTTTGTTGATCTTCTCTGAACTCTTTCTAGAGTCTCAACATCTTTTTGACATCGTGGTGACCAAAACTGCATGCAGTATTCCAAGTGTGGCCTTCCCAAGGCATTGTGAAGTGGTATTAACACTTCATGTGTTGTAGGAGGGAATGGGGAGGGGTGTCTCTTGAATTAGAGCAAAATGGTCATTTTGGGGTTTGCCAAATGACAGGATTAGCATCATTTAGCATGGCATTTCTCAATTTTGGTCCTTTTAAGATGTTTGAACTTCAACTCCCAGAATTCCCCAGCCAGCAATAAACTTACTTGCTGTTGGTGGAGGATGTTGACCTTAATTTCGGGTCAACCTGATGGGTTTTGTTTTCTTCCCAGGATTTGAAAAACCAGACTGAAGTAACCCTCAACATCGTTCATTGCCCTCCTGTCACTACAGCAATCGTTCGAAGGCCTGGCACAAAATATCCCCTGGGTTTCTCCGTGGAAAACGGCATTGTGAGTAATCTAGGTAGATGAGAAAAGGAAGTCTGTTGAGAGGGAATCCAGAGTACAAGTGGCTCCATATCAGATGGACTAGGCCAGGGATAAGCAACCTTGGCTCTCTTATGACTCGTGGACTTCAACTCCCAGAATTCCTGAGCCAGCCGTGCTGAGGGGAAAGGGAGAGGTTTCCAAGCTGAGCCATGCTGGCTCAGGAATTCTGGGAGTCGAAGTCCACGAGTCATGAAGGGGCCATAGTTCCCCCATGCTGGCTCAGGAATTCTGGGAGTTGAAGTCCACAAGTCATAAAGCGGCCTAGGCCTAGGCCAGAGGTAGGCAACCTTGGCTCTCTTATGGACTTCAACTCCCAGAATTCCTGAGCCAGCCGTGCTGAGGGGAAAGGGAGAGGTTCCCAAGCTGAGCCATGCTGGCTAAGGAATTCTGGGAGTTGAAGTCCACGAGTCATGAAAGAGCCACCGTTGCCTATCCCTGGCCTAGGAGGTTTTTGGAAATCGGGGATGGGTGTGCCTGAGCAAAACTTTGAGGCACAGGTAGGCAAGGCCAGCCATACCAGTGGCATTTTTCCCTGTGCCCAGATCTGCAGCCTCATGCGTGGCGGGATTGCAGAACGTGGCGGCGTCCGCGTGGGACATCGCATCATCGAGATCAATGGGCAGAGCGTGGTGGCTATGCCGCACGAGAAGATCATCCATATCCTTAGCCAAGCGGTCAGCGAGGTACGTGCACAGCATGATTCTCTAGTTGTGAAAAGCCCTATTGTGAAAAAGCCACACCGAAAGGGCTTCCTCTGTCTTCTTTCTTCCAAAGGATTTCAGCGTGGGGTTCTTGATGGTTGGCTGAGAATTAAGAACAATTCAAACAAACAAACAAAAAAATCAGACGCACCTAACTTAGCAAATTTGTGAAAAGGCTTTTGGAACCAGGGTTGATTGCAAACGCAAGTACAGGCAGTCCTTGATTTACAGCCATTTGTTTAGTGCAGGGGTCTTCAAACTTGGCCCTTTTATGACTTGTGGACTTCAACTCCCAGAATTCCTCAGCCAGCATGTGCTGGCTGAGGAATTCTGGGAATTGAAGTCCACAAGTCATAAAAGGGCCAAGTTTGAAGACCCTCGGTTTAGTGACTGAATTTTCAGCAGCCCTGGAAAAAGGACTTATGACTATTTTTTATACTTATGATCATTGCAGCAACCTCATACTCACGAGATCAAAATCCAGATGCTTGGCCACTGGTTCATATTTACGGTGCTTGTCCTGTCCCATGGTTATATTGAAACCTTTTGAAACCTTCTAACTTAACAACTGCAGTGATTTACAGTTAACAAGAAAGGTCGTGAAATGGGGCAAAGCTCACCAACTGTGTTGCTTAGCCACAGAAATTTTGGGCTCAGTTGTGGTCGTAAATTGAGGACCGCCTGTACTGTATCAACCATCTGAAGTGGCAAAGGCAGGTTGAGTCTGAAGCAATAAAGCAGAGTCTCAGTAGAAACGCTTAGAGCTGATTTGGGGAAAATCTCTGAAAAAGCTACAACTACAATTAGGACTGGAATGTCCATTGCTAAGAAATGCAGCCATTAAGCGAGTCAGGCCCAATTTTTGCTACGGTTGTTAAGCGAATCACATGGTCATTAACCAAATCTGCTTCTCCACTGATTTTAATTGTTGGAAGCTGGTGGGAAGGTTGCAAGTGAGGATCACATGATCCCAGAAATGCTGCAACCGTTGTAAATACACGCTGGTTATCTAGTGCTCAGATTTTGATCACATGACCAGGGAGACACTGCAACGGTTGTAAATGTCACGTTTTTTCAATGTCAGGATGACTTAAGCAAACGGTCGTATACCAGGGACTACCTATATTAAAGAGTATCTTGGACAAGCCATCACACAGTCAGGAGGCAGACATTCAAAAACTCCACTTTGATTGTGTACAGCAGTGTTTCCCAAACTTGACAATTTTAAGGCATGTGGACTTCAACTCCCAGAATTCCACAGCCAGCATTGCTGGCTGTGGAATTCTGGGAGTTGAAGTCCTCATGCCTTAAAATTGTCAAGTTTGGGAAACACTGGTGTACAGGATAAGTTGGGACAGAGAGATTGAGGTCGGCCCTTTGAAACAGGATGGATCAAGGAACAGATTTGGCGGGGATTCTTGGAACGCTGCCTAGTTCTCGTGTATAATCATCGGATCCTGAAAGCCTAAATTGAAATGGCTGTGATAAGAAAAAAAAAGAGAGGACGTAGCCGGCAGAAGGGAGGATCTTCCCTTACCTTTTGCAGTAAATATGGGCCAGTGTTTTTCAAACTTGGCAACTGGAAGCTAGACGGACTTCAACTCCCAGAATTCCCCAGCCAGCATTGGGAATTCTGGGAGTTGAAGTCTGCCCAGCTTCAAGTTGCCAAGTTTGAAAAACACTGATATAGATCAGGGGTCCCCAATCCCCAGACCAGTACTGGGCCGCGGCATGCCAGCAACCGGTCCACAGAAACAAGCAAGGCCCCATCCACACATAAAACCACGCACCCTCCAGTCCGTGGAAAAACCTCTCTCCACGGAACCGGTCCCTGGTGCCCAAAAGGTTGGGCACCTCTGATGTAGATCATATGGCAGCCATTTTGTGACCAGGCCACATCCTCCCTCCCAACCCTCCCCATGTGAACCCTAGTGTTATTCAAAAAGTATCCTCCTTCATGTCCTCCTTTTCGATATTTGGAGACTAATCTGCAGGGCTTTTTTTCCCCCTCATAGAACGCTCAGAACGGCATTCCGGCACCTTTTTTTGATGTTTTTTTCCCAACTTTTGCATGAGCTGTGCTACTCCCACTATTGGCTTTCGAAAGCCAATAGGAATTGCTGCTCAGCGTGCCAAAACACCCGGTTGGCAAACTTTGCAGATGCAAGTAGTCTGTATTATTGTTGGAATAAATAAAATGTTTCTTTTATTTACGATATTTTTTCTTCAATTTATTTGTGTCCTCCTTTTCGTTGTAAAAAAGTTGGTCACCTTACTAGTGTGCCATTACTCGGCTTCAGAGACGCCCCCCTGACTTGGTTGCACTTCTTCTTCCTTGTAGGTCCATATCAAAACCATGCCAGCCTCCACCTATCGTCTTTTAACTGGCCAGGAGCAACCGATCTTCCTCTGAGGGGCTTTGCCGTGGCCACCGGCTTCCCGTGGCTGCTTCCTACATTTGCTGCAACTCCCAGATCTGAAGTCTGGGCTCGGTGCCCTGATTCACAAGAGCTTCGTGTCTGTTTCTGGTGCACGAACCACCCAGCCACTGTTGTTGGTTTCCTTTGCTGGGGAAATTTATCTGGGGTGTGAACTTGGAAGTTGTGCCTGTTGCTCAAGGTTGGCTTCTATGACTAGAAAGCAAGAGATATTGGAGATTGAACCTTACACTTCAGTGCTGTGCTGTTCCTGAACTAAAAAGGATGAACACTAGACTCTTATCACTTCCAGGGGAGAGGAATGGTGCAGGGTGGAAAGAATTCCTTATTCATTTAAAAAAAAAAAATCCTGAAGATTGCAAAGCAGGTGGAGATATACATTTTCCCATTTCTCAAGGTCTTCTCTGTGACAGAGCCTTTTTCTTAAAACAAAATAAGGGAAATATGAAAATATAGCATTTGGTAAATACTCTTTGAAGTGGTTCAGTCCAGAATCAGGATGCTCCCATTGTTGTCATGATTGCCTGGCCAATTTACAAGATTCTGCCCAGCAAGATTTAGGGTGCAGGAGACAATCCACCCTGCTCTCCTTGGCTGTGGGGGATCCAACCCCCCCAAATTCATTTCTGCAGTGATACCAGTCTCACCTTTAGAAAATGGGGCAAACTCTTCTGATGTCTGGACTTCAATACACTGCTGACAATTCTATAAGTTGCTTGGGAACTACTGTATGGATTTTGTTGCTTAAACTACTAATACAAACTTCAAGACAACCAAAGTACTAAATTTCCCAAAGCATATCAGAGAGGGAGAGAAAGTACTCTCTCTCTCTCTCTCTCTCACTCACTCACTAACTCACTCATTCTCACTCTCTATTCTCTGCACCAAAGATTAGAGAAATGGCTATTCTTTGCTTTTCTAAAGCATCTTCTTGCTTTGACTTGAGAATGGGAAGTGTTGTAAGAGTTGATACCTTTTGGCAAGACAATCCCACGTTAAGCAGCTTTAACAGCTGAAGTTTGAACTTGTTTTGTAAATGTTAAAGTAACAGCAGAATTACAAGCTTCTCTCTAAAGCAGGGGTCTTCAAACCTGGCCCTTTTACGACTTGTGGACTTCAACTCCACGCTGGCTGAGGAATTCTGGGAGTTGAAGCCCACAAGCAGTAAAAGGGCCAAGTTTGAAGACCCCTGCTCTAAAGCTTTCAGAAATGACTAGGAAGTCTTAAAAGTTCTGGTTTGTTTTACCTTATGTGCTAAGCCTGGGTCAACATGTACTGAACCCCAGTTCCAAAAAAAGAAGAATAAAATCCACAATGTTGTGTTTGCATTGTTGTCCAAACTTTCTTGTGAGATTTGGGTGATTTTGTAGAAGTCTGCTTTTCTTTTTTCCCTGGGCCTGCATCTTGGGGGGTCTGACCTCTTGTTTTAAGCAATAAACCATGGTTAAAAACCACAGTGGCTGAATTCACACATTGCACTGCAGTGAACTAAGGCAAAATCAGCTTCTTTTGCTTGTGGTTTCAAATTTCAGATAATACATTGGAAGAATTGTTTCCCAGCTCAAAACCTCTTGAGTCACTGAAGCAGTTTATGTAGGTTTTGCGTGCGTGCAAACTGTGAGAAGACTATCTGAAGCAACACGACAACTGTTTTGAAATGCTGATTGGCATTGAGTTTTGCAACACACCTCACTCACTTTTTTTGCAAGCTTCTGTCCAGAGGCTCACTTCTCAAGGCTGTGTCTTTTAAAAAAAACAAAGGAACCTGCTGGTTCTTATAAGGGGGGGGGGAAGGAGAGAGAGAATCAGTTTGTAGAAAGAGAAAAGCTAGATTTGTCCAATATGCTTGATTAGGGACTCTTGGGTAATGTATATTCACTGCCTTAAGGTACTTATAAAAGTAATAAAAGCAGAATAAAAATCTAATACAGGTAAAAAAGATGTTGAGACTCTAGAAAGAGTACAGAGAAGAGCAACAAAGATGATTAGGGGACTGGAGGCTAAAACATATAAGGAACAGTTGCTAGAATTGGGTATGTCTAGTTTAATGAAGAGAAGGATGAGGGGGGATGTGATAGCAGTGTTCCAATATCTCAGGGGCTGCCCCAAAGAAGAGGGAGTCAAGCTATTCTCCAAAGCACCTGAAGGCAGGACAAGAAGCAACGGATGGAAACTAATCAAGGAGAGAAACAACCTAGAACTAAGGAGAAATTTCCTGACAGTGAGAACAATTAACCAGTGGAACAACCTGCCTCCAGAAGTGGTGAATGCTCCAACACTGGAGGTTTTTAAGAAGAGACTGGACAGCCATTTGTCTGAAATGTATAGGGTTTCCTGCCTGAGCAGGGGGTTGGACTAGGTGACCTCCAAAGTCCCTTCCAACTGTACTATTATTATTATTATTATTAATCCCCTACTTATAGCCATTTGTTTAGTGACTGAAGTTACAATGGAACTGAAAAAACTGATTTATGATCGTTTTTCACACTCGCAACCATTGCAGCATCCCCACGTGATCAAAATTTGGATTTTTTTTAAAAAAATAATATTTTATTAATTTTACATTTGAATATTTAAAAAGCAACGTGGTGACTGGGTTAATTGATAGTTCAATAACAAAATCTTTAGTGAAAATCTCAGGTTACAACATCAGATATTTCTTCTCTTTTTCCCTTAACATTTACTGTCTCGTATTCAAGCTAGTAGTACATTTCTAATTATATCAACTCAATAAAAACATCATTATTACATTTATCAGTAAATGTTTAGCTTATACATATCTTAATTACATTCCATCTTCCTAAACCAGTGGTTCTCAACCTTTCTAATGCCGTGACCCGATAATACAGGTCCCCATGTTGTGGTGACCCCCAAGTAGGTGTGGCCACCAATAAGAGGAAGTAGGACAGCTAGGGAAATGGGAAAAAAATGGCGGACAGCGTGGTTTGGCGACCCCCGTGAAATGGTCATTCGACCCCAAATGGGGTCCCGACCCACAGGTTGAGAACCACTGTCCTAAACAATTTGGATTCTTCTCTCATAGTTAAGGATGGCTGCCGTGTCCGGTGGGGTGTCATGTGATCACTTTTTGCAACTTTCTGACAAGCAAAGTCAATGGGGAAGGTAGACTCACTTAACAACCAGGTTACTAACTTAACTGCGGTGATTCGCTTAACAACCACACCAAGAAAGATTCAAGATGGGGCGAAACTTACTTAACTGTCTTGCTGAGCAGTGAAAATTTTGCACTTAGTTATGGTTGTAAGGTGAGGACTACCTGAAAATAAATAATGCAATCTGCATAATTGCCTGCACCTGGGTACTGTAGAGAAAGGGACTCAAACCATCTGGGATTTGTGGACTTCAATTCCCAGAATTCCTCAGCCATCTACGAAGTCCACAAGTCTTAAAGTTCCCAAGATTGAAGACCCCTGCATTGCCTAATTCTATATTACCACTTCTGCAGAGCTCCTGATCTTCAGAGCATAAGCCTAACATCCCCTAAAATTTAATTCGTCTGAGCTAAAATGTCAACCCTGACAAAGGGCGTCTTGCCAGCAATGATCACTTCCTGACATTATTTCAAGACTTTCTGTAGTCTTCTGCAATCCTGATGGGAGCAAAATTTTTAATACGGGTAATCCTCGACTTACGAGCACAAGTGAGCCCAACATTTATGTTGCTAAGCAAAACATTTGTTAAGTGCGTTTTGCCCCATTTTACAATGTTTCTTGCTTACAGATGTTAAGTCACGGGTCTTCAAACTTGGCCCTTTTATGACTTGTGGACTTCAACTCCCAGAATTCCTCAGCCAGTTTAAAAGGCCCCCTCATAAAAGGGCCAAGTCTGAAGGCCCCGGTGTTAAGTGAATCACCGCTGTTGTTAGTAACATGGTTGTTAAGTGAATCCTGCGTCCCCCATTGACTTTGCTTGTCAGACAGTCGCAAAAGGGGATCATGTGACTCTGGGATGCTGCAAACTGTCGTAAATACGACTTGGTTGCAAAGCATCTGAGGTTTGCTCATGTGACCAAGAGGATGCTGCAACGGTTGTGTGAAAAACGGTTATGTCTCTTTTTTTCAGTGACATAATTTTGAACGGTCACTAAATGAACTGTTGTAAGTCAAAGACTTATCTGTATATAAAACCCAAATTAGCAGTTCTGGACATTTTGACAGCTGGTTTTGCTATCACTGTTAAGCCATGCTGTCTCCTTTTTTTGTTACTAAAGTGAAATAATGACCAAGAGTATTACTAGAGATAATACTTGCATTGGGTTAATGAGTTTGAGGTTATAATTGTACTAAGATTATTCATCCTTCAGGGTTATATCAATGCCTTTTCTGTCTCCTTGACCAGCGTTTCTCCACTTTGGCAACTTGAAGATGCGTGGACTTCAACTCCCAGAATTCGGCTGGGGAATTCTGGGAATTGAAATCTATGCATCTTCCAAGTTGCCGAAGTTGAGAAACGCTCCCTCAAGACTGCCTGAACTGATCTGAGCATTTGCAAAAACCAAGTACTGTTCGTTGCCAGGATATTGCTTAAATTAACAAGGAGACCATAAAATACCTTGCTTTTTTCCCCCCTTCCAAACCAGCAAGTCGGTCAGCATCCCACGTTTTGTCTTCTTTTCGACATTACTAACCGAAAAAAAAAGATCCGTGCGACTTAGCTGAAAAGGAATGCTTTTAATACAAAAGGCATAAATGATGGAGGGCCAAGTCACGGCTCCTCCATCTTCACTCATCACATACGGAGAAGGTTGTCATGTACATTAAGGCAATATGTCAGATTCCCTCATCCTAAGCTGCTCCTTGTCAGCGGGCGCAGAAAAATACAATATGGGAGAGAAATCCCAAATGGATACAGATAAAAAAGTAATTAAGCGTGCTTAATACTCTTCCACATTTTTGATTAAAGAGGCAGAATTAAATCTCCCTGACCACCACATTGCAAGTTATAAAAGGGAGTTATAAAATTCTAGGGAACCAGAACAATAGCGGCCCTAATAAGGTTTATGTCAACTTCTGACAGTAATGCTCAGGCTCCATTACAGTAATAATTCAAGGACTATCTATACCAGTGGTGGCAAACCTATGGCACGGGTGCCACAGGCGGCACTCAGAGCCCTCTCTGTGGGCACACATGCCCTCACCCCAGTCCTAGGCCTTCAGCTGGGTTTTATAAAACCTTTTCGCTTTAGGCCTCTGCTGCCGTGTGCAAAAAAAAAAAAGTTCAATCAATCAATCAATCAATTTCAACTTCTCACGGGGAAAAAAAAGATCTTGCAAAGTTGGAATTGATTGATTGAACTTTTTAGTCCCACCCAGTCTGCCATTACCACCGCAGCCACGTGTGGCCCATTACCACGCAGCCAATGGGCCACACCCACTCAATGGGCCACACCCACTCAATGGGCCACACCCACCCGGCACCCAATGATGCATAAGTGGGTTTGGGGTTATAGTTTGGGCACTCGGTCTCTAAAAGGTTCGCCATCACTGATCTATACCATAAATGTGTAGCCTACCAATTGAACTTTTTTTTTTTTTTTAAAGCCAAATTGTGAATGATTTCAGATAGGACTGAAGAAGATTTTGGAGTTATATAATAGTAGAAATTGGCAATCTTGTGAGATTTCGGCCTTAATTTGCGGTCGCGCGAGATTATACAGCGACACATTAGGTCTGTAGTAAACGGTGAGGAAAGGGCTGTTGACCTTAATCATATTTTTGTTGTTGTTGTTGTTAATTACGAAGTCGTGTCCGACCCATCACGACCCCATGGACAACGTTCCTCCAGGTCTTCCTGTCCTCTACCATCTTCTGGAGTCCATTTAAATTCACGCCTACTGCTTCAGTGACTCCATCCAGCCACCTCATTCTCTGTCGTCCCCTTCTTCTATTGCCCTCAATCTTTCTCAGCATTAGGCCCTTCTCCAGTGAGAATTTAAAAATTTAAAATTTTTAAAAAGATAAAATTTAAATTTAAAAAGATAAAACATGGAGTGTGGTTTTTATCAGCAAAAATAGACCTCCAGTCGGGAGAGGCAACACGCAAGGTCTAGCTTTAAAATTCTTGAGACATGTGAATGGATGTAGGGCGGTTTCTTAAAAGCATCGTGCATGAAGTGAGAACACGAGGTGGAAGTTCTTAGCCTTGAAGAAGTTCTTACTTGAAGTATAAAAGTGGCCTAACAATGCTGTGTATCAGTATTTCTCCATCTTGGCAACTCAAAGATCTCTGTACTTCAACTCAAAGCCAGCTGGATTTGAAAGCTGGCTGGGGAATTCTGGGAATTGAAGTCCAGACATCTGCAAGTGGTTGAGCTTAAGAAACATCGATGTATATGTAGCTTGAAGGGCCTTATTCCTGTGAAATGGATCCAGAATGAAATAAAAAATGGTTGCAAATCCCTTCTGAGCCGTATTATGAGTTTGTTCAGAAGGCCGGTGGAAATCCTTTGACCTTGATCAAAGGGCAGAAGTAGCTTGAATGCACCAGATATCCAGCTTGAGATGAAACTGCCCAAAGAAAGGATGGTGGAGAGGATTAACTGAGGATCAAACTTCCATCCAAGGTGGCTTGCTCCACCTTGGCTGCTCTGGGGTGTCCACAACTTAAGGCAACAGGGTGAAAGAGAAAAGCAACATTTCCAGAACAAGCATACGAGGCAAAGCTGGTCACGAGGACTTCCGTGAGCTCAAAATCTTGCCAACCCCCCTATGTTTTTAGTGCCTCTATAGGAGCACAAAGGTCTTTGAAGAGTTCCACCAAAATTGGAATGACACGGACAGCTTTGCACGGCCACCCAAGAAAGTTGCAGGAGGCCACGTGGCTGTTGATGTGGTCACAGGTCTGTGGCAGGTCCCCAGTCATAACCATAGTCCTGGTCTGACTCAGAGTCGTAAGACTGCGCATGGGTGAACTTCTTCCGTAGCGCCTCATGTTCGTATTCCCTGACAAAGAGAGGGCAAAGTTGTAAATCAATGCACTGCGTAGATTTAGATATGCGTGTTAAATAGGCAGCATTAATAGAGGGATAGAATTAAGATCTCCTGAAGTAACAGTGCCACTTTACAAAGCCTTAGTATGACCACACTTGGAATACTGCATCCAGTTTTGGTCACCACATTATAAAAAAAGAGGTTGAGACTATGGAAAGAGTGCAGAGAAGAGCAACAAAGATGATCAGGGGGCTGGAGGCTAAAACATGAAGTACGGTTGCTGGAATTGGGGATGTCTAGTTTAATGAAGAGAAGGACGAGGGGAGACATGATAGCAGTCTTCCAGTATCTCAGGGGCTGCCCCAAAGGTGAGGGTGGTAAAACTGTTTTCCAAAGAACCAGAAGGCAGGACGGATGGAAATTAACCAAGGAGTGAAGCACCCCAGAACTAAGGAGAAATTTCTTGACATTTAGAACAATCAATGGAATGACTTGCCTCCATATTCTCGGTGATCCAGGTCACGGTTGACCCAAAGGTGCTTTTTCAAAAGGCAACTGGACTTTTGGCAACTAGTCCTCAAGGAAAAACAAAGTCCAGTTGCCGGATGAAATTGCCTCCAGAATTTGTGGGTGCTCCATCGCTGGAGGCTTTTCAGAAGAGATGGGACAACCATTTGTCTGAAATGGTATAGGGTTTCCTGCTTGAGCAGGGGGTTGGACTAGATGACCTCCAAGGTCCCTTCCAACTCTGTTATTCTGCTTTCTGCCTTCCTAATAGGCCTTGAGATATTTGACTGGAATTTGTCTCCTAGAGAATGCATATTACTTTTTCGAACACCAGGTTGCAAACTTACAATGTACTGGATGGGTTCACACAACATGTTTACCCCAGTTCGTCACCAATCGAATGAGATCAGCAATCTTGGTAACTCATTCTCACTTGCTGGATCAAAAGTCACTACACTTGCCTCATGAAATGATAGGGACATCTAGATTTTTCCAGGCAATATATCTCCTGCAGGAGTTGCATTGGTTATGTTCTTTCTGGATATAATTCAAACTCTATCACGTCTATGGACAGGCTGATTGCATTTTGACTCCAATTGCAGGGTTAAGGAAATTCTTCCCAACCCATCACAAAGCCTTAAATGAAAAGTTTATACCTGATGTCATAACTGCTGTGCCACTGTCCTTGGGGCTGGTGATCACTCTCATGCTATAAGAAAGAGAAAAATATATAGATATAATTGATATCCAGAATGTTGGCTCAAGTATTAAAAAGTGTTCCATTGGGGGGGGAGGGAGGAGGAAGAGGAGGAGAAGAAGGAGAAGGAGAAAGAAAGAAAGAAATAAAAGAAAGAAAGGAAGGAAAAAAGAAAGAAAGAAAGAAAGAAAGAAAGAAAGAAAGAAAGAAAGAAAGAAAGAAAGAAAGAAGGAAGGGGAAGGAAGGAAGGAAGAAAGGAAAAAAGGAAGAAAGAAAGAAAAAAAGAAAGAAAGGGAAGGAAGGAAAAAGAGAAGATGAAGAGAAGAAGAGGAGGAGGAAGAAAGAAGAAGAAGAAGAAGAAGAAAAAGAAGAAGAAGAAAAGAATTATTACATGTGTGCCATCCAATTTTGAGTGACAACAATCAATCAATGAAATTAGAATAAAATCAAAACTATTAAAGCCACAAACCATTTATGAAAATGTTGTCAACAAAACAGCAGGGATTTGTCTAGGTAGTTGCCAGATCAGTGCCTCGAAGGCAGAAAAATAAAGAGGGCTAACTAATATGCTGGACTACATCACCTTTAGGATCCCTTCCAAAGCCAGGCGGCTGACTCTCCTTACCACGTCAATGGGGTAGGCCAGAGCAGCTGCCACACGCTCATTCAACTCCCGATCCAGGCTTTGTTCTGCTGGCTCTGAAGAACGACTCAGAGCTGCCTCTTGATAGGGCTCGTCCAATTCCTGGTCCGTATAAGGTTCTCCTTCTGCGTCCGTTTCCTCATAATCACTGTTGGCCCGACTGTCACAAGTCAGGTCGCCCATACTGATGGCCGAGGTCTGGTTTAATATGTCCAGACTCTCCTCAGCTGAAGCATCCACCTGAAGAAAAAAGGAGTGGAAAATTACAGAGTAGAATGCAGATGGATATTTGGTGAAGGAAGGAGCTCGTACTAAACCAGATCTTGTAGAACAGGGATTCTCAATCCCCCAGGCCAGGGGTAGGCAACCTTGGCTCTTTTATGACTCGTGGACTTCAACTCCCAGAATTCCTGAGCCAGCATAGCTCAGCATGGAAACCTCTCCCTGTCCCCTCAGCATGGTTGGCTCAGGAATTCTGGGAGTTAAGTCCACGAGTCATAAAAGAGCCAAAGTATAGGGTTTCCTGCCTGAGCAGGGGGTTGGCCTAGAACAGGGGTAGGCAACCTTGGCTCTTTTATGACTCGTGGACTTCAACTCCCAGAATTCCTGAGCCAGCATGGCTCAGCATGGCCACCTCTCCCTTTCTCCTCAGTGTGGCTGGCTCAGGAATTCTGGGAGTTGAAGTCCATGAGTCATAAAAGAGCCAAGGTTGCCTACCCCTGCCCCAGGCCTTGGACTGGCACCGGTCCAAGGCCTGCTAGGAACCCGGCTGTGGAAGAGATCCAAGCCCCATCTGCACACGCACGGGATCCAGATAATGTGCGAAACCACCACGCCCTGATCTGTAGAAAAAAAAACTGCCCTTCACGGTACCGGTCCCTGGTGCCAAAAGTTGGGAATTGTTGTTGTAGAACAGTGTTTCCCAAACTTGACAATTTTAAGGCATGAGGACTTCAACTCCCAGAAATCCACAGCCAGCAACGCTGGCTGTGGAATTCTGGGAGTTGAAGTCCACATGCCTTAAAATTGTCAAGTTTGGGAAACACTGTTGTAGAAGACTGATTGGAACAGACTTTGTTTGGAAAATGACTCTTAGCTAAAATATTTTTCTGAGCCGCTTAGGAAGTTTCAGACAAGCTAATCAGAGAAGTCCAATAAAATCAAACGATTCATATCTCATATAAAAATAAAAAAAAATGAAAAGCAAAGTCTAAATAGAAGATAACAAATAACCTGGATTTCGTTTTGTAAAAAAAACAAACAACTACCTTTGGGCTAAAAAGCTAACCTATCGCAGAGCCAACAGATCTGGATGGCAATCCGGATTTTAAAGTTATATTACTGCAGCGTTCCACCTTCTGGAACTTTGTTAAGGTTCTTATGATTCCAGAGAGCACCAGGATGGGGAAAAGTTGATGGGGAACGTTGCCTGGCTGCCTACAAGCTAGGTTAAAATCTCACTCCCACTGGAATTGTGCTCACCCACCTGTTCTTCAGTCATCCAGACAGGACGGGCCTGCTGAATTTGGATAATCTCCTTCAGGGTCTGGTACCAGTTGTTGGACCCCCCGGCCAGGCTAATAGTGGCTGTGAAGAGGTGGCTGCAGTACTTCTGCATCTTGGCGGCCTGCGTGTAGAGGCGCCGCGAACTTTTCTTGGAATCTGGCGCCAGCCACTGCCGCATGGCCTTGATTCCTTGCCGGCTGTCCGGCTCACAAAAGACCACAATGGGGAAATACTGCACATAATTGAGACGTTCCACAGCGGCTGGCGTAATATCAAGCAATGCATGCTTATCCTGTTAAAAGGAGAAGTGAAGTGTCAGAACCACTTCATAATGCCTTGGCAAGGCCACACTTGGAATTCTTTATCCGGTTTTGATCGCCACGATGTTAAAAAAGATGTTGAGACTCTAGAACAGTGGTTCTCAACCTTTCTAATGCCGTGACCCCATAATACAGTTCCCCATGTTGTGGTGACCCCGAAGTGGGTGTGGCCACCAATAAGAGGGAGTAGGACAGCTAGGGAAATGGGAAAAAAATGGCGGACAGCGTGGTTTGGCGACCCCCATGAAATGGTCGTTCGACCCCAAATGGGGTCTCGACCCACAGGTTGAGAACCACTGCTCTAGAAAGAGTGCAGGGAAGAGCAACAAAGATGATCAGGGGACTGGAGGCTAAAACATATGAAGAATGTTTGCAGGAATTGGTTAATGTCTTGTCTAGGGAAAAGAAGGACTTGGGGGTGACATGATAGCAATCTTCCAAGGGCTGTCACAGACAAGGGAGAGGGTCAACCTTTCTCCAAAGCGCCTGAAGGCAGGACAAGAAGCAACGGATGGAAACTAATCAAGGAGAGAAGCAACCTAGAACAGTGATGGCGAACCTATGGCACGGGTGCCAGAGGCGGCACTCAGAGCCCTCTCTGTGGGCACACGCATCGTTGGCCCAGTCCTAGGCCTTCAGCTGGGTTTTATAAAACCTTTTCGCTTTAGGCCTCCGCCGCCATGTGAAAAAAAAAGGGGTTCAATCAATCAATTTCAACTTCTCACGGGGAAAAAAAAATCTTGCAAAGTTGGAATTGATTGATTGAACTTTTTAGTCCCACCCAGTCTGCCGTTACCACCGCAGCCACGCCCACCCAATGGGCCATGCCCACCCAATGGGCCACGCCCACCCAGCACTCGACGATGCATAAGTGGGTTTTGGGTTGCAGTTTGGGCACTCGGTCTCTAAAAGGTTCGCCATCACTGACCTAGAACTAAGGAGGAATTTCCTGACAGTGAAAACAATTAACCAGTGGAACAACTTGCCTCTAGCAATTCTAGGTGCTCCAACACTGGAGGCTTTTAAGAAGAGATTGGACAGCCATTTATCTGAAATGGTATGAAGTTTCCTGCTTGAGCAGGGGGTTGGACTAGATGACCTCCAAGGTCCCTGCCAACTCTGTTATTCTGATATTCTGTTGGAATGTCTGTACACCACGTCCTTTTCTCACCTGCTTTGCAACTTGCCAGACGGTGTCCAGTTTGATCACTTTGGACGATCCTCCTTCTCTGATAACACTCTCTAGAAAAAAACGAGAGAGGGAGAAAAGAGAGCTGATCTGAGAACACAGATAGTCCTTAACTTACGACTGTTCGTTTAGCAACCGATCAAAGTTATGAGGGTGCTCAATCAGTGACATAAAACCAGTCCTTACACTTACAGCCATTAGGGCTGAGGAATTTGGGGAGTTGAAGTCTGAAAGTGGGAGAAGACTTAAAAGCCATCTTAAAGTGGCCGAGTTTGAAAAAAAACACTGCATTCCGGGGGATTTCAAGGCACAGCTAGAGCACTGGAGAGTCCAAATGGGAGCTGAGATCCACCAGGTAGGAAATGCTGCGTGTCATCCCTGACGCCCAAGCCCGCTCACCTGCAATCTGAAATTGATCTGGCATCTCCGTGCTCAGCTTCTGCATGGCGATATCAGCAATGGGGCCCAGGATCACTACAGGACGCTTAAAAGTTGCTGCATGAGAAAAGACATCTTGTAAACCAAGTTTCTAGTCCACAAGAGATTAGGAGAAAGACATCAGAGGAAGTATTTTCTTCTTTCTTTTAGGGTTCGACGCCCTTCAAAAAACTCATTTGACGGCGCTTAAAGCAATGGAACATTTTCAGAGTTATGTGCGCAACTGAAAAAAGTAGTCAGGTAGTTTAGTGACCGTTTGAAATTACAACAGCACAGGCAAAAAAGTGACTTATAACCAGTTTTCACACCTTATGACTTTTACAGCATCCCCCATGGTTACATGATCAAAATGTGGGCACTTGGCAACTAGGATAACCATGGTGGCGCAGTGGTTAAGAGTGTAGCAGGCTACTTCTGCTGTCTGCTGGCTGCCTGCAGTTTGGCAGTTCGATTCTCACCGGCTCAAGATTGACTCAGCCTTCCATTCTTCCGAGGTCAGTAAAATGAGGACCAAGATTGTTGGGGGCAACAGGCTGAGTCTGTAAACTGCTTAGAGAGGGCTGTGAAGTGGTATATAGGTCTAAGTGCTATTGCTGTTGCTATTCTGAAGGCAAGCTGTTCCACGGGTTAATTGTTCTGCCTGGTAGGAAATTTCTCTCCTTGATTGGTTTCCATCCATTGCTTCTTGTTCTGACTTCAGGTGCTTTGGAGAATAGGTTGGCTCCCTCTTCTTTGGGGCAGCCCCTGAGATATTGGAACACTGCTATCATATTATATCCCTAGTCCTTCTCTTCATTAAACTAGACATGCCCAATCCCTGCAACTGTTCTTGGGAGAGTCATGTGATCATCTTCCAAGCTGGCTTCCAACAAGCAAAGTCAATGAGAGAAGCTGGGTTCACTTAACGAACGCGTGACTCACTTAACAAATGCAGCGATTCCCCCTACGTGTGCGAGAAAAACTCACAAAACAGGATGGGACTCGCTAAACAACTGCCGTGCGTTAGCAATGGAAATTTTCTGGTCCCAGTTCTGGTTGTTAATCAAGGGCTAGCTGCAACGAAAAGCCACATTGCTTTTCTCCTTTTGCTACTACTACAAGCACCTACCTTCCTTGAGTACGACCTTCTCGTATGGCGGGTAGTGGCCCTGCTTGGTGAGGGTAGAAAGATCTTCCCGGCTTTTACGCAGCATCCGTTTGGCTCCCCGCAAACCTCGAAGTTTCCAGAACTCTGCTCGAGCCCCTAAAACGCTGGAGGTCTTCGAGGTCGCTTTGAGAACCGATTCCAGACTGGCAAATTGTTCTGCCCTGGGGTCAAAAAAATAGATAGATTACATTGACAGACAGACAGAGATATGGATGCGATAGATAGATAGATAGATAGATAGATAGATAGATAGATAGATAGATAGATAGATAGATAGATAGATAGATAATTAAATATAAATATTAATATAAATATTAATATTAATATTGATAACAGAATAACAGAGTTGGAAGGGATGTTGACGGTCGTCTAGTCCAGGGCTTTTCAACCTTTTCACCCATTGTACCACTTTTAGGATATGGCAATATCCGAGTACCACCAGTCGCCTAGCAAGGGGTCAAAAACTTGATGACCAAAATAAAGGAAAAAAAATGAAGTACAGGTAGTCCTCGACTTACAACAGTTCGCTTAGTGACTGTTCGAAGTTACAATGGCATTGAAAAAAGTTGCCCCAAGCCACAGCTGAGCAAGACACCTGCCTGCCCGCCCGGCAGAGCTCTTCCTCCTGTCCGAGGTTTTCATTGTTGTGAGCATTTCTGTTGAGGATTGGCAGTGGGGGTGGGGTGGAGGTGTGTTTGGTTTTTATTCCCACCATGTGCTGGGTGGTTGCAGCAGGTTTTGGTCACTTCACATGACCCTGGGACACTGTGACCATCATAAATATGAATCAGTTGCCAAGAATCTGAATGTAAATCATAAAACCTTGGAGATTCTGCAACATTCCAGCTGATTGGCGCTTCTTCTGGGCTCAGCAGAAGCGCCAGGATCAGTGCTGCTTTCCAGCTGATTGGCGCTTCTTCAGGGTTCAGCAGAAGCACCAGGATCAGCGCTGAGCTCCAGCTGGTGCTTCTGCTGAACCCTGAAGAAGCACCAATCAGCTGGAAAGCAGCACTGATCCTGGCGCTTCTGCTGAGCCCAGAAGAAGCGCCAGCTGGAGCCTGGCACTGATCCTGGCACTGCCACTGAGCCCTGACAGCCCTGACAAGCTCAGGCTTGTGCGGTGCTGCCATCGTTTCAGCTCATTCCCCTCCCCCGCTACCACTTTTCTAGGATGGTCGCGTACCAACTGCTAGGTGCCAATGTACCACAGGTGGCACCCGTACCACTGGTTGAAAAGCCCTGGTCGAGTCCAAGAGTAGGCAATCTTGGCTCTTTCATGACTCGTGGACTTCAACTCCCAGAATTCCTGAGCCAGCCATGCTGAGGGGAAAGGGAGAAGTTTCCAAATTGAGCCATGCTGGCTCAGGAATTCTGGGAGTTGAAGTCCACGAGTCATAAAAGAGCCAAGGTTGCCTACCCCTGATCTAGTCCAACACCCTGCTCGAGCATGAGACCCTACGCCATTTTGGACAAATGACCGTCCAGTCTTTTTTAAAAAATCTTAAACAATCAAAAATCTTCCCCTGCAGAAAACATACGCTTCTACCTGCTCTGGTTTGGGATGATGCCCTTGTCCATCTCTTGAAGTTCCTTTCCCATCCGTAGAGCGAGCCAGCTTCCCATCCGGCCCCGATACATGGTGTCTATCACATGGAAGACTTCTCCCCGTGTGAAGCTCAGGGCGGAAGGCGTATCCTTCTCAAAATCAAAGTGGGTACGGATATAGAACGAATCGCCCAGGTTGGATTGGACCATCTTCTTGTAAACTAGGGAAAAGAGACCAATGGGAAGCCATCACTCCCCACTCAGCCCAGCCTACCTTACAGGGATACAGGGTTACATAGATTTAAACAAAGAGAAGAATTCTCCACATACTGTATGGCAGAGGTCCCCAACCTTTTGGGCACCAGGGACCGGTTACGTGGAGAGAGGCTTTTCCGCGGACCGGAGGGTGTGTGGTTTTGTGTGCTGCCTGCATCCAACGGATGGGGCTTTGCTTGTTTGTGCGGACCGGTTGCTGGCATGCCGTGACCCAGTACCAGTCCACGGACCGGGGGTTGGGGACCCTTGCTGTATGGAGATGCTGGCATTTGGAAATAGTAATATGGTACAGGTAGCAATTTTTTTTTAAAAGACATGTATCCATCTTTTCATCCATCCCTCTTTTTATCCATTCATCCATCTCTCTGGTTTTTCAGGGTCTTCAGATGCTTGTCTGGCCAGAGCATATTTGTGGGGCGGTTTCTCTTCGATAGAAGGTTTAAAAAAAGAATAACACAGAATAACAGAGTTGGAAGGGACCTTGGAGGTCTTCTAGTCCAACCCCTTGCTCGGGCAGGAGACCCTATACCATTTCAGACAAATGGCTGTCCTTTTCTTTAAAATCTTCAGTGATGGAGCAGCCACAACGTCTGGAGGCAGGTCGTTCCACTGGTTAATTGTTCTCACTGTCAGGAAATTCCTTAGTTGAACATCTTTTTTACCTCATGGCGACCAAAACTGGATGCAGTATTCCAGGTTTAAGGGTGTTAATTTGCCTATAATCACTTCCCCTAACACAGTGGTTCTCAACCTGTGGGTCGGGACCCCATTTGGGGTCGAACGACCATTTCACGGGGGTCGTCAAATAACGCAGTCCGCCATTTTTTCCCCCTTTTCCTTAGCTGTGCTACTCCCTTTTATTCTATTGGCTTTTGAAAGCCAATAGAATAGATTCTCTTGAATAGAGTCTGATTCTATTGGCTTTCAAAAGCCAATAGGAATTGTCCAGGCTGTCTCTGCCCTGCTGAGCCACCAAAAGTCCCATTCTGCAAACGGTGCTGCACCAGTTGAGTAGTCCTCGACTTACGACCGGTTGAGTAGTCCTCGACTTACGACCGGTTGGGGGTCGCGGCATTAAAAAGGTTGAGAACCATTGCCCTAACAGGAAACACACCCATACGATAAGAGGGAAAGGAAGGACATAAAATCTACCACTGAGGAGTAAATCAGGCAAGAGCCATGTTGCTTACTGTCCTGTTTGTTCTGAACGTGGAACGTCACTTCTTCCCCTGGGAGCAACTCCATCAAGTACCGCACAGCGTCCTCGCGAGTCAAGTTGTGGAAGGGCTTCTCGTTCACCTGCCAAGAGAAAGGGGGGAAAGGGGGGTTGGCCAGCACTGCCCACCTCGCTTGCCCATGCCCATCTTTATTGATCTTATTATTTGAGGTACATTGCCTCGCTTCAGGAAATCAAGGTGGCAGGCAGAGATGAGGTCCACAAACCTTAAAGTGGGTGGCCAAGGTTGAGAAATTCTGGTCTCATCTGTAACTACGTTTTATTGATTGATTGATTTGTATCCAACCTTTATTATTTTTATTGGAGCGGTGCTGTGGCTCAGCGGGTAAGGCACTGGGCTTGTTGTTGGCTGGAAAAGCCGACAGCCCAGGTTTGAGACCCAAGCCCCACGAGACAGGGTGAGCTCCCGCCACCCGAGCCGTTTGAAAGCACTGCCTACTAGAGTCGGCAACATTACCGGAGTAAAATCCGCAGGGACGCCTTTCCCTTTTGTTATTTTTACAAATAACTAGAGGTGGGCGAACATATCCAACACATCTTCCTCCTCCTATTTTTCCCACAACAACCACCCTGTGAGGTGGGTTGGCTGCCCAAGGTCACCCAGCTGACTTCAAGCCTAAGGCAGGTCTCCTGGCGATTGGCCCAAAGTCACCCAGCTGGCTTTTATGGCTAAGGCGGGACTTGAACTCAAAGTCTCCTGATGATTGGCCCAAAGTCACCCAGATGGCTTTTATGGCTAAGGCGGGACTTGAACTCACCATCTCCTGGCGATTGGCCCAAAGTCACCCAGCTTGCTTTTATGGCTAACGCGGGACTAGAACTCACCATCTTCTGGCGATTGGCCCAGCTGGCTTTTATGACTAAGGCAGGACTAGAACTCACCGTCTCCTGGCGATCGACCCAGAGTCTCCCAGCTGTCTTTTATCACTAAGGTGGGGCTTGAACTCAGTTTCCTGATGATGGGCCCAAAGTCACCGAGCTGGCTTTTAGGGTTAAGGCAGGCCTAGAACTCAGAGTCTAGTGCATCACCCATAAGACCAAACTGACTCCCTACACTTTCCTCCCATTACTTATAGTCTTCTCCTTTGGAGCCAGTAACCATCCTGCACATAACCGAGATTCCAGATCCACCAAGATCCAAGATGGTTCATTACCTGAAGGATCTGGTTGCCTTCTTGGAGGCCTTGAATCTCAGCCGGGCTGCCCTCCTGCACGCCAGCCACAAATATCCCGACGTCATTCCCACCTGCCAGACGGAGGCCGATGCTCTTGGCTTTGACAAAACGCACCACCTTCGAATCGGGGCTGTACCTGCAAAAGGTACAGGGTTCACATCCAGGCTCTCTGTCCAGAGGCTGCCGTCCAAAATACAGTCTGCCATTGCGGAACTTACCCTGAAATCCCATCATTTTGCAGGATGGAATTATTCCCTCGGAAATTGTACTCGTTGGTGGGGGATTCCTCGGGATCTAGAAGGGAGTAGAAAGAACCCATGGAATTATTTACTCATCGTATGGCACATTCACCTCACATTTCGATAAGAACACAAGAGAGAAAAATATGAAATCTAAAATGCAGGCAGTCCTCGACTTACAACAGTTGATTTAGTGACCGTTCAAAGTTACCACGGCACTGAGAAAAGTGACTTAGGGCCATTTTTCACACTTATGACCGTTGCAGCATCCCCACGGTCACGTGATCAAAATTCAGACGCTTGGCAACTGACCCATATTTATGACGGTTGCAGCGTCCCGGGGTCATGTGATCCCTTTATGTGATCTTCTGACAAGCAAAGTCAATGGGGAAGCCAGATCCACTTAACAACCGTGTTACTAACTTAAGACCTGCGGTGAGTCACTTAATAACTGTGGGGAAAAAGGTTGTAAAATGAGGCAAAAGTCACTTTTTTCAGTGCCACTGAACGGTCACTAAATGGACGGTTGTAAGTCGAGGACGGCCTGTATAATACAGCAGAATAAGACAGCAGAAGAGAAGAGAAAGAACAGGAGAAAATCACAAGCTACAAAGACCCGCAAGTAGAACAAGTGTGCCAAAAGAAAGCAACAATAGTGCAGATAGCAATAGGCGCCTTGAGTGCAATTCCAAAATATCTGGATGCATCACCTGAACACCATCGGCATTGACAAAATCCCCATCGGTCAATGGCAAAAGGCAGCTTTACTTGAATCAGCTTACATTCTGCGACGATACTTTCAACACTATCAAACGACAACATCTGCCTATCCCTGGTTCTTGGGAAGGACTCAAAGAGTGGACAAAAATGGCAAATCTAATCTAAACATCTTACTGAATGCTTACTGTGCAATCAACCATAATAGTAAAAATAATAGTGACGATGATGATGATGATGTTTGTATTTGCAACTGATCCCAGAAGTGATTTTTTTCTCCCTCAAGAGACATTGCTCATTATCATTGACCTTACAAGAGAAGCTAAGTTCAAGGCACTTACTAGAAACTGGTGGTGAAGTCAACTCTTCCACTGCTGTCTCTTGTCTGCTGTAATCCCTGTTTGATCCGGCCAGGTGGGTGGGATGGGAGAAGAAGACAAAACCCAGAATGATAATTTGAGGGAAACAACAATATCTCAAAGCTCTCCAGGATATTTTTTTTGCAATCATTATTTAAAGCAAGTGTCTCCAACACACTTTTAAGACTTGTGGACTTCAACTCCCAGAATTGCCCTGCCAGTTGAAGTCCACAAGTCTTACAGTTGCCAAGGTTGGAGACCCCTGACTTAAAAGTTCAGTTATGACTATGACATATTTGTTTCCTGTTTTGCAGCCTCAGTGTCATGTATCAACACAAAGAAAGTTAGAATTAGAGCAGAATTAAATCCAAAACAACCCAAACAATCTAAGATAGAAAAAATCACCACTTAAGAGGGGAACAAATAAAAGAATAATACATTTGACAAATCTAGGTTCACTCACAATGAGAGCCAAAAACTTGAAGAGACAATAAGCAAAAAAAAAAGGAGGGGGGGAGGTAAGTATTATCCAATTATGATAATTAAACAGTGATCTTACTACTGTATATCTTACTGGGCGAAAAAGCCATACAGATAGATTAAAAGAACTGCTCACGCAATAAATTATTTTACAAAATATAGCAGCATGCCCAATCAGTGCTATATAAATTGAGTGAGTGAGTGAGTGAATGAATGAATACATTCAGGAAGTTATCTCAGTAGAAACAGGGCAACTATTTCCCCCTTTTAAGCTGAGCTATTAAAGTCCCTGATTTGTGGTAACTTAAACGTATTATTCTTCTTGTACATAATAAGGTTTGTCCAAGATATAACGGATTTAAGGGCTATAGAGGTAGTCCTCAATTTACAACTTTAATTGAGCCTGGAATTACAGTTGTAACTCATTGCAGATGTAGGTCAAGGAATCATGTGACTGGATCCAATCTTTCAATATTTTTTTGTGACGGTCATTAAGCAAGTGCCACAGTTGTTAAACAAATACATTTTACCCAGTGGGTGTTTTGGGGAAAACTGGAAACGGGAAGTAAATGCTGGAAATGGGCCAAAAACATCAATAATTGTGATTTTTGCAAACAGCTGTAAAGGTGAGCTAGTTGCCCAGCACCCAAAATGTGATTACATCACTGTAGTGTCTCTCTCTCTCTCTCTCTCTCTCTCTGTGTGTGTGTGTGTGTGTGTGTGTGTGTGTGTGTGTCATCATAACCGCCATAAGTAGCTGTTGGGTGGTCCATTGTAACTTCAAATATTCATTATGCGATCAGTCATGCTTAGGTCTTGCCCTTAACTTTTCCATCACCCTGGTTATCAATTTGCTCCTAATACTGTGGTTGGAGAATGTAAGCAACATAGTGGCCTAGTGGTAAAGACACTTGCTTCCCGCTCGGAAGGTTGAGAGTTTAATCCTGGGTAGCAGCAGATGTTTCTCTATCAGGGCAGGGGGAAAAAATTGCTGTGAACTCAGTACGGCATCAGGAAGAGCATCCTTCAGTAAATGCTCAGCTCCGTCCAGTTGCTCCAACTCTACTCCAAATTAAGGGTTAAATTTTTTTTAGATCAACCAGGTTACTGCCACCTAGTTGGAGAGGCTAGTTTTAAAATCCGGACAGTGGAAAAATGCTGTGCTTAGGACCACCTGACCTGGGCTGTTAGAATTCAAATGACCACTAGATGGCAGCAAAGAGACCCTAAAATCTCTAATTCTGTTATCATTTTATCTGGATTATTTTTGCAAGCCATTTATGCTGAGAACAGCAACCAACTAAGGCTTAAGGGGAGATTCCTACCAGGGAGGATCTCTTGTCGGAGATTGAGGAGAGTGTGGTGTACTTCCCACAGGAGGGGGAGGCGAGATGTCTGAGCCAAGATCAGATATATCTAAAAAAACAGAAAAGTAACTAGAATTATACAAGGCAGACACTTTGTTCTGATTAGCATTCTCCTACTTAGAAACAGACGAATCTGACAAATTTGTACAAAGCCCAAAGTCATTGTATGATTTGTGTTCACAAACCATGATTTATGACAATATTGTATGTAAACCATCATGGCCATCCATTACGGCCACTACAATAAGCTATGTTTTAAATACATCATTAGTCTGACACTTAAATTTAGCAAAAATCTGTTTGGTTACATTTCTGAATTAAACTGCAGAATGTGGAGAAAACCCTTTTTAAAAAGTCCATTTAAATGCAGGTCAAGACAAGGGAGGGAGGGAGGCAAAGAGAGAGAGAGAGAGAGAGAGAGGTTTAAAACACATAGAATGCAAGAATTAAGGAAATAGAGCATATAAACTCAGAGCAATTAGAAGTTGTCTCTTCATAAAGATAATCAGCATCTTAGAGCAGAGGCCTCTTAACCTTTTAGGCACCAGAGACAGTTCTGTGGAGAAATTTTTTTCCGTGGACCTGAGGGGATGTGGTTTCATGTGCTGCCTGCATCCAGCAGATGGGGCTTCACTTATTTGCATGGCCCGGTTGCTGGTATGCCACAGCTCCGGTGCTGGTCCATACACCGGTGGTTGAGAACCTTTGTCTTACAGAAAATACTCCCCTCACATAGCAGGAATCCAAGAAAATTGGGGAAAACATTCTCTTAATAAAAGGAGTTTTGCCTGCTGCTTGGAAATTCTGTGTTTGCAAAACACTGTTTACCTTAACTATTAATTATTGCAGAATAAATCACTATTAGAGGGGTCATTTAACACAGGGGTCTTCAAACTTGGCCCTTTTATGACTTGTGGACTTCAACTCCCAGAATTCCTTAGCCAGGCACGTGTGCCTGGCTGAGGAATTCTGGGAGTTGAAGTCTACAAGTCATAAAAGGGCCACGTTTGAAGACCCCTGACTTAACACGTTTAAATAAAGCTTGGTGTAAAGATCACATTAGCTCGGTTCAGAATACAGTAATGTATATCACTAACAAAGCACACTTTGACTCAGTGTGTCGTGTGAACTTTGTCAGTGAATTCTTGAGGACTGCTGGGTGGCTTGCTGATTGCCACTCTGGCCTGATGTGTGTGTCAAATGAGATATAGCATTTCTTCAAGATTTCTGGCTTATTTTTAGTTTCTTTGGGGGCTCTGTGTACAGGTAGTCCTTGACTTTATGACCACAATTGGGCCCAAAATTTCTGATGCTAAGTGAGACAGTTGTTAAAATCATTAAGTACTACTGCAGTGTCACTTAGCAACAGCAATAGTACTTAGACTTATATACCACTTCATAGTGCTTTACCGCCTTTTCTAAGCCAGAGATCACCAATCTTTCTTGATTGGTGAATCAGAGGGAAAGGGAAGGGGAGGCATTTTATGGGGCCGCGAGTATGCGCATGATGCAAACGGGGCAGGGCTAGCGCTTGCATGATATTCGCTAGCACTGCCCTGTTCTTATGCACAGCGCCCTGTTTCTGCCCCCTGAGGTGCGGCATTGGCCCATTTTTGCACAGTGCAGTGGCATCCCATTTTTGCACCCGTGATGCAGCAGCAGCCCATTTTTGCGTCCCATGGCACAGTGGCATCCCATTTTTGTGGCCCGTGGCACAGCAGTGTCCCATTTTCATTCCCTGCAGTGCGGTGTCGGCCTGTTTTTGTGTCCCGAGGCGCGGCATTGGCCCGTTTTTGCATCCTGAGGTACGGCGGCATCCTGTTTTCACATGGCACGGCATCCTGTTTTCGCGTCCCACGGCTGAGGCGCCGACCTGTCCCGCGGCTTGGTGGACAGCAGCGCACGGCCCACTATCAGGCTGTGGCCCACAGGTTGGGGACTCCTGCTCTAAGCAGTTTACAGAGTCAACATATTGTCCTCAACAATCTGGGTCCTCATTTTACCGACTTCGGAAGGATGGAAAGCTGAGTCAATCTCAAGCCAGTCAGGATCGAACACCTGGCAGTGGGCAGAGTTAGCCTGCAATACTTCATTCTAAGCACTGCGCCACCACTTAGCAACTGCTTTCGTTAACACGTAAGTTGCCAGTCCCAATTGTGGTTGCCTATACACTAATCCATCTCTATCTTCATCCACTTCCCTATAGGTATGATCTTAAGAGCCATGGTGACTCAGTGGTTAGAATGCAATTATTGCAGGCTAATTCTGCCGATTGCCAGCAGTTCGATTCTGACTGGGTCATGGTTGACTCAGCCTTCCATCCTTCCGAGGTTGGTAAAATGAGGTCCCAGATTGTTGGAGACAATATGCTGACTCTGTATATCGCCTATAGACGGATATAAAGCACTATGAAGTGGTATATAAGTCTAAGTTCTATTGCTATTGCTATCTCAGCAACCTCAGGATCCACTTCCATTTTCTCCACCTCTTCTTCCCCACCCCAGTTTTTCTCCAGAGTCCCCCCTCACCGTCCAGGTGGGAACTTTCCGTATCGCTGTCTCTCACTTGAGGGATGTTGACCAAGAATTGGCTATTATCACGTAAAACGAGTAAGGTAAGTTTTCCCTCAGACTGTTCGATCAGCTGCCGTGTCTCTTCCAAAGACATATTTTTGCTGACAACGCCATTGATCTAGATAAGAGATGAAGAGAGGAGTCAGGGCCAATTAATGTTTTCTTTGCTCAAAACCTTATCCCAGCCTTATGTCAGGCAGCACAATGCTGATGAGCCATAGTGGCGCAGTGGTTAGAATTCAGTATTGCAGGCTAACTCTGCCCATTGCCAGCAGTTCGATCCTCACTGGCTCAAGGTTGACTCAGCCTTCCATCCTTCCAAGGTCGGTAAAATGAGGGCCCAGATTATCTGACTCTATGTTTAGATAGTGCTGTAAAATATTATAAAGCGATATATAAGTCTAAGTGCTATTGCTAAGCAATGTTTTGGCTGAGAGGCTCATTTTATTTTTTGTGTAGCAGTGTGGAAGAGGAGTGATGAAAACAAGGATGGGGGGGGGGGAAATCCAGTGAAGGCTACAAGTTCCCCATCTTTATTCAACGTCTTCTGCAATTCATTGTTTTCTAAAAGGGTTTTGATTTTTGCCAAATGCTCACTTGCAAAATAACAGGAAGAGGAGAGGAGGAGGAGGAGGAGAAGGAGGAGGAGGAGGAGGGAGAATTCTGGGAGCTGAAGTCCACAAATCTTAAAGTTGCCAAGATTGGACACCTCTGATGTATACAATGCTCTTATCTCTTATTTATCCCACCACAACTCTGTGAGGTGGGTTGGGCTGAGAGAGAGGGACTGGCCTAAAGTCACCTAGTGGGCTTCCACAATTAATGGAGAACTAGAACTCCCGGTTTCTAAACTAGCACCTTCATATAGATAAGGAACGGTTGCTAGAATTGGGTATGTCTAGTTTAACGAAGAGAAGGACAAGGGGGGACATGATAGCAGTATTCCAATATCTCAGGGGCTGCCCCAAAGAAGAGGGAATCAAGCTATTTTCCAAAGCACCTGAAGACAGGACAAGAAGCAACGGGTGGAAACTAATCAAGGAGAGAAGCAACCTAGAACTAAGGAGAAACTTCCTGACAGTGAGAACAATTAATCAGTGGAACAGCTTGCCTCCAGAAGCAGTAAATGCTCCAACACTGGAAGTTTTTAAGAAGAGACTGGACAGCCATTTGTCCGAAATGGTGTAGAGTTTCCTGCCCGAGCAGGGGGTTGGACAGGATGACCTCCAAGGTCCCTTCCAACTTTACTACTACTATTATTATTATTATCGCTGCACCAAATTGTTTTTCGCATGGTCCCCACAGGTGGCTGGAAATTCTACCCAGGCAATTAAAGAAGGTGGCAGAGGAAGATGTGACCACTTTCCCTTTCACTCCTTCCCTTTCAATTCTATATGGTTATCTGTTTATTTCTTTATATTAATCGTGGCTGAGGGTCCCTTTTCTTTTGGCTAAGTAGCCCCTTAACTGGTGATGCGAATGAAGTGACCGCTCCCTCTGTTCTGCATCATGCCTCAAAACTTTAAGAGGCAATTGTTCAGATGGGCAACTATAAAAATCAAATAAATGAATAAAAAAATAAAATAAAACTTTAAAGATCTCCTATTTGTCCATTATGGTGAGGCTGCCTAACAACTGGGATGGGATGGGATGGGATGGGATGGGATGGGATAGGATAGGATAGGATAAGACAAGACAGGACAGGATAGGACAGGACAGAGTAGAACAGAGTAGAGTAGAGTAGAGTAGAGTAGAGTAGAGTAGAGTAGAGTAGAGTAGAATAGAATAAATAGAATTAAATAATAAATAAATAAACTTTATTGTCATTATATGTATACACAGTATACACATACAACGAAATTTACGTGACACCCAAAGATCAGGTCCCACACATATAATCCCCAAACACACTCCCACCCACCACAATTCCCCACCCCTAAAACCACCCAAACATCCACCCAACAGACCAAGTAATACTGTCCAACAGTTCACTGATGGTGGCCCTTTAGTTCAGTATTAAGTGCAATTATAGCTCTGGGATAAAAACTATTCAGAAAACGTGTGGTCCGAGTTTTAAATGTTCTATATCTTCTGCCAGAAGGCAACAGTCCAAAAAGATTGTAAGCAGGACGGGAAGAGTCTCTGAGAATGTTAAGCAACTTCCTCAAACAGCGAGATTCAAAGATGTTGTCCAGAACCGAACAGGACAGGACAGGATAGGATAGGATAGGCCAGAACAGGACAGAACAGAACAGGATAGGATAAGACAGGACAGAGTAGAACAGAACAGAACAGAACAGAACAGAATAGAATAGAATAGAATAGCAGGGGTGTCAAACTGCCGGCCCATGGGCCGGATGCATCATGGCGAAACTGCGCCCACCCCATTGCCGGCAATGGAAAGAAATCATGATACGACGTTGCGAGTTTTGACACCCCTGCCCCATAGCATTTCAGACAAAAGGCTAGCCAATCTTTTTTAAAAAACCTCCAGTGACTTAGCACCCACAACTTCTAGAGGGAAGTCATTCCATTGATTAATTGTTCTAACTATCAGGAAATTTCTCCTTAGTTCTAGGCTGCTTCTCTCCTTGATTAGTTTCCATCCGTTGCTTCTTCTCTTGCTTTCAGGTGTTTTGGAGAAGAGCTTGACTCCCTCTTCTTTGGGGCAGCCCCTGAAATACTGGAAGACTGCTATCCTGAAACTCCTAGTCTTTCTTTTCATTAAACTAGAAATACCCAATTCCAGCAACCGTTCTTTATATGTTTTAGTCTTCCGTCCTCTAACCATCTTTGTTGCTCTTTTCTGCACTCCTTCTAGAGTCTCAATATCTTTTTTTTTTTTTTTATGATGGCAACCATATAACATTTTAGGGCCATATTTGCTTTTTCAGGGGCACGGCTGGAGTCTATTCTCAGAAATCACAGCAATATAAACAGGTATATCCAGACCATGAGCTATTGTGATAATAGCAACCTTTCCCGACTCACCTTGAGGATAAGGTCCCCTTCCTGTAGGGAATTATCCTTGGCTGCCAATCCTGTCTCAGTGATGTGTTTGATGAAAATCTGGCTCCCCAGCTTCAGTCCGTATTCTTGGGGTTTCAGGAAGGAAAATTTTTAGAGGGTCAGTTAGCAAAATGAACATTGTTCCCATTCATAAAATCGTTCTAGCAATGGGAGGGTACAGTTATTATAGCAGGGGTTCTCAACCTTGGCAACTTGAAGACTTGTGGACTTCAACTCCCAGAATTCCTCAGCCAGCAAAGCTTGTTATTTGTGTAAGGCAGTGGTTCTCAACCTGTGGGTCAGGACCCCATTTGGGGTCGAATGACCATTTCACGGGGGTCGCCAAACAACGCAGTCCGCCATTTTTTTTTCACCTTTTCCTTAGCTGTGCTACTCCCTTTTATTCTATTGGCTTTTGAAAGCCAATAGAATAGACTCTCTTGAATAGAGTCTAATTCTATTGGCTTTCAAAAGCCAATAGGAATTGTCCAGGCTGTCTCTGCCCTGCTGAGCCTGCCAAAAGTCCCATTCTGCAAATGGTGCTGCACCAGTTCAGTAGTCCTCGACTTACGACCGGTTGAGTAGTCCTCGACTTACGACCGGTTGGGGGTCGCGGCATTAAAAAGGTTGAGAACCACTGGGTTAGTTAGAAAAACGAAACCTCTCCAGTTCTGCAGATGTTTGTTGAAACACAGATGTATGGAAACTTTTTGAGGACATTCTAACTGTGGGGAAGAAGATAACAGAAGGTTCTCAAACAACGAGAAGGTGTTCACATGAACTACATGGACATCTGGGAGGCTTGGCTGGTAATGTCATTATATGCTTTGGTTAGATATTAGGATAGATATTGGGATTTTAGAGTTAATTTTCCTTCGCCTATACCATGCCATGTATTCAATAAACCAGTAAGCAAAGCTGGCTGAGGAATTCTGGGAATTGAAGTCCACAAGTCTTAAAGTTGCCAAGGTTGAGAAGCCCTGTATTATAGGAAGCCCAAAATTGGGACCAGAACCTATGTTGTTAAGCCAGGAAGTTGTTAAGTAAGTTATGCCCGATTTTACAACCTTTTTTTTTTGCCATGGTTGTTAAGCAAATCAATGCAATTGTTACAGTGTATTGTGTGACTGTTAAGTGAATCCAGCTTCCCCCATCGATTTTGCTTGTCGGAAGCCAGCTGGGAAGTTTGCAAATGACAATCACATGACACCCCGCGATTTTGAAGCCATTGTAAATATATGCCGCGTGCCAAGCCCCCCAATTTTGATCACATGATTGTGGGGATGCTGCAACAGTTGTTAAGGGTGAGAACCAGTCTGAGCAGGGGGTTGGACTAGATCAGTGATGGCGAACCTATGGCACGCATGCCAGAGGCGGCACTCAGAGCCCTCTCTGTGGGCACGTGTACCTTCGCCCCAGTCCTAGGCCTTCAGCTGGGTTTTATAAAACCTTTTCGCTTTAGGCCTCCGCTGCGGTGTGCAAAAAAAAAAAAAAGGTTCAATCAATCTGTCAATTTCAACTTCTTGCGGAAAAAAAATCTTGCAAAGTTGGAATTGATTGACTGAATTTTTTAGTCCCACCCAGTCTGCCGTTACCACCGCAGCTATGCCCAGCCAATGGGCCACACCCACCTGGCACCCGACGATGCATAAGTGGGTTTGGGGTTGCAGTTTGGGCACTCGGTCTCTAAAAGGTTCGCCATCACTGGACTAGATGACCTCCAAGATCCCTTCCAGCTCTGTTATTCTGTCCTGTTCTGAATGCACAGTTCTGTCACATTCAGGTGAAAAATTAGAATTTTGGCAAATCAGATAGATCAGTGATGGCGAACCTTTTAGAGACTGAGTGCCCAAAAACTGCACCCCCCCTGCCTGCCAACGACCCGCCCGCCTGTGCGGCCACCCACCACCTCCACAGCCTGCCGCAGATCACCCAGGCGGCCCAGTAGTGCCATGGCAACCATGCCCTCCGCCCATGCCCCGCAGCATCAACTGCGCACGACGAGTGTGAGAGTGAAGTCTTGTCTCCGCTGCTCAGCTGCCATGTCCTTGGCTGCGCTGCTCCACGCGGGCTTCGCTCGGGGGCGACTCTCCTCCAGGGGGACTGCTGGTGAGGAGGAAGCCATGGGGGAAGGTGGGTCTGGGGCGATGGTGCGCATGCCCACAGAGAGGGCTTTCAGTGCCACCTCTGGCACACGTGCCATAGGTTTGCCACCACTGAGATAGATATTTTTTTTTTTTAAACCAGGCAACTTTAAGATGGGTGGACTTCAGCTCCCAGAATTCTGCTATGCTGGCTGGGGAATTCTGGGAATGGAAGTCCTCTCCTGTTAAAGTTGCTAAATTTGAAAAACACCGAGCTTGATGAACCACATTAGACAGAGAAAGGGAGAACTGTACAAGTTGTCCTCAACTCACAACCAACATTTCCATTGCTAAACAAGACAATTGTTAAGTGAGCTTTGCCCCATATTATGACTTTTCTTGCCGAAGTTGTTAAGTGAATCGCTGCAAGTTGTTAAGTTGGTAACAGGGCTATTAACTAGTTTCCCCTTTGACTTTGCTTGTCAGCAGGTCACAAAAGATCACATGACCCTGGGACATTGCAACTGTCATAAGTACAAGCCAGTTGCCAAGTGTCTGAATTCTGATCACGTGACTGTGGGGAAGTTGCAACAGTCATGAGGGGGAAAAGTGGTCATAAGTGCGGTTGTAACTTCGAACGGTCACTAAACAAATGGTTGTAAGTCGAGGACTACCTGTACCTTAATTTGGAGGAGCAGAACAGGGTAAATGGGTGAAAAGAAAGTTAGCCATTCACCTTCGCTCTCCTTACGTTTCACCAAAACCGAGCGGACGGGTTTCATCGGCACGTCCTGCCTTGGCAGCCGCTTAAACCCAGACATCAGGACAAGCCCGCTGGTGCTTCCTTTATGATGGTGCCCATTGGCCAAAGGCGCCCTATCAGATCCACTGTCTTGGCTCCGCCTCCGGTAGCCCCTCTCTTGGCTCCGCACTCGGCTCCTGAGGGGCTGCCTGTGGGCGCTATCATTGTCATCATCACGATAATGTCCCGAACTTCTCTCGCTGGACGAGTCTCCATCGTAACCACGGTTATGTTCTGCTTCTGTCCGCTGTCGGCTCTGCCCGGGGTGTCTGCCTGACTCACCACCCCGGTACCCATAGTCCTCATCCGAGTCCTCATTTCTCCCATCCGTCAAGTGTTTAGTAGGCGTCAAGGGAGGCTGGCTTCTTGGCTGGCTGGATTTGGCAACGGGCAAGTGGATTTTTCTGGGTCTTTTGACTGTCTGCAAATAAGAGAAAGTGAATTTGCGTCTGAGATTTGCATCTGGGCCAGTGTTTCTCAACCTCGGAAGCTTGAGGATATGTGGACTTCAAGTCCCAGAATTCCCCAGCCAGAATGGCTGGCTGGGGACTTCTGGGAGTTGAAGTGCAAAAATGTTAAAAGTTGCCAAGGTTTGGCTGTCCGCTTTATGAACTAAATGAAAAAAAACAAAATCTGTGAAAAAACGATTCAAACCCATTATGGGAATTAAAACGGAAGTATGAAAAGTTGCAATTTTTGTAGGCAACTTGTCCATTTTTCCTGTCATGGGGAGGAGAATAATCAACTCCCACTCTTCAAAAATGTTAGCACTATTCTTTTCCTCAACAAATTTTTTTTCAAGCTTGACAGAGATTTTGTCTCAGCATTAAACAAAAACAACAACAACAACCGTGAGGGCTATAAACTTACTGGAACTGAATTTGGATGTAGTTCCATAGTATATAAACTGTATTTAACTTTAATAATAGAGCCAGTTTGGTCTAATGGTTAAGACACCAGACTAGAAAATGGGAGACCGTGAATTCAAATCTCACCATAAGCATTATAGCTTATGGGTGACTTGGGGCCAGTCATTCTCTCTCAGCCCAACCCACCTCACAGGGTTGTGGCTGTGAGGAAAATCGAAAGAGGAAGGAGTATGAGGCATGTTCGCTGCCTTGAGTTATTTGTAAAAATAAATAAGTATAAATATACAGTATGATACATGTAGATTTATCACTCCTATCTTTACAGGACGAGCAAGGAAACCAGAACCGTTTTACATAATTTCAATTTCCACTTTTCTGAGCTGGAAGCTATCATTATCTGAACAAGCCAGGATCCTAAACCAATATCAAACTTGACTTCAGCTTCTCGGCTCATTCTGAGAATAGGTTAACCTTAGCTAATCTTGCAAAAAAATAGAAAAGAACAAACATACTGCCCCTTCTTCAACTGATCTGCCTCATCTGCACTCACAGTGTCCCAAAAGTGTTTTTTCAAAAGGCAACCGGACTAAAGAAGAGAACTGAAGAAGCTTCTTGGATGAGAAGCGAAAGGTCTTCAAGCAAAAACGAAGGAAATCCAGTTCCCTCTTGAAAAATCACCTTTGGGACAACCATGACCTGGATGTCTGAAAATCTCCATAGACACTCACAATATTAGCCAACTTGCCACAAGTTTTCAAAGTGGAGATGGCAAAAGACGAAGATACGTTCTCCATGGAGAGGCCGTTGACCATGGCAATCTTGTCCCGGGTCCTGTCAAATGTAAACAGGGAGATAAGTAAAGGCCTAGCAAGTGAGAAAGAAGCCACGATGTTTCTCTTCTCCTCTTTCTTTTCCAAAAGATTGTAAAAAGAGTATTAAAAATCGCTTCAACTCGCTTTTACCAGATGGGACATCCCTTCCTCCCCCCCCCCAGCCCCATGATCTGTGGATGGAAGAACTTTAATTGTGCTCCTTCAAGAGGCCACAAAGTTCTAGTCCTCATTGTTCTAAATCAGGGGTGTCAAACTCAATTTCACTGAGGGCTGCATCAGCATTGCGGTTGCTCTCAAGGGGGCGGGTGGGTGTGGCCAGAGTGGGTGCGGCCTACTGGGTGGGCACGGATGGAGTGAGTGTGGCCTACTGGGTGGGTGTGGCCAGCTCTAAATCGTTCGCGTCAAGGGGGCCTGTGGGGGCCTGGGCAGGAGTGGGACAGATCTGAGGGTCTCTAGCAGAAGGGCGTGGGACCAGGGCAAGTGCCAAGGCATGGTCCACTGGAGGAGCCTCACTGTTCCTCTCAGGCCATGTGGGGGGGGGGGGCTTATGGAGCTAAGACTGAATGCATTTCACCATAGATGGCCATCACAAAATTGTACATTGGCTCCCGGCTGGCCTGGGCCAGGGCCAAGGCAGAGGGGGCTGTTCCCTCACTGTTTCCAGGATGGCTTCACGGGCCACATGAAATCACTTTGTGGGCCGCATCTGGCCCCCGGGCCTTGTGTTTGACATGTCTGTTCTAAATGAAATACAGCAGCAACGTAGGAAGCTGGCTTACACAGCTCATTTTTTTTTAACCTAATTTTGTTCGATCTTGCCTCTGCTGGCTTCTCCAGCAATGACAACTGGAATCTAATGTAGCCCTATTTAGAGATTCAGAGAAAATTAGACCTGTGGCATATTAGCCAAGGACACAGCCTATTTCCCATCTTGACACATTCTCCATGTAAAAGACCCTTACGATATTTTAAAAATCGGGATGCACATACAACGCAGTCATTTGAGATAGCAAAGAAATGTCGTGGAACAATGTGACACAACGGAATTAAAGTCTCAAGAAGGGGATGCCTCCACCTAAAGGGTATTTATCAACAACAATCGGCTCAGATTATAATTAATGGGGGACTAACAGAGGCCTTTCAAATTGGAAAAGGTACAAGACAGGGATGTCCGTTATCTCCTTTATTGTTTGTTTTAACTTTGGAAATTTTGTTAGTAAAAATTCGTGAGTCAACTACAATAAAGGGAATAATGATAAATAAGAAGGATTATAGGTTGAGAGCTTTTGCTGATGACTTGGTTATTACTTTGTCACAACCGATTCACTCGGTTTTAGAATTGTTACAGATTATAACTCAGTATGGGCAAGTTTCTGGTTTTAAGGTTAACAATAATAAGACTAAAATACTATCTAAAAATATGTCTATAAAGGATAAGGAAATGTTAGTTAACTTGACAGGTTTTGATATAGTTAAAAAGGTTAAATATTTGGGAGTGTATATAACAGCTTCTAATGTAAAATTGTATAAAAATAATTATGAAACATTATGGACTAAAGTGAAGATCTGAATGATTGGAAAAAATTACAATTATCTTTGTTAGGGAGATAAACCACAATTGTTTTTGTTAGGTATTATTGAAGGTTGTAAAGAAACTATTTTAATGTTGAATCTTATTATGGCGGCAAGGCTATTGGTTGGGCAATATTGGAAGAAAGATTCTTTGCCTACTATAGAAGAATGGCCGTTTAAAGTTTCTAATTTAGCAGAAATGGCCAAAATTTCTGCTTACTTGAAAAATCATTCACAAGAAAGATACATCTCGGTGTGGAGAAGATGGATAAACTTTGTACAGAATAAATGTGGGATTAAAAAGTATTATTTAGTTTTTGATTAACTTATAGTTTAAACTGGGAGTTGTTTGTATTTGAGTTAAAGTATTTTAGAGATTTGGTTATTGGTATAGTTGGATAAGCTTAGTTAGAATTTGTTTGTTTATTTTTTATCTTTTTTAACCCTGTAATCAGCTCTGGGAAGTGAGGGGGGGTGGGTTGGGGTGGGGGGAAGGGGGAGAGGGTTATTGTATTGTAATAATGTATTTGTATAAAACTTTTCAATAAAAAAAGAAGAGGATGCCTCCTGAAGCAGAGAGCTTGACCATTTTACCACTTAACAATTATATGTAGTCCTCAATTTACAACCACGATGGAGCCTGGACTTTCCATCATAATGGAAATATGGAAATAATGTTGAGGCACTCATATGACCGACCCAATTTGGCAACCTTTTTTGCAGCAGTCATTAAGTGAACACTTGCAGTCATTAAGCAAATTAGTTCATTCCTAAGGGTGTTGTTTGTTGGAAACTGACCAAAAGGGCAGGTTTTCCAGCCCCCCCCCCAAAATCAGAAAATCACGTGACTGCAGAATACTACAGTTGGTCATAAAGATGAGCCAGTTGCCAAGTGACCAAAATGAAGTCATGTATCTGTTCTGTGTGTGTTGTGTGGGTGTTTGTATGTGTGTGTTTGTGTGCGCCACCTTCACCATCCAGAATCGGATGGTAGGTCCCTTTTGGGGAGGTCTGTTGTAACTTTGAATGGTTGCTAGGCAACCAGTCATAAATTGAGGCCTACCTCTAAGTGCTATAATTAGGAAATATTATTCTGTTTTTCCATCAGACACATCTCAACTAAGGTGGGCACAGTGTAGGCACTGAGTGAGCATGCAAGTTGGTGCCCAATGAGATAATTTAAACAATTCCCGCCCCTCCCCACCCAAAAGCAGCCAGCATGGCCTACCCATCAGTTAAACCAGCGGTTCTCAACCTATGGGTCGCGACCCCATTTGGGGTCAATCGACCATTTTACAGGGGTCGCCAAACAATGCGATCCGCCATTTCCCCCCCTCAGGGGGCAGCACCGCGCATGCGCACCGCGCATGGGGGCGGCGCCACGCATGCGCGCCGCGCATGGGGCAGCACGTTTGTGTGACGGGGGTCGCCGTCACACAAACGTTGAGAAACGCTGAGTTAAACTGTTGTGACATCCTAGAATAGGGATAGGCAACCTTGGCTCTTTTATGACTCGTGGACTTCAACTCCCAGAATTCCTGAGCCAGCATGGCTCAGCTTGGAAACCTCTCCCTTTTCCCTCAGCGTGGCTGGCTCAGGAATTCTGGGAGTTGAAGTCCACGAGTCATGAAAGAGCCAAGATTGCCTACCCCTGTCCTAGAAGGAGAACAGCCATTGCAACTGGGTCTTGGGAGTCCCAGAGAAAATTTTTCATTTTTCCCTGGTTTGTGAGTTTGATGAATTGACTTGTTTTAAGTACTCACTGGAGTCGGCCAACAGCCGGTCCTCCAGGCACCACATCTGATATGACAATAGAGGTGTCGCCATCTGAACTGTTTGGACGATCGCGGCCACCCGAAATGGCAATGCCAAAACCCTTCCGGGGATCCTGGATGAAAGAAGAAAACATTAAGACCTTTTCTTGCATTTCTTATTGCAAGAAAATAGAAAATAACCTAAAGAAGAAGGTATAAGGATAAAACAACTGATATAAGAAATAAATGTAATTTTTCTTTTGTGGGGTCCTTGGTGCTCTGTGAGCTTGGTGGTTTTCTTGCAGATGTTTCATTACCAAACTAGGTAACATCATCATCATCATCATCAAGTTGGAAGGGACCTTGGAGGTCATCTAGTCCAACTCCCTGCTCAGGCGGAGAACCCTATATCATTCCAGACAAATGGTTGTCCAGTCTCTTCTTAAAAACTTCCAGGGTTGGAGCATTCCAACAGGTTGTTCCACTGGTTAATTGTTCTAACTGTCAGGAAGTTTCTCCTTAGTTCTAGGTTGCTTCTCTCCTTGGTTAGTTTCCACCCGTTGCTTCTTGTCCTGCTGTCAGGCGCTTTGGAAAATAGCTTGACTCCCCCTTCTTTGGGGCAGCCCCTGAGATATTAGAACACTACTATCCTATCTCCCCTTGTCCTTCTCTTTGTTAAACTAGACATACCCAATTCCAGCAACTGTTCGTTATATGTTTTAGCCTCCAGTCCTCTAATCATCTTTGTTACTCTTCTCTGTACTCATCATCATCAAGTTGAAAGGGACCTTGAAGGTCATCTAGTCCAACCCCCTGCTCAGGCAGGAAACCCTATACCAGGGATAGGCAACCTTGGCTCTTTTATGACTCATGGACTTCAACTCCTAGAATTCCTGAGCCAGCATGGCTCAGCTTGGAAACCTCTCCCTTTCCCCTCAGTATGGCTGGCTCAGGAATTCTGGGAGTTGAAGTCCACAAGTCATAAAAGAGCCAAGGTTGCCTACCCCTGACCTATACCATTTCAGACAAATGGCTGTCCAGTCTCTTCTTAAAAACCTCCAGTGTTGGAGCATTCACTGCCTCTGGAGGCAGGTTGTTCAGTGCTAATAGGAAGTGGGATTTGCTCTGAGCAGTTTCTATTAGCACTGATGATGTCATCTAATGTGGTAATGAAATGTCTGCAAGAAAACTATGAAGCTCACAGAGCACCAAGGACACCACAGTTTAACCCTGAGCTACAAATATTCTCTTCTATTTCTTTTGTTCTATTATTTATATACTGAGATTAACTCAAGGACTGAGTAAACGCCAGTAAGTCCACAAATTCTAATGAGTGCTTTGTCCCACAGGCGCTTTTTCAAAAGGCAGTGGGACTTTGTGTTTCCTTGCAGACGTTTCGCTTCTGATCCAAGAAGCTTCATCACTTCTGACAGTCAGAACTGAAGACACTCCTTGGATGAGAAGCGAAACGCCTTGAAGGAAAACAAAGGAAGTCCGGTTGCCTTTTGAAAAAGCACTTTTGGGACAACCATGACCTGAATGACTGAGAATCTCCATAGATAATAAACGCTTTCTAAATACAATCAATATATAACAACATAATATTAATTTAATAATGAGTCCACTTATTCCTCATTAAAATAAAAAAAAATAAAATCTACTCTATGAATATCGCAGATACAAAAAGAAAAGGAAAAAAAATCAATATGGAAACTAACATTTCAAACAAGGAAATCTGGAAGTATAAAACACTTGCAGCATGAAGTTATTACTATTTATTCGAGGCTTATGGTGGTTGCTACAATGCTTCTACTTACCCTGTTCAATGTAATGGTATATTGCTCCCAAATGGTCATTTCCTCCATCTCTGCAACCTAGAAGAGCACCAAAAGGGGAAAAAAAATATTGAAAAATCCCAGAATTCTGGAAGTGGAGGGGAACCCAGTATCATATAATCTATTGATTCTGAAACATTTTGCTTTCATGACCCCTTTACATGCTTAAGAATGATTGAGGATCTCAGAGCTCTGCTTTATGTGGGTGATGCCTGTCAATACTGACTGAGAAATTAAAACTGAGAAATGTAAGAATATTTATTAGGTTTTCATAGGAACCGCTGCCACTTTAATAAACACTGATTTAATCCAGCCTCTGTCACGTGCATTAACCACTTAATTCAGGGTTTCCCAACCATGGCGGCTTTTAAGACTTAATAATAATAATGATAATAATGATAAAGTTGGAAGGGACCTTGGAGGTCATCTAGTCCAACCCCCTGCTCAGGCAGGAAACCCTATACCATTTTGGACAAATGGCTGTCCAGTCTATTCTTAAAAACTTCCAGTGTTGGAGCATTCACCGCTTCTGGAGGCTGGTAGTTCCACTGGTTAATTGTTCTAACTGTCAGGAAGTTTCTCCTTAGTTCTAGGTTGCTTTTCTCTTTGGTTAGTTTCCATCCGTTGCTTCTTGTCCTGCCTTCAGGCGCTTTGGAGAATAGCTTGACTCCCTCTTCTTTGGGGCAGCCCCTAAGATACTGGAACACTGCTATCATGTCCCCCCTTGTCCTTCTCTTTGTTAAACTAGACATACCCAATTCCAGCAACCGTTCCTTATATGTTTTAGCCTCCAGTCCCCTAATCATCTTTGTTGCTCTTCTCTGTATTCTTTCCAGAGTACTTGTGGACTTCAATTCCCAGAATTCCCCACCCAGTATGGTTATCAAGGTTTGGAAACCCTGACTTAATCCATCCTTGAAAGAGGGCCATCCAGGATCCTCTTAAAACCTCCAGCGATGGAGAACCACGGGCAGTTGGTTTCCCGTGTTTTTATTTATTTAATTTCTACTGCTGCTCATCTCGGACAAGGGACCCTGTGTGACGACAAATCAATCAGTTGTACAGTTTCTTCTTAAGGAAATAAGGCTGGCAGGGGAACTCTGGGAGTTGAAGTCCACACATCTTAAAGTTGCCAAAGTTAAAAAGCATTGGCGTAGTAGACACATGAAGATTGAGTTTTGATCACCGTTTCATTCTCCAAAGCTTTTTCAACAACCACTGATGCCTTCCTCCTTCCGTTATACCAGTGGTGGCGAACCTATGGCACGGGTGTCAGAGGCGGCACTTGGAGCCCTCTCTGTGGGCACATGTGCCGTTGCCCCAGCCTCGCCTCCCCCTTGCGATCCCCTCTTTCCAGCAGCCCCCCTGAAGGAGAGTCGCCCCTGAGCGTGGCCCACACGGAGCAGCGCAGTCAAGGACCTGGCAGCCAGCCAGCGTAGACAAGACTCTGCCCTCACACCCCATTGTGCACAGTTGATGCTGCAGGGTGTGGGCAGAGGGCGTGACCGCCATAGCGCTGCTGGGCTGCCTGGGCAATTTGCGGTGGAGCCTGGAGGCGGTGAGTGGCCCTGCGGGCAGGCAGGATGGAGGATGGGGGGGACGGAGCGGGGGCGGGGCAGGGGGTGGAGCAGGGGCAGGGCCAGTTTTTGGCCGCGCGGTCTCTAAAAGGTTCGCCATCACTGCATTATACATTCAAGATGGACAGTATTTAATATTTATTTGCTACGTGGGTCTATACATATGTTGTTCATTGTATGTTTAGGTGTGTGTCATGTATGTGTTTCACTTTGAGAGCGGGCAACTAAATTTCATTTTTGATGCGTGCCGTTGTGCCAACAGTAAAAAATGCCAATAAAGGTTATTTTATCTTATCTTTTACAACTACACAGCACCTTCTGTTGCGGCTTTGGAAAAAAAAGAAAAAAGCAATTTAAGAGGTGACCTTGAATATGATTTACCTCTCCTCCTTTTTAAGTTGAAGGGCTGGATGGTATTGATGAAGACTTTTCCTTCAACAAAAGCCTTCATCTGTATTTTGCAGCAGAAAGGTGACACCCGAAATATTTTAAGGAAAGGGAAAGTAGGTCATCTTCCCGCTGAAGCAAATCTTGCCACTGGTTTCTTACAAAAGGAGCCAGAGGAGGACAGACACTTCCCTGCAAACTCCTTGAGGGATTCCGCACAGCTTTTCGTGGTGTATTTATGGAAACAATTCTCAAGGAATTTGCAAGTAGGTGCCCCAGACAAATCTGCCAATGTAATTTAACTGCAAAGGGAGACGTGCCCTTCTGTTGTGCTTTTAAATTCAAAAATGGGATTTCAAAGTCAGAAGCTCAGGCTCTCTGGTGGTGGTGTATTTTCACCGAGAGGAGCTGCAAAATGCCAAGAAAATGCTAACTACAGATGCCCCCCCCCCCGATTCCCATCGTGCAAACCAATTAGCATCACGAGATCTAAGTGTAAAGTAGACAACTCCCTCGAGTCGTGTGCAAGTTCTGGCAACATTTTCTTGGCACTAATTTTTATTTATTTACATCTTTATTTTTATCCTACCTTTATTGTTTATAAATATCATATTTTCCGACGTATAAGACAACTTTCTAAAGCATTCAAAGCAGCTCCGAAGTCGGGGGTCGTCTTATACACCGAGTCATCTTATACGCCGGAAATTATGGTAGTTTCCGGCATATAAGACGACTTTCTAGGCATGCAAATCGGCTCTGAAGTCGGGGGCCATCTTATAAGCCCAGTCGTCTTATATGCCGGAAAATACGGTAATTCAGTAAAATAATATGAATGTGATTTTGCGGCTGCTTTCTTCTAGGTTAATATTAGTGTCAGGTGCGAAAGACCAAATCCACATTGTTGTTGTTGTTAGTTGCGAAGTCGTGTCCGACCCATCGCAACAACCTTCCTGCAGGCCTTCCTGTCCTCTACCATCTTCTGGAGTCCATTGAAGCTCACGCCTACTGCTTCAGGGACTCCATCCAGCCACCTCATTCTCTGTTGTCCCCTTCTTCTATTGCCCTCAATCTTTCCCAGTATTAGGCTCTTCTCCAGTGAGTCCTTCCTTCTCATTAGGTGGCCAAAGTACTTGAGTTTCAACTTCAGGATCTGGCCTTCTAAAGAGCAGTCAGGGTTGATCTCCTCTAAGACTGACCGGTTTGATCGCCTTGCTGTCCAGGGGACTCGCAGGAGTCTTCTCCAGCACCAGAGTTCAAAGGCCTCAATTCTTTGGCGCTCAGCCTTTCTTATGGTCCAGCTTTCACAGCCATACATTGCAACTGGGAAAACCATGGCCTTGACTATACGCACTTTTGTTGGTAAGGTGACGTCTCTGCTTTTTAGTATGCTGTCTAGATTTGCCATGGCTTTTCTCCCCAGGAGCAAGCATTAAATTGATTCATTGCTAAAAGCCTATGGACAGGAATCTTCTCAACCAACAATCAGCATCTGGTTAGAGTTAGGTAAGATTCAATGGCATTAAAGAGGGATTTGGACTTAGTTCATTTGTGGCTACATAAGGATTCTAGGCTGATCCCTCTTATGCCTCTGACCCCAGATTCTGCTATTCCTTCTACAATTTTCTTCATTACCAACCTAGATTTACTGGTGGTCTCCCATCCCCATTCTAATTGCTTTGGTCTTTGAAAGATTGTCTCTATTCATTTATAGAATTTATATGAGCCCCCCATCTCAGCTTTGTGGCACTAAATGATATACAAAAAAGATAAAATACAAAATATTTTTTAAAAATTATTATTGGCTGAGGTCACCTAGGTGTTGCCTCTTCTTGTGACCGTGTTTCCAGAATCTTTTTAAAAATAAAAATTCATCATTTCTTGAACTTTTTTCTCTCAGGACCCCTTTCTACTTTTAAAAATTATGGAGGACTCTAAAAGAGCTTTTGGTTGTATGGGTGATATTTATTGAAATTTATCATATTAAGAACTTTTGGTTGTATGGGTGATATTTATTGAAATTTATCATATTAAGAGCTTTTGGTTGTATGGGTGATATTTATTGAAATTTATCATATTAAGAGCTTTTGGTTGTATGGGTGATATTTATTGAAATTTATCATATTAAGAGCTTTTGGTTGTATGGGTGATATTTATTGAAATTTATCATATTAAGAGCTTTTGGTTGTATGGGTGATATTTATTGAAATTTATCATATTAAGAGCTTTTGGTTGTATGGGTGATATTTATTGAAATTTATCATATTAAGAGCTTTGGTTGTATGGGTGATATTTATTGAAATTTATCATATTAAGAACTTTTGGTTGTATGGGTGATATTTATTGAAATTTATCATATTAAGAGCTTTTGGTTGTATGGGTGATATTTATTGAAATTTATCATATTAAGAGCTTTTGGTTGTATGGGTGATATTTATTGAAATTTATCATATTAAGAGCTTTTGGTTGTATGGGTGATATTTATTGAAATTTATCATATTAAGAGCTTTTGGTTGTATGGGTGATATTTATTGAAATTTATCATATTAAGAACTTTTGGTTGTATGGGTGATATTTATTGAAATTTATCATATTAAGAGCTTTTGGTTGTATGGGTGATATTTATTGAAATTTATCATATTAAGAGCTTTTGGTTGTATGGGTGATATTTATTGAAAGTTACCATATTAAAAATTAAAGTTGATGTGTTCGCTGCCACTATAGTTTCTCATAATTGTTTAATGGGATTCTAGTATGGTATTATTTTTCAGCATAGGCTGGGAAATATTTTTGATTTTGTAGATCCCTGACAGGTTCTTCGGAGACAATTCAGCCCACACTTTGAGAAACACTGAACTAATGCATTAAAAAATGCATTAATTTTTTTTTCTTCCTACTGTTCTTCCTGCAAGTACAGGGCCTGCTTTTTTTCAGATTAACTGAGAATTGATCCATTGGTTGTGACAGGAATTGTGGAACTGGCTTATCACTCTTATCAGTCCGACAATGTCACCCAGCCGGCTTTCATGCCTAAGGCAGGACTAGAACTTACCACAT